>NC_051325.1:6448763-6757247 GCF_015220235.1 Choloepus didactylus | reverse complement strand
TTTCTCCAAGTCTCTCTGTCCTTTCTTTGTTTCTCTGTCTGTAGGGCTCCTTGAGTATCTCCAGTAGGGCAGGTCTCTTGTTAGCAAATTCTCTCAGCATTTGTTTGTCCGTGAAAAATTTAAGCTCTCCCTCAAATTTGAAGAGAGCTTTGCTGGATAAAGTATTCTTGGCTGGAAATTTTTCTCACTCAGAATTTAAATATATCGTGCCACTGCCTTCTTGCCTGCATGGTGGCTGCTGAGTAGTCACTACTTAGTTTTATGCTGTTTCCTTTGTATGTGGGTGATTGCTTTCTCTTGCTGCTTTCAGAACTTGCTCCTTCTCTTCTGTGTTTGACAGTGTGATCTGTATATGTCTCGGAGTGGGTTTATTTGGATTTATTCTATTTGGAGTTCGCTGAGCATTTATGATTTGTGTATTTATGTTGTTTAGAAGATTTGGGAAGTTTTCCCCAACAATTTCTTTGAATACTCTTCCTAGACCTTTACCCTTTTCTTCCCCTTCTGGGACACCAATGAGTCTTATATTTGGACGTTTCATATTATCTATCATATCCCTGAGGTCCATTTCGTTTTTTCAATTTTTTTCCCCATTCTTTCTTTTATGCTTTCATTTTCCATTCTGTCGTCTTCGAGGTCACTGATTTGTTGTTCAACTTCCTCTAGTCTTGTACTATGAGTGTCCAGAATCTTTTTAATTTGGTCAACAGTTTCTTTAATTTCCATAAGATCATCCATTTTTTTATTTAGTCTTGCAATGTCTTCTTTATGCTCTTCTAGGGTCTTCTTGATTTCCTTTATCTCCTGTACTATGGTCTCATTGTTCATCTTTAGTTCTTTGAGTAGTTGCTCTAGGTGCTGTGTCTCTTCTGGTCTTTTGATTTGGGTGCTTGGGCTTGGGTTATCCATATCGTCTGGTTTTTTCATATGCTTTATAATTTTCTGTTGCTTTTGGCCTCGTGGCATTTGCTGAACTTGATAGGGTTCTTTTAGGATTTGTAGACCAATTGAAGTCCTTATCTCTAATTTATCAGATCTACAGCTTCGTGGAGTACACTTTCTCTAACTAACCAGCAGGTGGCGTCCACGAGCCACCTGTTCTCCACAAGCCAGTTCTCCCCTGCTTAGCCTTTTTGGTGAGTGGGGGAGTGAGTCTTGTGGGGTCCAATTGGTGTACCAAGCTTGTGTGTGTAGTTGGTGTTGCCTGCCTTGTGTATGGGGCTTGTTTCTGGGCAGTCAGGGAGGGGGGGTGGCTCTAACAATCAAATCTCCCTGGTGATCCTAGAGTTTTAAAGCTTCTGCAATAGTCTAATCCTTCAGTTCAGTCCTGCCACAGTTTGTCTCTGCCACTGACCCACAAGTCCTTGGTATTGGCGTATGGCTCCTGAAACTTGCAAGTGGGCCCCTCTTCCAGGCCGTGCACCCTGGGTCCTCTGTTGAGGGATGACTGTGCTATGTCACAGGTGAGTGCCGTCCCCCCAGGGCAGTTCTGGGCTGCTGGGCTGTGTAGGGAGGCTCCCAGTGTGCTGAAATGATGGCTGAATGGGGCTTTGTTAATTCACACTGGTCTACCTTCCCAACTCTGGGACAATCAGCTGAGGTTGCAGGGAAGGCTAATGTCCACGCCCAGTTTTGTGGTGTGTGCCTGTTATTTGAAGCACTTCCGTCACACTGGGTTGTCTGGGGAAGTTCTGGGCTATGGGGCTGGCGATGGGCAGGAGTGTTTCCTGTCCACCAGGATGATGGCTGTGAGCGGACACCCCCCTTTTCTTGGGAAGTTGTGGTGTTTAGTGAATTTTCTCAGCCACTGGATTATTGCGTTTTGTCTCAGAGCTCTCCTATTTCTGCTCTTGACTTGACCTGCCCAAATAGCAAGTCTTTGAAGCTTTCTGTATTGGGCTTCTTAGAGTAATTGTTTTAGAAAAAGAAAAAAAGGATTAAAAAAAAAAAAAAAAACAACAACAACAAAAAAAAACGGGCCCTCCTCAGAGATCTAATGGGTTATTGAAATGCTAAGAGACAAAGCAACCAGGGCCATTAAGGAAAGGTCCACAGGGCAGAGAGATCAGCTTTTCTTCAGGATTTGCATATGCGCCTCAGGGCCCTTCCCCTTTCTATGTTCACCAGAACTCCAAAAATCCTCCGCTTTTATTTTGGAGTTTTTTGTGTTGTTTTTTTCTATGTCTGTCTCCTCTCTGCTGGGCTGGCTGGTCTCAGATTCTCTGGTGTCTGGTCTCAGTCTATCTATGGTTGGAGTTTGAATCAGTAGAATGAGTTTCCGATAAGGGCTGCCACTGCAGTTCTGCCTTCTCCTTCCTGGAGCTGACAGCCCCTCCTCCCCCGGGACTGAGCCTGGCAGGGAGGGGCGCGGGTCCCCTGGCCGCAAAAACTTACAGATTTCGCTGATCTCAGCAGTTCCACGTTTTCATGAGTGTTGTATGAAGTATGCCCAAAGTCAGATTGCTCTGTGGTGTCCAGTCCACGCAGTTCCTGGCTTTCTACCTACTTTCCTGGAGGAGTAACTAAAACATACAGCTCACCAGTCTCGGCACTGTTTCTTATATTGAGGTCTTTGCATCCACTTTGAGTTAATTTTTGTATAGGGTGTGAGATAGGGGTCTTCTTTCATGGTTTCTGTTATGGCTATCCAGTTCTCCCAGCCCCATTTGTTTAAGAGACTGTTCTGTTCCAGTTCAGTAGATTTGGGGGCCTTATCAACATCATTTGGGGGGTCTGTTTCTGGACTCTAATTTGATTCCATTGATCAATATGTCTATCTTTATGCAACTACTATGCTGTTTTGACCAGTGTATCTTTATAGTAGGCTTCAAAGTCTGGAAGTGAAATTTCTCCCACTTTGTTCTTGTTTTTTAGGATGTTTTTGGCAATTTGAAGCCCCTTTTCCTTTCTTTTGATAACTAGCTTTTCCAAGTCTACAAAGTAGGTTGTTGGAATTTGGATTGGGATTGCATTGAATCTGTAGATCAGTTTGGGTAAAATTGATATCTTAACAATATTTAGTCTTCCAATCCATGAGCATGGAATAAATATTTTTCCACTATTAGGGTCCTTTTTTTTATTACTTTCAGCAAAATTTTGTTATTTTCTGTGTAGAGGTCTTTTATGTCCTTGGGTAAGTTTTTTCCTAGGTACTTGAGTTTTTTAGTTGCTATGGTGAATTGAGTTTTTTTTTAATTTCCTCTTCAGTTAGTTGATTACTAGGGTATAGCAATGTAGCGAACTTATGTGCATTAATCTTATGTCCCACCACTCTGCTGAATTTGTTTGTTTTCAGGATTTTTCAAATCTAACATCAAGTCATCTGCAAATAATGGCTGTTTTACATTTTCTTTTCCAATTTAGATACCTTTTACATCTTTATCTTGGTGAATTCTTCTGGCTAGAACTTCTAGCACAGTGTCGAATAATAGAAGTGGCAGTGGGCATCCTTGTCTTGTTTCTGATCTTAGGGGGAAGGCCTTTCAGCCTCACAGCATTGAGTACTATGCTGGCTGTGGCTCCTTCATATATGCCCTTTATACTATTGAGGAAGTTTCCTTTAATTCCTACATTTTGAATTTTTTTTTTTTTATCAAAAAGGGGATGTTGAATTTTGTTGAATGCTTTTTCAGTGTCAATGAAGATGATCATTTGATTTTTCCCTTTTGATTTGTTTATATGTTGAATTAACATTAGTTGATTTTCTTATGTTGAACATGTGAACCACTCTTGCATTCCAGGAATGAACCCCACTTGGTTGTGGTGCATAATTCTTTTAATGTGCCTTTGGATTTCATTTTGAATTTTGTTAATAATTTTTGTATCTATATTCATTAGGGAGATTGGCCTATAGTTTCCCTTTTCTATAGTGTCTTTATCTAGTTTTGGTGTCAGAGTGATATTAGCTTCATAAAATGAGCTGGGCAGCATTCCTTTTTCTTCAATTTTTTGAAAGAATTTGAGCAGGAATTGGTGTCAATTCTTTTTGGAAAGTTGGATAAAACTCCCCTGTGAAGCCATCTGGCCCTGGGCATTTATTTGTAGGAAGATTTTTGATAACTGATTGGCTCTCTTTGCTTGTGATTGTTTTGTTGAGGGCTTCTATTTCTTCTTGGGTCAGTCTAGGTTGTTTGTGTTTTCCCCGGAAATTGATTCTATGGCCTCTACAGTTGTTCAGTTATGTCTTTATTTAGCTCTTAATCAATATACTACAACACATTATCAAATCAAAGGGAAAAATCAAATGAACATCTCAATAGATGCTGAAGAAGCAGTCGACAAATTCCGGCATCATTTGTCAATGGAAACACTTCAAAAGGTAGGAATTGGAGGAGACTTCCTCAATATGATAAAGGGCGTATATGAGTAACCCACACTGTCGTCACTGTTATTCAGCATTGTGCTAGAAGTGCTAGCCAGAGCATTCTGGCAAGACAAAGAAATAAAATACACCAAATTGGAGAGGAAGAACTTAAACTGTCATTATTTGCAGATGATATGATCTTGTATCTGGAAAACCCTGAGAAATCCGCGACACAGCTACTTGAGCTAATAAATTTAGCAAAGTAGCAGGATACAAGATTAATGCACATAAGTCAGTAATGTTGTATACACTAGAAAATACATAACTGAAGAGACACTCAAGCAAATGATTCCATTCTCAATAGCAGCTAAAAAAATCAAGTACCTAAGAGTAAACTTAACCTAGGATGTAAAGGACCTATACTTAGAAAGCTACATAACTTCATTAAAAGAAATAGAAGTGGACCTAAAAAGATGGAAATAAAAGGGGACCTAAATAGATGGAAAAGATGTTCATAGATAGGAAGGCTGAATGTCATTAAGATGTCAATTCTACCCAAAGTCATCTATAGATTCCATGCAATTCCTATTAAAATTCCAACAACCTACTTTTCAGACTTGGAAAAGCTTGTTATCAAATTTATTTGGAAAGGGAAGATGCCTCAAATTGCTCAAAATATTCTAAAAAGAAAAACAAAGTGGGAGGACTTAACACTCCCTGGCTTTGAAGCTTATTATATAAATCCTCAGTAGTCAAAACAGCATGATACTAGCACAACGATAGACATATTGAAGAATGGAATCAAATTGAGAATTCAGAGATAGCCCCCCAGATCTATGGTTGACTGATCTTTGATAAGGCCCCCAAAGTCATTGAACTGAGACATAACAGTCTTTTCAACAAATGGGCCTGTAAGAGCTGGATATCCATATCCAAAAGAATGTAAGAGGACCCCTACCTCACGCCCTAAACAAAAATTAACTTAAAGTGAATTAAAGACCTCACTATAAGAGAGAGTATGATAAAACTCCTAAGATAATGTAGGGAAACATCTTCAAGACCTAGTATTAGGAGGTCACTTCTTAGACCTTACACCCAAAACACAAGCAACAAAACAAAAAATAGGTAAATGGGTACTCTCCAAACTTAAAAGCTCATGCACCTCAAAGGAATTTGCCAAAAAGGTAAAGAGGCAGCCAACTCAATGGGGAATAATATTTGGAATCCACATATCTGACAAACAACTGATACCTTACATATATAAAGATATCGTACAACTCACCAGCAATAGTACAGACAGCCCAATTATAAAATGGGGAAAAGATATGAAAAGACATTTCACTGAAGAGGAAATACAAATGGCTAAGAAACACATGAAAAAATGTGCATCTTCACTAGCTATTATGGAGATGCAATTTAAGACCACAATGGGATATCATCTCACACCAATTAGAATGGCTGCTATTAAACAGGAAACTACAAATGCTGTAGAGCATGTGGAGAAATTGGAACTCTTATTCATTGTTGGTGGGACTGTATAATGGTACAACCACTCTGGAAGTCAGTCTGGCAGTTCCTTAGAAAACTAGATATAGAGCTACCCTTCCATCCAGCAATTCCACTTCTTGACATATACCTGGAATATCTGAAAGCAGTGAAATGAAGAGATACTTGCACACTGATGTTCATAGCAGCATTATTTTCAATTTCCAAGAAATGGAAACAATCGAAAAGTCCTTCAATAGATGAGTGAATAAACAAAATGTGGTATATACACACGATGGAATACTACACAGTAGTAAGAAGGACCACGGTCATGAAACATATGACAACGTGGATGAACCTTGAAGAGATAATGCTGAGCAAAATCAGCCAGGCACAAAAAGAGAGATATTGTATGTTACCACTAATGTGAACACTGTGAAAATTGTAAAATAATTTGTTATATTGTAGAATGTAGGGGACCTAGTGATAGCAATATTGAAGGGGGAATGATAATCCGGTAAGAACAGCTAAGTTATGGAGGGTACACTTAATCTTATGAGAATGCCCAGGAATGTCTATGGTTTGTTAATTTCTGGGGGAGATGGTAGGAACAAGTTCACAGAAATGTAGTTATTTTAGGTTTTTTTTTTTTTATTCCTTTGTTGGGTTAGAGTCTGTTTATTTTCTTGGGTCAGGGTAGGAACATGTTGGAAGCAATGTAGTTATTTTAGGTTATTTATTTTTTCTTATTTCTTTGTTTTGGGTTTTTTGAAATGGTTTTTTTGTTTGTTTTTTAATTTTTTTGATAAAGTTAAAAAAACAATGAGTGAAGAAAAGTAAATGAACAATGGAAGGAGGGGAATGGAATGTTTTGGATGTTCTTTTGTATTCTAATTTTTATTTTTTGGAGTAATGAAAATTTTCAAAGATTGATTTTGGTGATTAATGCAGAATTCTATGATGATACTATCTGAGTGTACCCTTTGAAAGATTGTATGTTATGTGAATATATCTCAATAAAATTGCATTAAAATAAAGATAGAGTATGATCTGGTTCACGTCTATGTGTCCTGATTATATTGGTATGATCAGGATGTCAGTTTGCTTTGTGCTGTCCGCAATTTAGAGGGTCTCTTTCCGAATGTGATGAAGAAGAAAGACCCACATTTGCTCAGTTCCATATTAAAAGATTGTGAGGGTCAGAATAGTCTACCAAGTTCAATAAATTTATTTGTACTAATTAGGAACAGTATGAGCCTATGATTTTAATCTTTAGGCTTTGTCTCTGTGCTTACCAACAGAGAATTTTTTAAATCCACCTAAATTTTTAAAAATGCACCAAAAACATATTCTTTGGAATGAAATAAGCCAAAGACATTGCAGGAAATGACTATGAAATGGATGGTGGAGTCAGTCCTTCCGAAGATTGGGTTGAGACAGGAAAATGAGAGCTCTCACTGCTCCATTTTAGTCAATACAGTTTAAAGAAAATGGGCTCAATGGAATTTCTGGCCTTAGAATTCAGTCAAGTCGTTTATCAGGTGTCCTAGAGATGATCAACAGGGATGTGTAGGTGTGATGGTGACTCTTGAAACCTCCTGGGTGAGGATTTTACCAGGTCATAGGGAGCCCTCATGTGGGGATTTTCCAAGTTCTCTTGTTCCCAATGCAGATCTCCAGCCATGCACTTTATGAGGTTGCAGGAATGACATTTCAATGCCCCATTTTCTAGGCCTGATATAGGAACTTCTGATAGTCTTCCTCCAGGTTGAGCTTTCTTAAGACTTAAGCCCAGATATCAGTCAATTGTGTACTGATAACTAGAGCTTGGTCATGAGGAGCCATTTCTTAATTGCTTGGCAACAATTCAGGGGAGACAGCCTGGCCTAGCCACCGACAACACACACGGTCAACTCTCAACACTATTCCACACTGCCTGGTTACCCATCGTGAATGTTGTAGTTCTGAGGAATTACACATGCGCACACAAAGAGACAGACACATGGGGGATTCTGTGCTGGTCACTGGCAAAGTACTGTGTTTTCATTAACGGTGCCTGGTCTTGTTATATTGTCAGTAGGGGTTTCTGTAGGTTGCTTCCATTTCCTTCAGAGGTTATATATGGAGCACTTATTGATGTGGGCTCCAGAACTCACCACACTTCGGTCCAATCCTGGCTGTCCTAATTGTTATTTTATAACCTCAAGACAGTCACTTGACATCCCTATGCCTCAGTTTTCTAATATTTAAAAACTTGTGGTATATAGCATGTATTAATTTGGTATATATAAGCATCCTTAGTTCTCTTAACTTAAAGAATTACAAGCTATGATATATCGACATTGTCAATGTTCATAGATTCTTCTTCACTGTCCATTAATAATTTGAGATACATGTCTTATACCTTGTAATTAAAAAGTTTTATAGCTGACTAATTTTTCTAAGATTGCAGTGTGTTTCTACAAGGGAAATATTAAACCACTTCTTCATTTTCACTTCCTGTTTGACCTCTTCCTATTGGACCATTTTTGTCATAACTGACACCCAAACATTGTCACGTGGAATTACAGTATAGTAGGTTGCATTCTTCCACAATTTTGAACTTTACCTATCTGCTTTATGGGATGTTACAGGAGAAGCCATTGAAAGGAAAAGTGGGAAAAATTATTTTCCAGAATAAATAATTGCTGACTGAACACTATATGAAGCATTGCTTGTATTAAAATGTAAACCCTGGGAAGGCAGAGTTTAGTATACAGTGAGGTGTATTTAGTATGGCAATGCAGTTTTGGGGTGTAAGGATGTGTGGGTGGCTTGTGTGTGAATTTGTAAACCTCAAGGAGAAATGAGGACAGAAAATTGGATTTCTCCTGCAACATCTTCTTCAGTTGCTGCCCATCTTAGGGGACTATTGAACTCTTGCAAAACAATTCCTGACCTATGTACTGCCAGAGAAAAAAGGAAAATCAGACCAAAAAGAAACTGTGTTAAGTGAATGCCTGTTACATCCCGGAAGCCCGGGCAACTCAGCACTTCTTCTGGCCTTTGACACATGGCTGTCAGGTGGTGGTCAGGGAGGAAAGTCATACTGACGGCCCTTTAGATATTTCCCACTCTGGAGATTCAGGGACAGATTTTTTTTTTAATTTTTATTGGGATTGTTCAGATACCATACAATTATCCAAAGATCCAAAGTGTACAATCAGTTGCCCCTGGTGCCCTCTTACAGCTGTATCCATCACCACACTTAATTTTTGTTCGAGTTTTAGAACTTTTCATTACTCCAGCAAGAAATAAAGTGAAAGATGGGGAAAAAAAGGAAAGAAAAAGAAAAGGAAACTCGAATCCTCCCATATCCCTAACCAACACCCCTCAATTGCTGACTTGTAGTGTTGGTATAGTACATTTGTTACTGTTTATGAAAGAATGTTGAAAGACTACTAACTTTAGTATATAGTTTAAAAGGTATATATTTCTTCCCTATATGTCCCTCTATTATTAACTTCTAGTTGTATTGTCATACATTTGTTCTGGTTCATGGCAGAGTGTTCTAATATTTGTACAGTTAATCATGGACATTGCCCACTGTAGGATTCAGTTTTATACAATTCCCATCTTTTGACTCCAAATCTCCTTCTGTGACATATATGACTCTGAGATTCCCCTTTCCACCTCATTCACACACCATTCGCGCTGTGTAGTTATTCTCACATCTTGCTACCAACACCCCTGGTTCATTTTCCAAACATTTAAGTTCCTCCTAGTTGAACATTCTGCTCATACTAAGCAACTGGTCCCCATTCTTAAGCCTCATCCTATATCTTGGTACCCTTATATTTCATGTCTATGAGTTTACATATTAAAATTAGTTCTTATCAGTGAGACCCTGCAATATTTGTCCATATGTGTCTGGTCTTATTTCACTACAGTATATTTGCCCTTGAGGTTTTGACATCAACCATTTTTTTTTTAAGATGTTTTGTTCACACCTCATACATTCCATCCTAAGTAAACAATCGATGGTTCTCTGTATGGTCACATATTTATGTGTTCACCACCTTCACCACTATCTATATAAGGCATCTACATTTCTTCCACAAGGAAGGAGGAGAGTCAAGAAGGTAGAGAGGGAAAAGAAAGAGGAAAAAAATGACAGCTAGGAAGTAGCAAAAGGAAAAGTAATCTTAAATCAAAGTAGGGTAAAGAGTCAGACAACACCAACAATGTCAAGTATCTAACATGCCTCCCCTATCCCCTCTTCTTATCTGCATTTACCTTGGTATATCACCTTTGTTACATTAAAGGAAGCATAATACAATGATACTGTTAGTTACAGTCTCTAGTTTATGCTGACTGCATCCCTCCCAATACCTCTCATTTTTAACATCTTGCAAGGTTGACATTTGCTTGTTCTCCCGCATAAAAGAACATATTTGTACATTTTATCACAATTGTTGAACATAGATTTCACCGAGGTTACACAGTCCCATTCTTTACCTTTCCTCCTTTCTTCTGGTGTCTCACATGCTCCCAACCTTCCTCTCTCAAACCGTATACATAGCTATCTTTGCTCAGTGTATGTACATTGCTGTGCTACCATCGCCCAAAATTGTAGTCTGAACCACACACTCCATTCTTCTCCTGGTCCACTCTGCAGTGCTCCCTTTAGTATTTCCTGTAGGGCAGGTGTCCTTGTTCACAAAGTCTCTTCATTGTCTGTTGTCAGAAAATATTTTGAGCTCTCCCTCATATTTGAAGGACAGCTTGCTGGATATAGGATTCTTGGTTGGTGGTTTTTCTCTTTCAGTATCTTAATATATCACAGCCACTTCCTTTTTTATGGTGCCTCCAATAGTTTTCTGCTGAGAGGATCCGCACATAGGTCTTATTAAGCTTCCTTGTATATGTGATGGATTGCTTTTCTCTTGCTGCTTTCAGGATTCTCTTTTTGTCTTTGACATTTGATAATATGATTATTAAGTGTCTTGGCGTAGGCCTATTCAGATCTATTCTGTTTGGAGTACGCTGCACTTCTTGGATCTGTAATTTTATGTCTTTCATAAAAGATGGGAAATTTTCATTGATTATTTCCTCTATTATTGTCTCTACCCCCTTTTCCCTTCTCTTCTCCTTCTGGGACACAATGATATGTAAATTGTTGTACTTTGTTTCATCTTAAGTTCCCAAAGATGTTGCTCATATTTTTTGATTCTTTTCTCCATCTGTTCCTTTGCATGTAGGCTTTCAGGCATTTTATTCTCCAGTTCTTGAGTGTTGTCTTCTGCCTCTTGATGTCTGCTGTTTCCATTGTGTCTTTCATCTCTTGTGTTGTGCCTTTCATTTCCATAGATTCTACTAGATGTTTTTTGAGCTTTCAATTTCTGCCTTACATATGCCCAGTGCTTTCTTTACAGCCTCTATCTCTTTTGTGAAATATTCTCTAAAGTTTTTGAATTGATTTAGCATTAGTTGTTTAAATTCCCGTATCTCAGTTGAAGTGAATGTTTGTTCCTTTGACTGGGTCATAGCTTCATTTTTTTTAGTATAGGTTGTAGATTTCTGTTGTCTAGGCATCTGACCTCCTAGGCCACCCCAATCAGGTTTTCCCAGATAAGAACAGGTTCAGGTCACAGAAGAAGGAAATATTCAGTATCCGGTTCCCCTGATGGTTTTTCTTATGGAGGATTAATACACCTGTGCTTTTCTGTTTGGCAGGTGCAGTCCGTCACCACCTGTGTAAGAGGATGTGGCCTGTGGCTCTCCTCCCCGAGGCTTTGGGGTCTGGTTCTGGAAAGCTGGGCAGTAAAGCTGGGCCCCTCCCTTTCCTCTTGGGAAGTTATGCCCCCTCCAGAGAGGTCCCTGCGTGTCAGGAAGTTCTTTGTTTCTCTGACTCTGCTGATAAAAGTGTTTTGATTTTAAAATAGCTGAGTCTGTCTTTACTGCAAAGTTCTGTGGGCTGAAAGCGGTTGCAGTTTTCTCCACAGAGAGAGAAAGGTACAGAAAAGCTCCCAGGTTCGCCCGTCAGCCTCTGGGCTCCTCGTCCTGAGACAGATATGTCCTGTGACTCTCCCAAGGTCAGTTGTCCCCAAAAGCCTCTGTCTGCTCGTTGAGGATTCACTGTCTGTATTTAGCAGGTAACATTAATATACCAGATGGAGCTGGGCTGCGGTCCACTAGCTTGTTCGGAGAGTGCTGTTCTCCAGCACCGCGCGGCTTCTGTGAGGGAGGGGCTCTCGGCTCTCAGCACGGGTCTGCAGTTTTACTTAGAGATTTTATGCTGTGATCTCGGGCATTCCTCCCAATCCAGGTTGGTGGATGATGAGTGGACAGTCATGTTTGTCTCCCGGCAGTTATTCCCGGTTATTTACTAGTTTTTTGGTCATTTATGAATTGTTCCTGGGGGGACTAACAGTCTTCCACTCCTCTCTATGCCACCATCTTTTCTCCTCTCCTCAGGGACAGATTTTAAAGGCCAGTTATGTCACAGAGATGGGGAAGAACAGAAGTGCCTAATTCTGTCAACTCCTCAACCAAGCAAGGATGGGAAAGGAAGATGGCAACCAGGTGTGTGAGGATAAAATAGGAACACCAGAAATCCCAGAACCTAACAGTGATGAAGATTTCCATTCCTGACTGTGAAGACAAAACAAGTCTGAACTAGATTACGAGAAGCAGGATTCGTTTAATATTCCAAACATTCTGAGCTGCACTGTCTTATGTCCCTTCCCAATGAAGAACTCAGAATGTACACGAGTTGTTTACATGCACAAAATCATACACCAGTGAATGGTGGAACCAGGTCTCTGTCATTTGCTCAACATATTACCACTGAATGACAAATGTGGGTGCTGGTCTAGCCATCAGGGTAAAGCAGGTGGAGCGGGGAACACCTGGTAGAGATGCTCATCCCAGATGGGCCTGAATGGTGCAGTGTTTAGGAATCTTCTGGACATTAGGTCCTTAGTGTCCAGACATCGTCATAGTGTCTTAGAAGGGCATAGCCTGTGAGCCCCACTTCTCTTTGTTGAAGACCAGTTAGGAACAGAGAAAGGGCAACGGCTGGAATAATCATGGCCAAGAGTAAATTTCCATTGCTCAAAAGACCAAGAAAATCAGGCATGTTCTTGATGCTTCTCACTTGGGAAGGAGATGTCAGGTGGCACAGGAGAAACTGTAATTCAGAACCGTTAATATTATTTGTGGGATGATGACAGGACAGGATCCTGACATGTGTCCCTTTCTATCTCAAGCTGTTTGCAGGAAGCAAGGATGGGTCTCAGGCAACCTTGCTATAAGGAAGGGTAAGTCCCTGTGCCACTTTGAATGTATTATGTCCTCCAAAACACCATTATCTTTGATGTAATCTGGTATGGGCAGACGTTTCAGTATTGATTAGACTGCAATTCTTTGAGTGTTTCCATGGAGATGCACCCCACTGAACTGTGGGTGAAGACTCTGATTGGATAATTTCCATGAAGGTGTTTCCCCACCCATTCAAGGTGAGTCTGAATTCAACTACTGGAGCAGTATATAAGCTCAGACAAAAGGATCAAGCTTGCTGCAGCGAAGAGGGACACTTTGAAGAAAGCACAGAAGCTGAGAGAGTAGCTGCAGATGAGAGACAGTTTGAAGATGGCCGTTGAAAGCAGACTCTTGGTTGAGAGAAGCTAAGAGAGCACAAACACCCCAAGAGCAACTAAAAGTGACATTTTTGAGTAACTGCAGACTAGAGGGGAATGTCCTGGGAAAAAGCCATTTTGAAACAAGACCTTTGGAGCAGATGCCATCCACATGCCTTCCCAGCTAACAGAAGTTTTCTGGACACCACTGGCCATCCTCCAGTGAAAGTACACAATTGTTGATGTTTACCTTGGACACTTTATGGTATTAAGACAGTGACTGTGTAACCAAATAAACTCCCTTTTCTGAAAGCCAATCCATTCCTGCAGCATTAACAAACTAGAACAGTCACCATCTTGCCTCTTCTGGTGGGACACCACCCTGCAACCACAGTTTTGCATGCTGGGCTATACCACAGGATACACGCTGGGAGTCACAGCTTTTCTAAATCCACACAGGCAGTGGGGGAGTAATCAGAACTTAGAACATAACAGTGGATGGGCAGGAAAAAGGGTGAGTGTAAGAGCTTTCCCATGCAGGGAATCTCAGTGTCCGACAGTTATGAATAGTAAATTGGGCTTGAAGAGGTGGACCACACACACTTAAATTTGAGGAGTTAACCAGAGACTGAGGGGGAAGACAAGATAATTCAGCTGATGGAGCAGCTTTAGTCTTCTCCTTGTTCTTAGCTCTGTTTTTCTTTTCATTGTTTTCTCAATAACTCTTGCCTGTTGAAGTCAGGTACAGAACACCTCTGTCCTCTGCTAACATAAACTCTCCACAGCCAAGTCACTGAAAAGCCCAATCTCCAAGCAGTCCCACTGCTCTGAGCATAAGTCTGTACAAGAGCCCAAGAAGGGGGACAACTGGGTATCTCAGCCCCTCTCCCCTTCCTCCCACTCCATGTCCATCCTGCACACAGAGGGCAGCCCAAGGCTTGCAATACATCTCCAGCCATGTTTGGCTTTTCTAGAGTCAAGTTGGTTTTACTTATGTTGGAAATAAAAAACTTTAGACTTTAATATACATCTTTACATGTATTCAAAGTAAGAATTTTAGTCATGAATTGGGAAGGGGAGGGAATAGCGGTTGTGGGATAATCCTTGAAAGATCTGAAAGGCTCCCAAGATGAGTCTTGTTTGCCACTGGAAATGGATCCATCCCCATCTAATTGGAGAAGACTCATAACTGCATAGAAATACACAAACGGACTTTGTATCCTCCCTGCCTAGGCCATGTGACATATAAACAATAACCTTTTGTCAGTTCTCCTGATTAAGAAAGCTGACTACAATTAGAGATTTATTAACCTATCTGTGTCTTAATGATGCCATCTCCTATGTTGAGGCAGAAATGCACAGAGCTGAATCCCCCTGAAACCAAGCTTGTCTGTCTCTGTTCAAACCACCCACACAGCAATTGAGCTGGGTGTGCTGAGGATCATTGAATCCCTGATATCTGCATCAGGAAAGCATGACACGAGAGGTGCAGTCTCTAGGATCAGAGAAAATTAGCTAATGGTGAAGAAATCCGAAAGGTAGAAGAGCAAAATTCCATCAGGAAATTGTTAAGAGACACACGTAATGCTGGGATACTCACAGATGACCACCCGCAATCGAGGCAGGGCATGTGAGTAAGAGATGAGGAAAGGGGCCACTGGGGACTAGTCAGTTAAAAGGGAAAACATAAAGTTAGTCTTTTCCCCGGAGCCTTCTGAAGGAAATGACACAACTAGGAGAGGGGAGAACTAGGCCAGTCAGCTCTGGATCCATAGAGTCTGGGTCCTTCCATATCTTTTATTCACAGTCCCACAATCCAAGAGTAAATTGTTAAGAAATATATATAAGACTGGGAGGCCCCCACGTGACCACCCACAACCAAGCCAGGTCATGTGAGAAGTGGACGTGGACTTGTCAGCTATGAGGGAAAGCATGAAAGTTAGTTTCTTCCCAGGAGCTGTCTGTAGGAAGTCACACTAAAGGTAGAGGGCAAAATGAGGGCAGTCAGGTGTGGATCCATAGAGCCTGGAACCATCTGTATCTGTCCTTCACAGTCACACAATCCATCAAGTATCAATGAGAAGGGAAAAGAGTATACAGAGTATTGCAACACTGACAGAATTTTTTCAACAGAGCAACCTTAATTTTTATTTATATCACATTATTTATATGTTATACTATATTTATATTTTATATAAAAGTTGAAAATTTACTTTAGGACCCCAACATGGAGGGCTGGTTTGTGGAGAGTTTGGTCCCACTTATCCCTTCTGTTTAAATATGGCGCTGCTTCTTTCCATGAGACAGGGAAGGCTCACATCTTCTTTTTTGAGGCTTTGAGGACTGAACTGCAACAGGAGAGAAGTGGCACATGGAAAGATCCCATGGAAATATGCAACGTCGTGGAGCCAAGAGGAAGGCAAGGCTTTGGAGCTCCTCATCCTTTTCTCCACTGGAAGTGTCTCCTTGCCAGGATGGTGTGCTTGCAGCCGATGATTCTTGCAGAATGTCCTCATACCTGCTTCTCATTGTTGGGCCACTGCCTCTTTGTTGTTGCTTAGGACAGGTGAGTCGTTTAGTTAGGATATTGGAGGACTTTTCACTCCTCTGAGAGACAACAAGATTTTCAGGGAGGGCCACGCTGTTGTCTGCTCTGCCATTCCGAGGTGTGCCTTCAATACTGATTTTATTCCCACGATGGTGGTTATGGTCATTTCTGATCTCTGGCCCATTGGTAAAGTGTGTTGTGGGAGGAACCGTGTCCAATTTTGGTATGTCAGGAGTTGGGGATGCTTCTGCACCCTCTCCATCTCTGAAGGCAGGGAGGTGTTTCTCAGCAAGCTGTGAGGAAGGAAAATGGACAAATTACCAACTCTGAAGAATTTCTTGGATCGGGTGGCTGAGTGATGGGGGAGATATTTGCACTTGGGTAGTGGGCAGGTAAGTTTGAAGTGCAGATAATATAGCTCATACTGCACATCTTACTGTACAATATTCTGAAACATCCAGTCCTTACCACTCCCTCCGAACACCTTTCCATGGTCTGATCCCCACTCATTCTCCACCTACACCACACACATGCACTGCATTTCTCCAGAAGACTTGGCACCGAAGTTAACATAGGACCAGACAACACCACTGGAATTTATATTGTGAAATTCCCTGCAACTCTTTGTTTACCTGAGTGGGAGTAAGTCCTTCTTCTTTTTGCAGCTCCTCTATTAGGGCAACAAAATCTGTATCTTCTCCTGGGGAAAGCAATTCTTGTAGGAACTTGGGGTTAATGACTGCCTCCACCTGTAAAAAGTAGCAAGAGGAAATGAACATCCTTGATGTTGACCAACCTGTCAGTTTGGGAGCCAAAAGCACAAGCCTTGATGTGACCCCACCATTTGTGATCTTTGCTTCTTTTGGACCATCAGGACCACCAGGTACACTTGTAGACACTCACACATGCACACACACATAAGCTGACTAAGACACAAAAACACTACAGACAGCTCAGGAGATAAGGAACAAAATTAGGTTGAAACAGACTGGGGCAGAAGCAAATATTGTAGTTTGCTGACAATGCCAATACACTCCAATGTGCTGGACACCACACCTACAGAGCCAGCCTACCTTGGTAACAAAATCTTCCTCGGCACATAGCTTGTCAATGTATGCGAGGAGATCTGGGTCTGCATAAATCCCATCCTCTTCTTGCTGCTGCTCATGTTCTTCTGTGTCCCATTTGCCATCTGCCTCAGGGGCTGAGTCCAAAGACCCTAGCAGCCCATCCATGATGTTAATGTATCCTTTAACAGCTGCATCTGGGATCTCCTTGGGTGCCTTCGTCTTCTGTGTCTCCTGGTGTCTGTTTTGCCGCTGTCTCGGAAACTGTGCTTTGGGTCCTGCTTTCTTTGGAATGGACACTAAAGTCAGGGTTGAATATCAGGAAGAGAAATTAGCATGAATCTCCAGCTTTTAATCTTCCAAACATATATTGGTTAGAGCCATATCTTACGGTGCATGTGAGAAGGTGCATATAGGAGATGATTTGAGATATTGAGGATCTTAGAGATACTCACCTAGAAAGGGAAGGTGGAAATTCTGATATTCTGAGATACTGCAAGATATTCCTTCATCCTTCCCCCAATCTTAGAGTGTATTATATAAATGCATCCGTATGTGTCAGTCAACGTGAAAGTGTAGTTATGGTAAATGAGAAAGTAGACCTAGTTTATGACAACTGGAAGCTGGTAACTCGGGTCTCCTTGGGTTTTCTGCTTGCAGTACAATGCCATGTCTTGAAGGAGAAGTACCAGATGTGAGTCCTTTGGCCCTCCCTCTGCCCCCTTTGGCCATCATAATCTGTTGGAGTGTGTTGAGCCATACCTGGCTGCTGGCCTTCCACGTTGCCTTTTTGCACCAAGGGATGAAGCTTTGGAGGGTCTGTTCTTAATGGGCCCTGAGGACCAGTCATCTTCGGTAAGATCTCAATTTGTCCCTCTTCCTCAGTCTCAAACTCCTTGAATCTAACATGGGAGAAAGGCAGAAGCAGTGCTTTAAGGAAGGCCCAGTCTCCTTGGATGCCCAGAAAAAAGAGATCAGCACCATCAACACAGTATATGAAGTATATTCTGTGGGTCCTCAAGGTCCTGGATAAGTGCTGCTCCAAGAGGGGCTTTACTCCTTGTGGAAAAACAAGAGTTCTGGGGAACCTCATGAGGTCTCTGCATCATATTTTCACCTACAGTACAATTCATCACACTTAAGAAGCATGTGAGGAAAATGAACCATCTTTTCTTTGGTAGATCCTCAAGGTTGGATCTACAGATTTTAATTGTTTCACTTTATGTTCTGACACATAGGACCCTTTGAGACTATGCAATATTGGTATACGTTATTGCAGTAAATCAGGCCTGTGTAATATATGGCAGGGCCATACAGGTGGATGCTCACCTCCATGGCAGTGCTGTTCCTGCCTAGATATACACAGAAGAGCCCGCTGTCAGAAGGTAGGATTTGAGATGCTATAGAATTGTATAGAAACCAGAGAGCAGCACATGGAACTAAGAACCCTAGGCTGGGAATTTGATCCTTAGAACAGTAAGCCTAGCAAGAACAGGGGTGAAGAAGTTTCTAGGAAGAAAGTAGAAAGAAACGCTGGGGTTGGGGTTCAATTTCCAATGAGGTGTTTTCCATGTGTTTTTCCATTGCTTTGTGTTTTAGCCAAGGAGAAACAGGCAGAAACTGCAGTGAGGGCTGAAAGACCCAGGCACCGGATGCCCGAGACAGTGGCTTCCCCTGACCAACTTCTTCCACACCTGCCTCATCTGTGATGACAGGAAACAATTTCTGGACACTGCATCATGTGTAAAAATGGATCCCAAATTCTATGCCCGTAGCCTCCAGGTCCTTTGCCACCAAGGTAAGCAGGAATCTGCCTAGTAGAGCATGTCACCCATTGCCCAGTCCCTACAACTTGTAGTTTAACCCCTTGGAATCTGCAGAAATTAACCCCAATCAACCCTAAGACCTTCATGAACAGGGCATCTGCAGCCCCAAAATAAGAAAAGGGAGGAAAGGGAGAAGAGAACAATTCCTGTACTAAAGCTTAAGAGGGAAGGTACTGCAGGGGAGAGTTGTGCCTCCAACATCCTGGGAATCTCCACCTTTTTGACGCCCCCTGCTCTGAGCATTCCCTCTAATGACCACCCACACTGCCTTACAACTGCCTACCTCACTTTCCTCCATCACACCCCACAATGCAGCCCCCTCAAAATAGCAAGGATCCTGGGACTCACTTTCTTGCCATCTCATAGTAGATCATCCGGTCAAAATTGCTTGTCTGCTGCCATTCCTGCACAGCTCTGTGAAGTCCCTCCTCCAGGCTCATGGTGGGCTTGCGCCGGGCCAGAGATCGAAGCACTGGGCTAAAATCCTCCTTGTCAGTAACAGTCTATATGCACCTCCTCCTTCTCCTGTCCTGCCCCCAAATGTTATGTTCTCTGCCATCTATCACTTCATGACTTCCTTCCAGTGTATAATCTGTGGTTGTAAGTACTTTCACCTCAGAATACCCCTGACTGACCATTGGATATTAATACTAGGATCCATTTCTGAGAGACAGAAATCAAAGAAAGGAATTATTTTAGAATATCTGCCTCTTCCGTGTGTCTTCAGTGTCTCTGTGGATACAATGACCCAGGAGAATACCTTAAAACAGATTCCAAGCCCCATTCCCAAAGGTCCAAAGTTAAGAAGTTTAACCAACTTCCCACATGACCATCAGGTGGAGGAATTTTTTGGGAAACAGCATGAGAGTGTGAAGAGGAGGATTACATATTCCAAAGCCAATGGTTATTGGAGCTCTTTCCACAAAAAGTGCTCTGAGCTGGCTCAAGAGAGAGATCATACTGCTGACTTCATTTGAGAGTCTGCTCCAGGAGGGATGATGGAATGTTTAAGAATTTGTGGAATCATTAATACTGTTCAAAACTGGAAATCTGCAGGACCCCCTTGAATAATTTATGGAGCCAGAGGATTTCTTTAGGAGTTTCACTACTGGGGAGCATGATGTAAATGAAAACAAGCCTCTTGTTTAGTTGATATATGCACTCTTGTAGTTGACACATAATTTTACTGTAGGACAACACAGAGTAGAGAGTGATGGCAGTCCTGGGTGCGAGAAGAGAAAACTACCATAATCACACATGTCTCTATCTCACATTCAATATACCACATGGTCTTGGACTGCATGGCTTATCATCCACTCCCACACTTTAGCTGGGATATTTTGGCTTCTGTGAGCCCTTTTTTTCTTAAACTGTAATGACAAAATGACATAAGAAAATAATAAAAAGACTAGCTGTCATGTAATAAGCATCACATAAGTACTTCACTCTTCCAAGTGCTTCATTCATTAGCTCATGTAACAATCTCAGGAATCCTCTGAATCCAGTGTAAAAGTCTCACAGATGATGTTACCTAGTGAGGTAACCTCTTGAGGTTTGCAAATTGGGTGAGGGGGACCAAGTATTTCACAACTGTACATGTGCTAACACCTCCTAGTTCTAATTGGAATTTTCCAGAAAATGAGGGTGGGGGCAAAAGTAAAGTACTTTGCCTGTTTCCTGCACTTCTCATCAATCCAGTGGATTTGACTAGACCTGGATGACATGTTGTTAAGTCTTGTGCTGGAAGGTAAAGTACAGTGGGAGGAGTGTGGGGTTTGTAGCCTGACACCTCAGTTCAAACCTCACTTTATCAAAGGAAACCTCTCTGATTTTTAGTCCCATGTAGAAGATTATTAGGATGGTACTGAGGTGTAGATTGGCTAGAAACCCAATAGAAGGTGGTAAGGATGAGTGGAGACAAGACACCTGGAAGTGAGCTATAACTGGGAATACATCTTCTCCCATCGCACCCCTTTGCACTCACGACCTTCCTCCAAGTGCTCCCTGATGCCCTAAAATCAATGGTCCATCCCCTAGCCCTCTTTATCAGAGTCCTCCAGGGCAGCCAATGTGCGCACAGGGGGAAGGTACTCACATGAGGAAGCAGGAGAGAGCTTCAGCATCAGGACTCCAGTGAAAGTACCTCTGGGCTAGGGACTTGAAGCGCTGCCAACAGCGGAAGTTCTCATAAACGCTCCTGGGTTTGCAGGAGTCATCCAGTGAAGGTGTCGACTGGGTGGAGGCCACAGCTCCCTGCCCTGAGGCCCCCTGTGTCCTGGGCAAAGCATTCCCTGAATGAACATTGGGGGCCAGCGGGCTGACTGGTGGTGGAGCTTGAGGAGGAAAGCCTGGAGACCAGCCCCCATTACCAGGCTTAGTGCCCCTGAGAGTCATGGCAGGTATGATGGGCTGCAGAGCAGAGGGCCTCAAGTTCCCTGGAGGGGGATGATTAACACCCCCACAGAGGATGCCGTTGGCACTTGAAATGTGGGGTGTCTGAGGAAGGATAACAGACTGAGTTTGAGGGGTCTCAGCTGGTCCTCCTTGTTTCCTGACTTGGAGAATGACTTTGTCAGCTCCAGGTGTACTGGTGACAGGGCCTCCATCTCCTGTCACCAGCAGTGTTCTAGGGAAAGCAGGCAGCACCTGAGGGTTTCCAGGAGGAAGTGATGGATTGAAAATAGGGTGTGGGTAATGTCCCCGGATAGGTGGGTGTGGTGGACCAGGTATTGGTGTGGGGACTGTTTGTGTAATGAAATGATATAAGGAGGCTCCAGGATACATGGTCATGTCCGGTGTGAGCAGTGGAGATGCTGTGGAGACAAGGAAATGTGTGAATAGAATAGTTAAAAAAGGCTACAGTTTTGAGGCTATCAGGGGATCTCCTAAACTAATTGGGAAATTCTAGCTATCAACTTATAAGTGAGCAGGCATGTGGACAGGGCATCTTAAAGGATACCAAATGTCCTCCTAGAGATTTTAGATTACAGAACTCCTGCTGAGAGTTTTTCCATTGCAGGACTTGCTCCCAGGTCAAGACTCCCAGACCTCTGACTGCTAAAAAGAAAGGAGCCGATGCTCTCACTGGACCACAGCACCTAACTGAGGAAATCATTTCCAGATATCCAACCAGTCTCAAGGGCTGATCCCAGACAAGGAACAGGTTTGACAAGTGACATTTGGATAACTGCCCCTCAAGTCACTCAAGAGCAGATAAGGAAGGTTCTCTAGAGTAAGTTTTAGGTAGCGAAAGGGAAATTAGGAAGGAGGTAGATTCCCAAAGATTGTTTTACTCCTCTTCTCTACAGTCTCCCTTTTCCTGATGCTCATTATAAATCATCTTTTGTCCTTTCTCAAAACTACAAAACAAGAAGTGGAGAAGAGTCTCTACCCAAAGAGGACTGAAGTTCATGCCCTCTACACATCCTTCCCAGCATATGCCTGCAGTTGTAGGCCCCACCCAGACCCTCATTGCACAGGGCCAGGACCCCTACCCACTGCTCACACGACCCTACCACCTCTCAGGAAATTCTCTTTCCAGGGCAGAAGAGTCCAATTTCCCCATGATTCTGTCATGTAACAGCCAGCTGTGTTGGGAGACGGTAAGCGAGGGCCAATGAAAGGCATCGGGGGAGGACGTCAGAGGTTAACATAGGAGCCCGTCTGTTTAAAATTGGCACCAAGTGATGGAAACTGACTGCTCCATCTAATTTGAGCTCAAATAGGAAAAGGAAATACCCTCACAACCAGGCTTGTGTCAGGTGTGATTTGGGGCTATGAAATCCAGAATACATTCCCGTTCACAGGTCCCTCCCTCAGACTGTGCTCAGTGAGAACAGGAACCTACAACACAGGCAGAGTTAATCACAAAGCTGTGCTAGTGAGATTAATAATAATAACAATACAGAAAATATACTTAATTCCTTGCTATTCTCCATTCTCTCTTCAAATAGGAATCTGCCTTTAAAAATGTTCCATTGGAGAACCAACACTACACAGTTTCCAGTCCATGTTCATGAAGGAACATCTTCCTCTCAATTGTAAAACCAAGGGCTGAGGGTTCACCATGAGGTTAGGAACAAGTTCAAGGGAGTTTTAAAACCTGAGGTTCCACAATCTTAGTACAGTTCTGAACAATTTAGGTAAGCCGAACCTCTAAAACTATTTGGCATTACTCTACTGCCCTGTCCAGGTTGAAGGAAAGGAAACATGTGCCAGGAGGGAAATCAAAGATGTGTTTGGGGAGGAAGGAGCTTCGAGGTTCTGAGCTGTGGCAGTTAGAGTAACTTCCAGTCTAGCTCACCCAGAGACGCTGTCATTGCAGATGTGGACACAGATGACTCCACTGAATCATTTTGTGCTTTAGACCATTGCTCCCCACTGCCCACACAAGACCTAGTTTACTTCAGTTCAGAACCTTGACATAAAATCATACAGCAATTTCCAAGTGCCCTAACGAATTGACACAGGGTTTAGGCAAGCATCTCTGTTACCATACAACATAGCCGCGCTACTTATTTAACACTTGTTATGTGGCTTTTCTCCCTTCTAGAGAGCATCAATCCGCTGTTTCCATCCTTTCTCTATAGCCAATGTAGTTCTGCTCAGAAATCCAGGTCTACCTCTAAGGCCACCCCTTCCTCCACTGAAAGTCTCTGGTTTCCAATCTGCCTCTAAGGTGTGGTCCTTGGTGGGAGTCCAGTGATCTCTCCTTCCTCTAATTCAGCTCTAATCTTGTCCCAGTGGGCTGGGTCATATTTGAATTCCTATAGGTTAGAAGGATGGCCGGATTCTGATAACACATCCCCATCCTACATTCCTACCTCCTTCTGATGTCACCACCACAGGTGTGGACACTGGCCACTGCTGTCTGGTAGCCTGCAGCTTGAGAAATGTTCAGGTTCAGGACCCAGAGAGTAACTTGCTCTCAGCAGATTCTCAGGAATCTGAGTTAAGTTTTGAAAATTTGAATCTAAGCAGGGTGAGAATGTAGGACTGAAGACATTCTACAGTGGGGGAGGGGCAGAGGGCAGGTGGGCCTGAGGTGGGGGAGGGGAGGCATTCCATGACTGGCTCTGACAGATGGATAAAAAAACACAAGTTCCCTTCAAATTTTAAAACTCAATTGGTATGTAGTTCTTCAGTGCTATTTGTGGATTCTTTCTCAGATTCACAGCAAAAGTCTTATCCCAAGTTCTTATTAATCAGCCTGGTTTCATGCCCCTCAACCCACCCTGCTCTGCAACTGTAGTGGTAGGTTGTTCACTTACATCAATGACGACACCACTTTTTTTACAAAAATTAGAACACATTATCTGATAAATGCACGTGTACTTATGGAGATAAGGTAACACAACTTTGGAAATTAGGATTGCTCAGCTGATCAAGCCCATTAGATTGCTGTATATTCATCAGCCTTGTTTCCCATAAATAGTGTCCGTTATTGTAAGCTCTGCAGTGTCCACCAAGGCTTGCCTGCACACTGTCGTCCTGTTCTGGAATGTCGCACTACATCAGAGACTCCCATGCTTGTAGGCTTCCAGGAAAAATCATCACTTTTCCTCATTTTATTTTCTTTTAGTTATGTTTTTAAATTTTATCTTCTAGTGCTTTTAATTAATTTTTTAACAAGTAGCATTTTCATGGCGTAAAAGTCAAATTTTGCGGAATGAAACATGCAGGAACACGTTTTCCCCCTGCCCTTTCCACTGGCTGCACCGTTCACCTCAGCAGAGGAAACCAAGGTCAGTTGCTTCTTTTAATGTTTCTAGAGAGATTTCATGCAAAGTAAATACAATGTAAGTTCCTTTCAAATAACATTTTCACTTTTATTTCTGGTTATGAAATTAGCATATGATCCTATATTTTTTCATTATCAATTTTCCTGCAATTACTGTACTCTTATTTCCTTAAGATAGATTACTGAAAGGAACAGGTCTAATATTTCTGAAAAGTTTAAATCATCCCTAGGAATAACATTGCCATATTTAGAAAGAAATACACCTTCCCAACGACATTTGAAATTCAGTAAACAAGTAATATTTAGGCATAAGTATGCCCCAAACATTACATGACCCTTGTATGCTAGGAAAATATCAATTTCGAAGTTAAGTGGTGTTTTCTATTTTGTCTGGCTCCGCTACCTAAGAGGTGTAACCTATTAAGTTCTCATTACTTACTCCATAAGAAAGAGCAGAGAATTAACAGTAAAGAGATCTGAGTTTGAATCTTTGCTCCACGAACAAAACACAGTATTTTCCCTTTTCATTGAAAGAGAACACTTTAATAGAATGCATTATTAAGGCTTGATTTTTTTTCTATTCCAATGGTAAGAAGCTACTTCATTCTACTCCAGGAACAAGGACCCAGGTAAGCCAGGAGTTTTCTGCAAAGGACATGAATAAGAACAAAATAAACATAGTCAAGGCGCACATAACTAATCCTTCCAATCTGAGAACACTGCCTTGGAGCGGACGTCTTCTTACAACAGTTCACCCAGGATTCTTTCTAAGTACAGGGAACTGTCCTGCATCCTTTTAAGTATAAAAATCGTGCTTTGGCTTTTCCTATACACTCTTTTATGGAGGATAGGATGGCTGTGGAGGTTCCTGGAGAAGAGGAATCACCTGTTTCCCAAGAAACCTCACAGTCTCTTCCTCAGGTTCCATTTCCCGCCTTTCCCACAGGCCCCTCCCCAGGACCCTGTCCCCACAGGGCCTGGCCCCGCACGCATGCGCACGTGGGCGCGCACGCTCGCTAATGGCCGGGCTTTCGGGCACGCGCCTCTTGTCCTGCAACCGCTCCAGCTGTCGGTTGGGAGCACGCGCATGAAGGGACGCGCATGAAGGGACGCGCATGCGCACAGCGTGAAGGTCGCGTCGGTAACTGTCGTTGGGGGAGGGGGAATATTCTTTTGACCATTTTCCATCTACTCGTAACCGGTTTTATATATCAGTTTTATAAAAAAATAAAGGTAATGGTTATTTAGACTCATGGCTTCTAATGTCACTGAGCTCACTGTTGCATGTGCTCTGCGATTATTTGTATCCGTTGTGTCTGTATCGGGGGTTGATCCCGAAGCTGCGCTCCTGCCCTCGGGTTCCCTGGGGGGAGCGTTTATACCTGGGAACGCGCAGACCCAGACCCAGCTGCATTTATTGATGATTGGGTTGTGTTCGGAAATTTAATAATGTATAGCAAACTTAAAAGTGCATCAAGTTTGCTTCTGTTATATTCTCGTAGAAAAAAAAATTGTCTTCTTCAGTATATGAAAACCGTTATTCTCTTGAGGAAAGAGGTAAGGAGCACCATTAAAAATTGAGTGAAATTCTAATGTATATGTTCATTGCTTCAGTATACTACTTGTTAACATAGAAATATCAACCAATATTTGTAATGAACCCACTCATTTTCCAAGACTGTGAGCGTCTTTGTTTAAAAAAATATAATCAAACACTTCTTGAAAGTGTGATGTGAAATTGTGGTGGAATTGCAGGCACAGATTGGCTATAATAGATGCAAGATTTGGGCAAAAATCAACGAAAGCTCTATTATTCCAAGAAAAACTATTGCATATTTGGTAATTTTCTGTAAACTGTGTGCTATATCTCTATTATCAAAATTTATTGTGTGAGGCTGGGTGCAGTATTTACTTTACAGAGAGTTGGTTTAGGCTGTTGAACATTTTCCAACACACCTTTGATATGTACCTGGGAGTCTAACATGGTTTTGTTTTTGTATTCTGGAGGAGTGGAGGTTCTGAGTGGAAGTGTGTGTTTGGAGTGTGAGGTCCATGTGTGTTCATTCTTGGGTTGTTAGAGGGTCAATGAGAGGGCATTTTGTGCCTGATTATGGGTGTGGGGGAGATGAGGCTGGCTGTGTTCCTGGAAATGGGATATTCTATAAGGGTATTTGTGGGCCTCTTGGGATTGTAGAAATTCAGGGAGCATGAGCTGAATTGTGCTTGTTCTTGGGATTGTGTTCCTATGAATTCAGATTTCGAGATGTTTGTGTGTATTTAATGGGTTGGTGAGAATGTGATATGTGTATTCAAATGTGTGAATTGATGGTGCTTGCATGCATTATTTCAGATTAACTGGAGGTTATGAGAATGTTGTTTGTGTGTGGCTCAGTGTTTTTGGGGAGTTGAGATGCAATTAATGTATTTCAATGGGGTTGTTTATTTGTAATTTGAGGCTCTGGGAGTTGTTTTTTTTTTTTTTTTTTTCATGTTGTGGATGCTTTCCCCATAAATCTTGGAGAATTTTTTGTGTTTAATTGTGGGTCTGGCAGAAATATCTGCATATGCATATGGGCAGTGTTAAGCAGTGTGTCTGTGTATATTAGTTTCTAGGGTCTGTGTTTTTTGTTCATTTGGGAAACTTGGGGGCACTTGAATTTGAATTTCATGGGGCATGTTGATTAGTGATGTATAGTTTGGTGATTTTCAGGAATTGTATGTGTCCTTTGGTTTTTGAAGGTAGCTGTAAGACTTTTAAGTAGCTGGCAGGATGTTGTATATGTTCAGATGAAAAGATTGTGTGATTGTGGAGTTTGTTGAGTCTTATTCTGGAAGTTGCTGGAGTTATTTTTGTGAATCTTGTCAAGTGTGGGGAATATGTATATACAGGTAGTGTGGGGCCATATACGTATTTTGAGAGTATAGGGTGTTTGTGCATATTTATAGCATGCTGGAGAATTGTGGGTATATTTGACACATGTGTATATTGAGTGTATGTGTATTCAAGGATCATGGCAGTTTGGATGTATAACTTCTAGGACTGTGAAATTGAATTTATCATTCGAGAATTATTAGTTTGTGTTCTGGGAAGTTATTCTGTATATTCCTGTGTGTTTATATATGGAAGTAAATAACTTAGTTTGCCTGAGCTGCTATGACAAACTCCACACAAGGGATTGTCTTAAACAAGAAATGTTTATTGGTCTCTGGTTTGAAGCTAGAAGTCGTCCAAATCAAGGTACAGGCAAGGCTTGCTTTCTCGTGAGTATCTATAGCGCTCTCTTGCTGGCGGCCAGCAATCCTTGGATGTATTTCTGCCTTCTGTCACTTGCCTATGTCCTCTCCTTTCTAGCTTTTGTAACACCTGATACTTTTTATAAAAATTGCTGCAATCTAATTAAAACTCACCCTCATTCATTTGGCCACACAATAACTAAAAGTATCATGTTCAGGAGATCCTACTTACAATAGGTTCCCACTATTAACAACATGTCTAATTTTGTGTACATAATTCAGTCTACCATGGGGGTTAATTTTGTGTACATAATTCAGTCTACCATGGGGGTTAATTTATTTTATGTTTTCCAGGTATCTGATGTGATTAGATCACATCAGATACCTGAGAATTTGGGGTGTAGGGTAGGTTTGTGTAATTGTGGATTTGGAAGCAATTTTATGTGTACCTATATAGGATAGAATGAGATATTTCTTTGTGTCTTCAGTGTGTGTGACTCATATGTGGGTATATCCAGGAGTGACTGGATGAACTGTATATGTTTATCCATAGGATATAGTATGTTAAAAGTATTCACAGCCTTCTTTTGAAAATGCTATGGTTTTCAAATGTGTCTTTGGGAATGGTTTGGGGTTAGAGAGGTGGTTTTTTATTCTGGATATATGGGGATGATGTATAATGCTTGCCAGTGTATATGTTCAGGTACTGGAAATATTTGAGAGTGTATGTCTGTGTTTACTGTCTGTAGGGAGATCATGTTTGCATATTATCAATAGTGCAGAGATAGCTGGTGTTTGTATGTTTTACGTGTATCTATCTGAGTGTTAGCTACATAATTATAATCATGGGTTTTGTGTAAGTGTCTTCATAGGGAGTTTGTGTGTATAATAAAGGGTTCACTGAATATCTTTGCTTATTCTGGAATAAAATGCTTGAAGGTCTTGGTACAGTTGTGTGTATATGTGTTTTCAGGTCCTTGTTTGTAATTGATGTCTATAGTTTGTTTGTACCTCTATATGCATTTGAGTTCACGGAGTTCAGGAAGTTCATCGAGTATGTCCTGTTTGATATATGATAGTTTCAGTGTGTGTATTTGGAAACTAACAGTCTGTGTAGGTTGTGCATGTGTTCAGAAATTGTGAATATTGTACAGTTGTGGGATTGTGTGTAGGTCCATTAGGGGGACATATGAGATAAATGTTTGTTTCCTTGGTGCTTTGAGAGCCTGTGCGTTTGTAGGGTGTTTAGTGTGTATATACCAGAAATGTGTTTGTTGCAAGCTTGTTTTTAGGCAGATTTGTAATTTTTCATGTGCCTATCATTGTAGGACTGGCATGTTGGTATTCTAGGTGGGTAGGTTTTGATTGTAAAAATTTAGGAATAATAGGTCATTTGACTATACTTAAGGTGTGGGTACAATTGGGCATGTTTGTCTAGGATATATGAGAGTCTGTGTGTCTGGAGATATATAGGGAGGTTTTACTAGTGTAGTTAGGGTGGGAGTTGAGGGTCCTCCTTGGGGTACAACTCCATCCTGTATACATGTTCCTATGAAAGGGGATCAAGTTCACTGGAGCTGGTTCATATTAGCAAGGTGTGGTGGTTTAGAGCAGTATGTACTCCAGAAAAATATGTTCTTAATCAATTCCCATTGTAATTAGTACCTTTTGATGAGGGTACCTCAAGTCATGTGTCCCACCTCACCAGGATGTGTCCTAATCTTCTATGAATGGAATTCTTTATGAACAGAATGCAATTCAGACAGAAAGCCACAGGAAGCAAGAAGGTGAAATTCAGTGGAACCCAATCAGAATGTCCAATGCTTTAGGAGTAAAGACTCCCGACTTAGATGTTGGAGATTTTCTTCTCTTCCTCATGCAGATGGGTTCAGGTGTGTCTGAATTTTAGGGTGTTCCTTCTGCTTTCATGTGATACTGGCATCAGGGGACCCTAGATGGGTTGGGGTGATGGACAATGGCCATGCCGAGCAGAACTTCCCAGCTGAGTTGTTCACATGGCAGCCAGCAGTCCTAAGGTAGTGCAGCTTCCTGAACAGTAAATAAGATGGATCAAGTCTTCTCCCAGGCAAAAGCCTCTGAGAATCTTCTGGTCAGCTACAGGTGCAATTACCTTGTCTTGTTCCTGACTAGTGGTCAAGGATAGTGTCCACCAAGTGTCCTGCTGTGGAAAGGATGCAGAGCCATCTGCCCCACCCCACCCCCAACCTACTGTCTGCTGCCTGGGCCTAATACTGGGTAGCAAGCAGGTCAGTTGTGACACTAATTCTCAAGCAACCTACCTCCATGGAAAGCTGAGCCTTCAGGAGTAGAGAGGACTTCTAGCTGTCAGTGAGGTGATATTGGAGGAATTGCAGAGTAGGCCTGGAAAATGATTGTTTGTGAGGGCTGGTGACCCTGGGGAAGTCCAGATAAGAGGGGATTTGTCTCTGACTCTCCTGAACCAATGTGACATGGACTTTTTCTTATCTGAATGCTTAGGATGTTCTTAGCACTGGGAAGCTCATCTCAGCTTCATGCTTGTTTTAATAGGGTTCCTGATTCTTCTTTATTTTCCCTATTCCACATGGAGCTGGATCCCAGCAGAGGGTTCCAAATGATAGCGGAAATCTTCTGACCTCACACCTGCCTCCTGCCTCCCTGGGACCCACTGAAGGATTTCTTGTCCTTACTGCTTTTGGTGAGTCTCCGTTTTGCCTTTTATTCTTTATGATGTATCCTCCTGCCAACAAAAGGTACAGACATCCCTTTTTTGAAAGCCCCAATGAATGCTTCCCTATGGTATAGAGGGATTCTTATAGCCTCCACTCCCCTTTCATATCCTAACCCCAACTTAAAGGCAGGATTTTATTCTATATAATGTGTTTATAAAGAGAATGGTGCTCTGGTTGCTGTTATACTTTAATGTTATATATTTTAAGTTAAAATGCATAGAAAGTATATAGAGTAGATTTTCTTGGGTATTTTTTAATTTTTTCACTCTTTTTATTTTGTTTTTATTTGATAGGACATGTACCATGAGATTTAGGAGAGTGGACAGGAGTTTCTTGTATCTTGACCAAGCTTTGAAAAGCTCCCTCCCAGGTGACATGAATGAAAATTGCTGGAATGCCTGATGTGAGCTGAGCTGGTTGTTCAGTATAAATATTTTGTGGAGAGAATGTCTTGGTTTTTGGAGAGGAGCCACCCTGAAGAATCGAGTCCCCTGGCATGGAGCAAGGTGGAGCGAGTCTGACTGTGCCCTGGATCTGCCCCTGCCAGGGAGGAGGGTCGAGGGGTCAGAGCCCCAAGCATCACAGGGTCCGGAGATGGCAGGGCAGCTGTGTTGTTTCATTGGAGCCACATTTGTTTCAATCTCACTCCCCAGAAATAATCTCTAGTTTTCTTTTTAGAATGAAAGTCCACCCCTCTTCCCAAGTTGAACTTAAGCATGAGGGAGGGAGGGCCCACACAGTCAGAGGCCAGTCTTCTTCAGGGTGTCATGTAAAAGGAGTCCTTGGGCTCATAGTAGGTTTTCTCTCAGGTCTGAGAATGGATGGCAATTGTCAGCAGGCATGAAGTTGTTCCTGACTCAAAACTTCAACAGCTGGTGTGGCAGTGAGAATCTGAAGTAGAATATAGGTAATCAAGTCATTCATGCCACTAAAATTTACTGAGTTTCATGTGTCTACACAATTGGGCAAGTCACAATAAGAGGTAAAATTCACAGCATATATATATATATCTGAAAATGAGCTTATAAGTGTAATATCTGAAGGCTGTTTGCAGCTCAAGGATAACTTTAAAAAGCCAATAAAGATAGGTAAAGAAATTTGAACAGACACTACAAAAATATTTATGATTGAAAAGTATGCAGTAAATATATGCTCAACATCACTATTGAGCAAGGAAATGAGAATTGAATCCAAAATATGAATCCAGTAGACATGTGATAAAATGGTGAAAATAAAAGACTGACCGTTCCAAAAGTTGAAGGAAATGTAGCAACTAGGATGTCTACACATGTTCTAAGGGAGTGTGAAATGGTGCAGCTACTTTGGAAAACAGTTTGCCTGTGCCTCATCAATTTAACTGGCCTTATCCCACATGCCCAGCCATCCCACTTCTAGATAATAAACTAAAGAGAAATGCTAGTGAATAGTCAAACCCTCCCAAGTTTCTATCAGGTGATAACCAGATAAGCAAATTGTGGTATATTCACACAATGGACTACACTGTGCCATAAAACTATTCACACACAACCCCCTGGAGGATCTCAAAATTTCATTCTCAGTGACAAAAGCCAGACGGCATGGCTATACATATTGTAACACTGTTCATATTACCTTCTGTAATGAACATATCTGCATTCATAGAAAGCAGATTCATGGTTCACTCAGGTGAGGGTGAGAGATGAAGGGATTGGTGCCTGGATGGATTTGAAGCCAATTCTGGGTCATCCTCTTACTGGCCCTGTGACCTGGATGAGTTGTGCCTCACATGTGAAATGGGAATCACCTCTGTGTCACAGGCTAGTTATAACATTTATATCAATCTGTCCTGTGCCTTCAACAAGTACTCTTAGTAAAGATCTTAAAGAAATAATAGATGTTATTGTCCCCACTGTTGTCCTTGTTTATGTTGATATCCAGAACAGGCTCAGGTCTTGTAAGGATGCAATAGTATGCAGTTTCCCTGAGGGTGTCTTAGAAGATGGAATCATCCTGTGAGGCCTCAAGTCACTGTGCTTTTCTACCTAGCAGGTGGCAGCTGTGAGCCTGAAGCTCCATAGTGGTATAAGGAGTTGTGGCCTGTGGCTGTTTTCCTTCAGGCTCCAGGGTCTAGTTCTGAATGCAAAGTGGGTAAGAGAGCTTGGCACTACCTTCTTCCTCTTAGGGAAGATATACCCCATAGGGACAGGTCATTTACATTTGAATAGTCTCTCTGCCTGTGGTATCTCCACACTTGCCTGGGTCAGAGCACCGGGAACTGAAAATGGCCAAGGCTTTCTCCACTGAGCTGAAAAGGTATGGAAATCCCCCTTCACAACCTGTCCATGACCAACCTCCAGCTCTCCAAGGTCAGTCATCACCAAAATCCTCTGTCTGTTGTTGGGGATTCATAGCTTGTATTGAGCAGTCCATGTTTGTTAATTAAAACCACAATTGGAGCTCAGCTGAGCCATATTCACTTTCTAGGAGAGTGCTGCTCTCATGCACCAGGAGGCTTTGCAATTCAAGCCGTGGGGGTAGGGGGCTTCCAGCTTGGATCTGCAGTTGTTACTTACAGATTTTATGCTCTGATCTTAGGTATTCCTCTGAATTCAGATTGGTGTATGAAGAGTGGACAGTCTTGTTTGTACACCTGTAGTTCTTCCATTTTATGTACTAGTTGTTCCTGGTTGTTTATTAGTTGTTCCGGGGGAACAAGTTAGCTTCCACTCCTCTCTATGTTGCCATCTTATTATATCTCTGTCCATGGATTTTAGGAGGTGACCACCTTCTCCTCTTCCCAGTGCTCATGTCACTTAATACCAACAGAAAATAAGCTGTTATGACAGGATGTGTCTTGATGGCCCGGGGAGGTTATACAGTAGTCTTGGGGCTGCAGACCTCATAATGGGATTACTGACCCCAAGAAGTGATGCAAAGATTGAGGCATTGGAAGGGAGCACCCCTCAACTGGAGGCAGGACAATCTGCCTTCCCCTCCACAACCCCATCTCCATATGGTCTGAAGAAATCATCAGCTCTGTACTGCAAGGCACTATTTGCCAGTCCCTGAGAAACCCTAGAGTGGGCCATTGCCCCAAGGTTGATGGGACAAGGTCCTTTGCTCTTCTCCTTCCACATTAGGGCATGGGGTCCCACAGGCCCTGTAGTGACACACTGCTAGGGTCTGAGGGGACCCAGAAGTCTTCTGCCTCACCACTGAGAAACTCCTCTTAAAAAGGAAGTTTGTTCTTATTTCTACTGTAGGAGCCTGGGATTGAAGGATGGAGGTGACCCAGGACCTGCAGAGGTGGAAAACAAAACAGGCTCAATAGAAAACAGACAAGAGCTAGAGAGGCCAGGAATTGAAAATGGGTCCTTAGACAAGGTTACTCCTACAGTGGAAGGTGGAGAAAGTGAATTGGGGGAGGTGACGTCCCCCGACCCACAATCTCGGAGAGATCTGAACCTCCCTTTTGCCCAGACTGAGCCACTGTGTCTTCTGCAGCATGTACAGGAAGCCCTGCAGGAATGTCAGCCTGGAGCTAAAGCGTCTTGGTTCCGCCTGAGGCCAAGCTCACCCCTTACCCATCCTTTCATCAGCAAATATGACTATGATGGGACCAGATGAAAATAGGGGTATTAAAGAACACTACTACCTTAGCGATGGGAACCTAGAAAGAAACCTCTGTGAAAGATAGAAAAATAAATCAGGACCAGGCAGGGAGAGAAGAAGAATTATGATGCACACCCAAAACCTTCTCAGCTGACCCCAGGAGGGCTGTGGCTCTAGGATGTGTGGTCAGGTCTTTCCTCACTTAGGCCGAGTCCTCCAGGCATTTCTTACCTGCCCCCATCACCCACTGGATGGTGAGCTTTCCTGGAAAGGGGTGAGACCAGGGACAAGATGACTCCCTGTATCTGCAGCTGTCATATAAAGCCCAGACTGTCTCTCAACACCATTCCCGTCAACAAGGAAAGCAAGGCCTTCACTGCAGAGGGATCTGCAGCACTTCTCTCTACCCACCAAGCTCATCCTCTCCACAGCTCGAGCCACTTCCTCATATGCATTGTGAGTGTCGTCAGCGCAGTGGGAGATATTTATGTGCTTAGGGGAAATGGGTGTTTCTTTGTATATAATTTGAGTGTGTATGTGTGAATTCACAGGTTGGGGAGGCCTGTATGTGTAGGTGGGAGGGAGGTGTGGATGATGCTGTGAAGGTTTAGGGTGGGGGAGGGAGGTTTGCATACATACATGCAGGGTTGTTGTGATCTGTGTGTGTACTATAGTTTTGGGCAGGTTGTGTAAATATTCAGTGAGTTTGTAGGAAGTTTTTCCTTATTCTGAGAATCTAGTGAGTCCAGGCTGACAGAGTGTGTGTTGATTCAAAGGTGTGGTAAGGTTGTGTTTAGCCTTCTAATGCATGCATTTCAGAATTGAATATTAATTATCATGTGTGTTTATTTATCAAAGCAGGTGAAATGACCACACCTGAGGTCAATAGGAAGGGAGCATATAGTGTTTTGTCATCAGGACACTGCAGAAAGGAACATGAAATATTCTGCATAGTCATATAGTCAGCCACATTGGAAACATCTGTGTGTGTGCATTTGAGGTGGTTTTGTGTATTTTGATGGTGGTGTGAGGTTTGTTTATATGTCTGTATGTGTGAGCTGTGAGTTGGGTTTGTGTATCTGCAGATCATGGTGTTCAATGTGTGTTCACGGTGCCCAGGTGAGGATTCAGGCTGCTTATTTTTTTTGGTGTCGAAGAATTTGGAGAGAGTGGAGTGGCTGTGTTTGTGTTTTGATTTTTGTTTGTTTGTTTTTGTTCTCTTAATTTGAATATATTGTCCAGGCAGTTGGATGGATTCTGTTCATAGTTTCTCAAGGTGGAGCCTTGTGGAAGTGTGTGTGCGTTTGGGACTGTGAGGTTATTCTGTGCATTTTGAGGAAAGTGGGGGCATCCTGTGTATTTATGAGAATGTGGAAATGCTTCTGTTCATCTTCAGCTCCTGGGGCATTGTATATATGTGTATCTTCCCAGGATATGGGGGACTGAATGTGTAATATTTGGGACTAGGTGAATGACTCCTGAGTACTTAGTAATATGTGAGTGTGTCTTGAATGCATTGGGGTATTGTCAGAGGGTCTGTGTGATTCATTTGGGAGTTACATGAGTTTTAGTGTGTTTTTTTTTTTGTGGGATGTGAGGATATGTGTATTACTAAGTGTTTGTTTATTCATAAAGGTTTACAATCTTTTGTATAAAGATTCTACTTGATAATTTTACTGAGACTTGTGGGGCCTATCTACTTTTTTTGTAGAAGGGATTCTGAGTGTATTTTCAGGGTTTGGTAAACTATGTAGTTAGTGTCTGAGATTCTTCAAGGATTTGTGTGGTTGTTACTGTGTATATCCAGCAGGTATGGCGGTGTCTCTCATGTCCCTGGTGATTGTGGAGGTGCATGTGCATTTCTGAGCAGATGGTGGGTGTGGAGATTCAGGCTCTGGGTGCTTGAGCTTGTGGAACCTGAGGGATGTAAATGTTTTTGGGAAATGTATGGATTTGGGTGTCTTCCTAGTGCTGTAGGTGGAGGGTGCATGCTTGTACTGGGGGAGTGTAAGACAGTTATATGTACATGTGGATTTGGGGGATTGGTTGGAGCATTTATAGGGTCCTTGCATATATTTGGGATGTACATGTGTGTGTGGAGATGGCACGAATGTGTTTTTCAGGAGTTGAGTTTGGCCTCTTGGTAGTATTGGTTATTGGAATCTGTGAGTGTTCATTAAGGGAATGTTTGAGGTATTTGGGTTATTGTGAAAATGTATATCTTGGCACTTGGGATGTGCATTTGTGTTTGCATAGGGAGTGTGGAGAAATTTATTTTTGTTTGGGGACTATGGTCAAATGTGCATTTTGTAAAAGGAAGGGTAGTTTATGTGTCTTTAATCCTAAGGCAGAGGATGAGCTTAATTTTGGGGAGAGATCTGGAAGATTTCATGTGTATTTGGGAGTGTGTTGGAGCGTCAGGGTTTCTTGGGCTGGGAGTCATTGTCTATGTGCGTATCTCTGGTATTGTGGGATCTGTGTATTTTTTCAGGGATTCTGAATGCTGTGTGTTTTAATCAAGTTTTGTAGGGGTGTGTGTATGTCTATGAGAGTTTGTAGTATTTTGGGTATGCTTATGGGTGTGGCATAATTACTTCCAGTTCACTGTATGCATGTATTTATATTCAGAATCTCAGTTTCAGTGAGTTTTGGGAATTTAGCATTCCATTTATTTTGATTCTGGAAGCTAGTAGGATTGTGTGTGAGTGTGTGAGTTTTGAGTGTTGATCATGTCATGTGCACTTGTATATTCAAGGAGTGAAGAGTATATTGGAAAGGCAAGAGCTTCGGGGAAGATCGCCAAGTAGGGAGCTCAAGAATTCACTTCCACCTCCAAAACAATTGTGAAAACACAGACACTGTATGAAAGAACTGTTCTGGGGCAGTTGCACTCCCCTAGTAGAAGCACACACCCGCTGCCTACAGCACTAGGAAGACACCCAACTCAGTACTGTTCTGGGGCCCTGGAGATAAGAAAAAGGACACCATTCAGCATCCAGAGAAGAGCAGGGGGTGAGGCTGAGAAACTGCATTAAGAACTACGAGTAGCTTGTTCCAAACAGTGGCTGCCTGCATCTATCCCCCTCTCTTGGTTTTTCTTTTTTCTTTCTTTATTTTTATCTCACATGTATATTTTTGTTGTGGAATATAACATATATACATAGAAGTGATAACTTTCCAAGTACAATTTAACAAGTAGTTAGTGAATTTCACAGAACATTGTAGGTTGCATTTCCACAGTTTCACTTATTTCCTTACGATGAAATATAACATATATACAGAAAGCTAATATCTTTCAAAGTATGATTTAAGAAGTAGACATATAGGAAATTTCCAAAGTTATTATCAGTTATACTACCATAGTTTCAGTTATTTCCTTTTTTCAAAATACACATACAAAAAGGTATGACTTTCAAATTACAATTTAACAAGTAGCTATAGAACAAACTTTAAAGGATGTTATGGGTTACAATTTCACCATTTCAATTCTTTCCTTCTATCTATTCTAATACCCTAGCACCTAAGAAAAAGCAAGTTATATGAAGATTCAGTATTCATAATTCTTTGTTAAATTCTATCTTTTCTGTTGTTATCCCCTCTTCCATTTAATCACTTTCCCAATTTTCATGGATGTGTAGGCAGTGACCACCATAACCTATTCATGTTGAAAAGGGGTGCTGACTTTATGAGCAAAGGGAACATACCTGGTTCATGTTCTTGAAGAGGCTATTGCCTCTGGGTTTTGGGACTTAGCTGGCATAGGAGCACTCTGAAGGACTTAAGTTTAACAATCGTCACTCCTATCCATTACCATCCCTTTGAATTCACCATCATTAACATATCTGAATATATTAGATTATCATTCCTCCTCACGAGCTATTTGTAGGTCCCCAATAGTCTTATAAAACATTGATTTTACATTGTTCAGATAGTTCATAGAAGTGGTAACATACAATATCCTTTTTTAATATTCATTTTGTTGAGATATATTCACATACCATGCAGTCATACAAAACAAATCGTACTTTCGATTGTTCACAGTACCATTACACAGTTGTACATTAATCACCAAAATCAATCCCTGACACCTTGATTACCACACACATAGAAATAACAAGAATAATAGTTAAAATGGAAAAGAGCAATTAACGTAAAAATGAACACTGGGTGCCTTTCTCTGTTTCTTTGTTTGTTTGTTTCCTTCCCCTATTTTTCTACTCATCCATCCATAAACTAGACAAAGGGGAGTGTGGTCCTTATGGCTTTCCCAGTCCCATTTTGTCATCCATCATATGCTACATTTTTATACAATTTTCTTCAAGATTCATGGGTTCTTGGTTGTAGTTTGATAGTTTCAGGTATCTACCACCAGCTACCCCAATTCATTAGAACCTAAAAAGGGTTGTCTATATTGTGTGTAAGAGTGCCCACCAGAGTGACCCCTCGGCTCCTTTTGGAATCTCTCTTCCACTGAAGCTTATTTCATTTACTTTCACTTCCCTCTTTTGGTCAAGAAGATGTTCTCCATCCCACGAGGCCGGGTCTACATTCCTCCCCGGTAGTCATGCTCCACGTTGCCAGGGAGATTCACTCCCCTGGGTGTCTGATCCCATGTAGGGGGGAGGGCAGTGATTTCACTTTTCAAGTTGGCTTAGATAGAGAGAGAGGGCCACATCTGAGCAACAAAGAGGCATTCAGGAGGAGGTTCTTAGGCACAATTATAGGGAGGCCTAGCCTCTCCTTTGCAGCAACCGTCTTCACAAGGGCAAGTCCAGTGGTAGAGGGCTCAACCCATCAAACCACCAGTCCCCTTTGTCTGTGAGCATATTAGCAACCATCGAGGTGGGGCAGGCCAATACCCCTGCATTCTCCACCAGCTCCTCAAGGGAGCTCTGCATATTTTTTCCTTTTTTTTAACTTTTTTTAAAAATCAGCTGTATAAAAAATAAAAAAAATTAAAAAAAATTAAAAAGCATACAATAAAATTACATTTCAAAAAGACCATAACAAGGGAGTAAGAAAAAGACAGCTAACCTAAGATAACTACTTTATGTCCAGCATGTTCCTACTCTACCCCAAGAAAGTAACCTAACAGAGCAACATTTCTGTGAACTTGTTCCTACTATACCCATCAGAAATGAACAGACCATAGTCATTCCTGAGCATTCCCAGGACGTTAAATTTACCCGTGATAGCTTATCGGTTCTTATTGGATTATTTATCCCCCTTCCTTGATTGTGCTCTACTGCTAGTTCCCCTACATTCTACATTATAAACCATTTGTTTTACATTTTTCAAAGTTCACATTAGTGGTAGCATATAATATTTCTCTTTTTTTGCCTGGCTAATTTCATTCAACATTATGTCTTCAAGGTTAGTGAAGCTGAACATTTTTTCATGTGTTCCTTGTCCATTTGTATTTCCTCTTCAGAGAACTATCTTTTCATATCTTTTGCCCATTTTATAATTGGGCTGTCTGTACTATGATCATTGAGTTGTAGGATTTCTTTATATATGCAGGATATCAGTCTTTTGTCAGATATTTGGTTTCCAGAAATTTTTTCCCATTGAGTTGGCTGCCTGTTTACCTTTGTGAGAAATTCCTTTGAGGAGCAGAAACTTCTAAGCTTGAGGAGTTCCCATTTATCTATTTTTCCTTTTGTTGCTTGTGCTTTGGGTGTAAAGTCTAGGAAGTGGTCAGCTAATACAAGGTCTTGAAGATGTTTCCCTAAATTATCTTCTAGGAGTTTTATGGTATTTTCTTTTATATTAAGATCTTTGATCCATTTTGAATTAATTTTTGTGTAGGGGGTGAGGTAGGGGTCCTCTTTCATTCTTTTGGATATGGATATCCAACTCTCCCAGCCCCATTTGTTGAAAATACAACTATGACCCAGTTCAGTGACTTTGGGGGCCTTATCAAAGATCAGTCAGCCATAGATCTGGGGGTCTGTCTTCGAATTCTCAATTCGATTCCATTGATCTATGTGTCTATCTTTGTGCCAGTACCATGCTGTTTTTTTTTTTAATTCTATTGAGGTATATTGACATACCATGCAGTCATACAAAGTGTACAATCAATTGTTCACAGTACCATTATATCCATACTTAGTCTTAATCGAGCTTCCCTTGTATATTATCAATTGCTTTTCTCTTGCTGCTTTCAGAATTGTTTGTCTTTGACTTTTGAAAATCTGATTAGTAAGTGTCTTGGAGTAGGTCTATTTGGCTCAGTTCTGCTTGGGGTATGCTGCATTTCTCAGACCTGTAATTTTATGTCTTTCATAAGAGTTGGGAATTTTTATTGATTATTCCTCTGTTACACTTTATGCCCCTTTTCCCTTCTCTTCTCTTTCTGGGACACTTATAACACATATATTCATGTACTTCATGTCATTTAGTTCCCTGAGACTCTTCTCATATTTTTCCATTCTTTTTCCTATCTGTTCTTTTTTTTATTTTTTTTCTAATCTTCATTTTATTGAGATATATTCACATACCATGCAGTCATACAAATGTAGACCCGGCCTCGTGGGATGGAGAACATCTTCTTGACCAAAAGGGGGAAGTGAATGACTTCCACGCAGTCATGTACGAATGAACATTCGATTGTTCACAGTACCATTACATAGTTGTACATTCATCACCTAAATCAATCCCTGACACCTTCATTAGCACACACACAAAAATAACAAGAATAACAATTAAAGTGAAAAAGAGCAATTGAAGTAAAAAAGAACACTGAGTACCTTTGTCTGTTTGTTTGTTTGTTTCCTTCCCCTATTTTTCTACTCATCCATCCATAAACTAGACAAAGTGGAGTGTGGTCCTTATGGCTTTCCCAATCCCATTGTCACCCCTCATAAGCTACATTTTTATACAATTGTCTTCGAGACTCATGGGTTCTGGGTTGTAGTTTGATAGTTTCAGGTATCCACCACCAGCTACCCCAATTCTTTAGAACCTAAAACAGGTTGTCTAAATTGTGCGTAAGAGTGCCCACCAGAGTGACCTCTCATCTCCTTTTGGAATCTCTCTGCCACTGAAGCTTATTTCATTTCCTTTCACATCCCCCTTTTGGTCAAGAAGATGTTCTCCATCCCACGATGCCGGGTCTACGTTCCTCCCTGGGAGTCATATTCCACGTTTCCAGGGAGATTCACTCCCCTGAGTGTCTGATCCCATGTAGGGGGGAAGGCAGTGATTTCACCTTTCAAGTTGGCTTAGCTAGAGGGAGAGGGCCACATCTGAGCAACAAATAGGCATTTGGGTGGAGGCTCTTAGGCACAATTATAGGGAGGCCTAGCCTCTTCTTTGCAGCAACCGTCTTCCCAAGGGTGAAACCTACTGTAGAGGGCTCAACCCATCAAAACATCAGACTCCTATGTCTGTGAGCACATCAGCAACCATCGACGTGGGGGAGCCCAATACCCCTGCATTCTCCACCAGCTCCTCAAGGGGGCTCTACATATTTTTTTGTTGTTTTTTTTTTGTTTTTCTTAACTTCTTTTTTTTTAAATCAACTGTATGAAAAAAAAATTAAAAAAAAAAAACAACATACAATAAAAGAACATTTCAAAGAGACCATAACAAGGGAGTAAGAAAAATACACGTAACCTAAGATAACTGTTTTACTTCCAACATGTTCCTACTTTACCCCAAGAAAGTTACCTAATATAGCAACATTTCTGTGAACTTGTTCCTACTATATCCATCAGAAATTAACAGACCATAGTCATTCCTGGGCATCCCCAGAACGTTAAATAGCTTATCTGTTCTTCTTGGATTATTGTTCCCCCTTCCTTAATTGCTCTCTATTGCTAGTTCCCCTACATTCTACATTATAAACCATTTGTTTTACATTTTTCAAAGTTCACATTAGTGGTAACATATAATATTTCTCTTTTTGTGCCTGGCTTATTTCGCTCAGCATTATGTCTTCAAGGTTCATCCATGTTGTCATATGTTTCATGAGGTCGTTCCTTCTTACTGCCGTGTAGTATTCCATCATGTGTATATACCACGTTTTATTTATCCACTCATCTGTTGAAGGACATTTGGGTTGTTTCCATCTCTTGGCAATTGTGAATAATGCTGCTATGAACATTGGTGTGCAGATATCTGTTCGTGTCACTGCTTTCCGATCTTCCGGGTATATACCGAGAAGTGCAATCGCTGGATCAAACGGTAACTCTATATCTAGTTTTCTAAGGAACTGCCAGACTGACTTCCAGAGTGGCTGAACCATTATACAGTCCCTCCAACAATGAATAAGAGTTCCAATTTCTTCACAACCCCTCTAGCATTTGTAGTTTCCTGTTTGTTTAATGGCAGCCATTCTAATCGGTGTTAGATGGTATCTCATTGTGGTCTTAATTTGCATCTCTCTAATAGCTAGTGAAGCTGAACATTTTTTCATGTGTTTCTTGGCCATTTGTATTTCTTCTTCGGAGAACTGTCTTTTCATATCTTTTGCCCATTTATAATTGGGCTGTCTGTACTATTGTCATTGAGTTGTAGGATTTCTTTATATATGCAAGATATCAGTCTTTTGTCAGATACATGGTTTCCCAAATTATTTTCCCATTAAGTTGGCTGCCTCTTTACCTTTTTGAGGAATTCCTTTGAGGTGCAGAAACTTCTAAGCTTCAGGAGTTCCCATTTATCCAATTTTTCTTTTGTTGCTTGTGCTTTGGGTGTAAAGTCTAGGAAGTGGCCGCCTAATACAAGGTCTTGATGATGTTTTCCTACATTATCTTCTAGGAGTTTTATGGTACTTTCTTTTATATTGAGATCTTTGATCCATTTTGAATTAATTTTTGTGTAGGGTGTGAGGTAGGGGTCCTCTTTCATTCTTTTGGATATGGATATCCAAGTCTCCCAGCCCCATTTGTTGAAAAGACTATTATGACTCAGTTCAGTGACTTTGGGGGCCTTATCAAAGATCAGTCAGCCATAGATCTGGGGGTCTATTTCCGAATTCTCAATTCGATTCCATTGATCTGTATGTCTATCTTTGTGCCAGTACCATGCTGTTGTGACAACTGTGGCTTTATATAAGGTTCAAAGTCAGGGAGTGTAAGTCCTCCCACTTCGTTTTTCTCTTTTAGAGTGTCTTTAGCAATTCGAGGCATCTTCCGTTTCCAAATAAATTTGATAACTAGCTTTTCCAAGTCTGCAAAGTAGGTTGTTGGAATTTTGGTTGGGATTGCATTGAATCTGTAGATGAGTTTGGGTAGCATTGACATCTTAATGACGTTTAGCCTTCCTATCCATGAACATGGAAAATTTTTCCATCTTTTAACGTCCCCTTCTATTTCTTTTAATAGAGTTATATAGTTTTCTGTGTATTGGTCTTTTACATCTTTGGTTAAGTTTATTCCTAGGTACTTGATTTTTTTAGTTGCTATTGAAAATGGTATCTTTTTCTTGAGTGTCTCTTCAGTTTGTTCATTTCTAGCATATAGAAACATTACTGACTTATGTGCATTAATCTTGTATCCTGCTACTTTGCTAAATTTGTTCATTAGCTCTAGTAGTTGTATCTTCAATTTTTCAGGGTTTTCCAGATATAAGGTCATATCATCTGCAAACAATGACAGTTTTACTTCTTCCTTTCCAATTTGGATGCCTTTTATTTCTTTGTCTTGCCAGATTGCACTGGCTAGCACTTCCAGCACAATGTTGAATAACAGTGGTGACAGCGGGCATCCTTGTCTTGTTCCTGATCTTAGAGGAAAGGCTTTCAGTCTCTCACCATCAAGTACTATGCTGGCTGTGGGTTTTTCATATATGCTCTTTATCATATTGAGGAAGTTTCCTTGAATTCCTACCTTTTGAAGTGTTTTTATCAAAAAGGGATGTTGGATTTTGTCGAATGCTTTTTCAGCATCTATTGAGATGATCTTTTGATTTTTCCCTTTTGATTGATTTTCTTATGGGCAACCATCCTTGCATGCCTGGAATGAACCCACTTGGTCATGGTGTATGATTTTTTTAATGTGTCTTGGGATTCGATTTGTAAGTGTTTTGTTGAGGATTTTGCATCTATATTCATTAGAGAGATTGGCTGGTAGTTTTCCTTTTTTGAAGCATCTTTGCCTCATTTTGGTATTAGATTGATGTTAGCTTCATATAATTAGTTAGGTAGTGTTCCATTTTCTTTGATTTTTTCAAAGAGTTTAAGTAAGATTGGTGTCATTTCTTTTTGGAAAGTTCAGTAGAATTCCCCTGTGAAGCCATCTGGCCCTGGGCATTTATTTTTGGGAAGCTTTTTGATGACTGTATCTCTTTGCTTGTGATTTATTGGTTGAGGTCTTCTGTTTCTTCTCTGGTCAATCTAGGTTGTTCATATGTTTCCAGGAAATTCTCCATTTTCTCTACGTTATCCAGTTTGTTGCCATACAGTTGTTCATAGTATCCTCTTATATATTTTTTTAATTTCTTCAGGATCTGCAGTAATGTCACCTATCTCATTCATTATTTTGTTTATATGGGTCTTCTCTCTTTTTGATTTTGTCAGTCTACCTAGGGGCTTGTCAATCTTGTTGATCTTCTCAAAGAACCAATTTTTGGTGTTATTTATCCTCTCTATTGTTGTTTTGTTCTCTATATCATTTATTTCTGCTTTAATCCTTGTTATTTCTTTTCTTCTACTTGGTTTAGGATTGGTTTGCTGTTCATTTTCTAGCTTCTTCAGTTGATCCATTAGTTCTTTGATTTTGGCTCTTTCTTCCTTTTTAATATATGCATTTAGTGCTATAAATTCCCCCCTCAGTACCTTTTTGCTGCATCCCATAGGTTTTGGTATGTTGTGTTCTCATTTTCATTTGTCTCTATGTATTTATCAATTTCTCTTGCTATTTCTTCTTTAACCCACTGATTGTTTAGGAGTGTGTTGGTTAACCTCCAGGTATTTGTGAATTTTCTAAGTCTCTGATGGTTATTGACTTCTAATTGTATTCCATTGTGGTCAGAGTCATGCTTTGAATAATTTCAATCTTTTTAACTTTGTTGAGCCTTCTTTTATGTCCTGGCATGTAATATATTCTGGAGAAAGTTCTGTGACCACTAAAGAAGAATGTGTATTCTGGTGATTTGTGATGTAATGTTCTATATATGTCTGTTAAATCCAATTCATTTATCAAATTGTTTAGGTTTTCAGTTTCCTTATTGGTCTTCTGTCTGGTTGATCTATCTATAGGAGAGAGTGATGTGTTAAAATTCTCCCACATTATTGTAGAAACATCAATTGCTTCCTTTAGTTTTGCCAGTGTCTCTCTCATATATTTTGTGGCACCTTGATTGGGTGCATAAACATTTATGATTGTTGCTTATTCTTGTTGAATTGCCCCTTTCATTAGTATGTAGTGGCCTTCATTGTCTCTCATAACATCCTTGCATTTAAAGTCTATTTTATCTGAGATTAATATTGCTACTCCTGCTTTCTTTTGGCTGTAACTTGCATGAAATATTTTTTTCCATCCTTTCACTTTCAATTTCTTTGTGTCCCTGTGTCTAAGATGAGTCTCTTGTATGCAACATATTGATGGGTTTTTTTTTGTTGATCATTTCTGTGAATCTGTATCTTTTAATTGGGGAGTTTAATCCATTTACATGCAATGTTATAACCGTGAAGGCATTTCTAGAATCAGCCATCTTATCCTTTGGTTTATGTTTGTCATATATATTTTTTTCTCTCTCTATTAATATCCTTTAATGTTCCCATACTGAATCTCTTTAGTTCTGAACCTTTCTCCATGTCTCTCTCTCCTTTCTTTGTTTCTCTGTCTGTAGGGCTGCCTTTAGTATCTCCAGTAGGGCAGGTCTCTTGTTAGCAAATTCTCTCAGCATTTGTTTGTCTGTAAAAAAATTTAAGCTTTCCCTCAAATTTAAAGGAGAGCTTTGCTGGATAAAGTATTCTTGGTTGGAAATTTTTCTCACTCAGTATTTTAAATATGTCATGCCACTGCCTTCTCGCCTCCATGGTGGCTGCTGAGTAGTCACTGCTTAGTCTTATGCTGTTTCCTTTGTATGTGGTGAATTGCTTTTCTCTTGCTGCTTTCAGAACTTGCTCCTTCTCTTCCATATTTGACAGTGTGATCACAATATGTCTCAGAGTGGGTTTATTTGGATTTATTCTGTTTGGAGTTTGCTGGGCAGTTATGATTTGTGCATTTATGTTTAGAAGATTTGGGAAGTTTTCCCCAACAATTTCTTTGAATACTCTTCCTAGACCTTTACCCTTCTCTTCCCCTTCTGGAATACCAATGAGTCTTATATTTGGACATTTTATATTATCTATCATATCCCTGAGCTCCATTTCAATTTTTTCAAATTTTTTGCCCATTCTTTCTTTTGTTTTTTCTTTTTCCATTCTGTCATCTTCCAGGTCACTGATTTGCTGTTCAACTTCCTCTTGTCTTGTACTATGAGTATCCAGAATCTTTTTAATTTGGTCAAGTTTCTTTAATTTCCATAAGATCACCTATTTTTTTATTTACTCTTGTAATGTGTTCTTTATGCTCTTCTGGGGTCTTCTTGATGTCCTTTATATCCTGTACCATGCTCTTCTTCATGTCCTTTATATCCTGTGCCATGGTCCCATCATGCATCTTCTTTTTATTAATTGCTCCAGGTACTGTGTCTCCTTTGATCTTTTGATTTGGGTGCTTGGGCTTGGGTTACCCATATCATCTGTTTTTTTCATATGCTTCAAAATTTTCTGTTGTTTTTGGCCTCTTGGCATTTGCTTAACTTGATAGGGTTCTTTTTAGGATTTGTAGACCTATTGAAATACTTATCTCTATTTTGCAGATATACAGCTTCATGGAGTACTCTTTCTCTAACTAACCAGCAGATGGTGTCCACGAGCCACCTGTTCCCCTCAAGCCAGTTCTCCCCCACTTTGTCTTTGTGGTGAGTGGGGGTGGGAGTCTTGGGTCCAATTGGTGTACCAAGCTTGCGTGTATACTTATGGTTGCCTGCCCTGTATATGGGGCGTGTTTCTGGGCAGTCGGTGGGGGGGTGGTTGGCTCTAACAATCAAATCTCCCTGGTGATCCTAGAGTTTTAAAGCTGCTGCAATAGTCTAATCCCTCAGTTCAGTCCTACCACAGTTTGTCTCTGCCACTGACCCACAAGTCCTTGGAATTGGCGTATGGCTCCTGAGACTTGCGAGTGGGTCCCTCTTCCAGGCCGTGCACCCCCTGGTCCTCTGTTGAGGGATGACTGTGCTATGTCACAGGTGAGTGCCATCCCCCAGGGTGGTTCTGGGCTGCAGGGCTCTGCAGGGAGGCTCCCAGTCTGCTGAAAGGATGTCTGAATTGGGCGTGTTAATTCACACTGCTCCGCCTTCCCAACTCTCTCAAATGACTTTTAAATATGATTTATGATTGCTGGGAACACACTCTGGCAAATTAATATTTCTGTTGACTTAAAAAGTCTCTTATTGCTAAACTACAAATATTTTCATATTACAATGACCTATATAGAGAAAATAAAAGATAAATAATCAACATATAAATACATAAATAAACAACATTTTAGGAAGGTAGTTTGTATAGTCTTTTAAGTGGCAGCAGTTTCTTTCACACTGAGTTATATTTCCAAATTCTTGTGAGGAGAAAGTCCCCACATCTCTGGTGACTCCTGGAAGTTGGATGGCCTGTTTGATGGGAGGAGGAATTGAACATGGAGGAGCTCACCTCCATGTCCTGGATCTGCAGTTGGAAGTCTCCATCCCATGGAGGGGCTCCACTTGGATCCATTGGCCTCAGTGACCATCAGCTGGATGGAGGGAGCAGCAAGGCTTTAAAACCCACTCCCATTTCTAGGGGAAGGGTCATCAGGGGAAGGATGTGGGTCACATACTGGGTTTGGTTCTTGTGCTGTGGTGATTCTCAAAGCCTCTTCTAGGACTCTATTTTTTTCAGTATCTCCATCATTGCTTGTTCTTTTGTGGGACATTTAGATCTCTCTTCCTTTAGTTGTTAACTAAAGTTAACTCCTCCATTAGCATTGATTTGGTTTTCTTCTCCTCCCTGTAGGTGTCTGTAAGGCTAGGTATTTTAAAGTCTCTTTCTCTAGCTTGGCATCCACTAACAATGACTCAGTCTCTGCATTCCCCTCATAAGCAGCACTAATCTTATCAAGGAGTTTATATTTCTCATCAAATAGTGCAGCCAGTGTGTCTTCAAGCTGCTTTTCATGTCTTCCATAGTTGACTTTTAACAGACTGCACATGTCTGAACAGAAATAAAAGAGCCACCAAAAAAGCCACTGACTGGTAGACACACCACTGTCCCCCACTGGAGGCTGTGGGATGTGAGGCCTGGATTCATGTCACTGGGCATCAGCTCTTTCACCACCTCCTGCAGTCTGAAGGATCAGCCCAAAGCCCAGCTCCATAGATGGTAGCAGCCTCTCTATTGCCCTGAAGCCAGCAGAGGGCTCTGCAGAGTAACCACGGATACACCAGCCTCAACAAACCACAGAGAATCCCCCAGCGTTCCATCTGGAATACACCAGCAACTCACACCCTGGGCAGGTCATCAGTGAGGACCTTAGTGGAGGGGATAGTCACTAAATAAAATGTGCTTTTCTCCATTGCTTTCTAATGATCACTCTTCTTTCTGTTCCTTCATGCTTTTTTCCTCATAATGTAAACTAGAAATACAGTGAAATATGCCAAATTTAACTAAATGACTCAAAGAATATTTTAAATTTTTCATTCCCTGTTCCACATGGCATTCAACAATCCTATCAAGATATGAGTCATTTCCATAAACTAGAAAACAACCCCATGTACCTTCCAATCAATGCCCATCCCCACCATATGCACACTTGTTTGGATTTCTCTGACCATCCATCCATTTTTAAAGTTCTTAAAATTAATAAAAGTGAAATAAATCAGAATGTACATTTTTTGAGTCTTCATTTTTTCTTAAAACACTTTTTTAAAAATTCATGTTGTTTTGTGGATCAGCAGTTCACTCTTTTTCTTACTGAGTTTGACATTGTATGACTATGTTATGAGATGTTTATCCATTTTCTTCTTGGCGTGTATTAAAATTGGGGTAATAATGAACAAATATGTTATGATTCCTCATGTACAACTCCTTGTTAAAAAAACACAAGCTTTCAGACAATATTGGGCACATTCAGGGTGGTATGTCTGTAGACCATACATCGTCCGTCCTCGATAGCATTGGAGAATCCAATTCTGAACTTCAATACTGCTTTAGTTTCCTAGGCTGCTTAAAGCAACACCATGAAATGGGTTTGGTTTAAACAATGGGATTTTATTGCAATTTTGAGGCCTAGGGTATGCCCAAATCAAGCATCATCAAGCTGATGCTTTTTTCCCAATGACTGGCTGCCAGCAATCCTTGGCTCCTCTGACACATGGCAAAGCACATGGCAGCATCTGCTGGTCTCTCCCTTCTCTTCTGGGTTTTTTGATTTTAGGTTCTTGCTTTCATGGCTTTCTCCCTCTTTCTCTGTAATCATTCTTTTTGTGAAGGACTCCAATAACAGGATTAAGATCCATCCTGAATGAGGTGGGTCACACCTTTACTGAAGTAGCCTCATAATAAGGTCCTGTGTACATTGATTTTATACCCACAGGAATGGACTAGATTTAAGAACATGTTCTGTTTCGGAGTACTTAAAGCTTCAAACCATGTTTTAAAAAATTCTGCCTTTTTAATCACTGTCTTCAATTTTTGTAACTGATTTCACTACCACCATCCTATGCCAGATTCATATCTAATTGTTAAATTCACCAATAGACTTTTTCGTTATTTCACCTCTGCCTGTAGCAAAGGGCTTTTATAAAAACACAAATTTAATCAGATCTTGGCACTGCTTTAAGTGCTTCATTGTTTTCTCACTGGTTAGAAGGATCACTGACTTTTACCATGGCCTTCAGGCCTGAAACCTACCAACCTGCTGCCCTCTCCAGGCCAGTTCAACCCACTCAGCTGCCACTCGGGCTGCACGCAGTTCCTGGGGCACAGCAGGCAATTCACTCCTTGAAGAATTTTGCACACTATCCCTCAAATGGAAAAAGATCTCTAAACCTATTATTATCTCTACCAAAAACTGTAGGATTTTTACCAGCTAAAGTTTTAAGGTCTTAGATAAATTATCTGTAGTTTCCAAGAGGTCTTTAGTATCACCACAGATTAAGTCCTTCATGGATATGTGTCCTATAAAAAGAAGTAAAACAAAATAGATTTACTGTGGCTAATGTATTTAAATGGAGTCAGGAGGTCATTCTGGAGGCTTCTTGATGTACATCTCAGCTGGGTATCATAAACTGCCCAAGTACGCAAAACCCCAGCAACAATGTTACTCAAAACCCTAAGGACACCCAGACACCAGCAGCCAACCACAAGATTAGAAACTCAGTAAACTACCTAACTTAAGGGACATTTGGTGTGCCCCAAATATCCCACAATCACAAACAGTATATGCATCTTTTTTTTCTTAAGAATCCTTGCATGGAAGCCCCAAGACAGGACACAATTTGGGTTGCTACCTGAATGTGTGCTCCTCAAATTGCAATTCTAATACCCCAAATAAACACCTGTTGCCTTAGAGCTTAGTTTGTTATTTCTCAGGTGACATTACATGGTGTCAGAAATGGGACCCAAAGTGACCGTTGACCTTCTCGAGAGCCACGACTGGATTTGAGTGCATCACCAACAAGAGCCCCTTGAGATCTGTCATCTTCCTCATGGCCCTGGGCTCCTATTGATGAGTTCTTTGTGTCATGAACCTCCCACTTTTTGGTTTAGGTTCTGGCCAAACCCCACTCCATCCAAACAGGGTTGCCTGGAGCTGGACTCTGTGGGCGCTAGCCACAGGGGGCAGCCTTGGGGATGCAGCAGCCACTCTTAGTCATTTAGCAGACACACCTGCATGTTGCTCACCTGACATGCACCTGAGCAGGACGTTGGACAGTGGATGTCCCACACTGTGTTCCTTCCAATGTGTTTGGTCTTGTTTGTGATCCATCCTTTGCAGTTGTTCTAAGGTCCCCAAAGCCACCTCTACTACATGGTGTGGGGCAAGGGGGTGGCCCTAATTGTGGATGCCATGACCTGGGTACCACACTGAGTCCAGGCTAAGCTCAGAGTTCATCTCTGGGTGCCTGCTCTGCCCTCTGCTCTTATGGCTCTGGAGATCAAGAGACTGTGGGGGGCCAGGCCAGCAGCTCTGCATGTGCAAAGGATCTCCTGCTGGCTGCGTGTAGTGATGATGCCAATGACCTCATGGGGGCGCCAGAACCCCATCTCCTTATGGGCAGTGAGTCTCACTGGTGTCTCTGAAGCTCACAGCTGCTGAGGATGGACTTTGGGGACCCTGTGTCTGGACCAGGATGGACCTTTCTCAGTGGCAGCCTCAGGCTAGCCTTGCCCCAACCACACTGAGCCCCAAGGCAGGCTCGGAGTGATTCCCAGCATAGGTCCCAGACTGAACCCCAACCTTGTCTCAGAGTGAGACCCAACTGAATCTCCCAGCTCAGCCCCAGCCCAGCCTCATGCAGATCCTGACCTTGGCCCCAAACTGAATGCTGACTCCAGCCCCTGTCTGAGCCCAAACCTGCCTTCAGACTGAGCCTGACTATGGTGTTTAGGAGCTAGTACCTCAAAAAAATATATTCTTAAATTTCACGCATTCTTGTGGGTGTGAACCCTGTGTAAGTATGATCTTTTGATGAAGCTACTTAGTTAGCGTGTGGCCCAACTCAATCAGGATGGGTTTATCCTATTACAGGAGTCCCTTATAAGCAGAATAAATTTTTGATAGAAAAAGAGTAATGCATGGGAAGCAAGAAGCTGAAAGTCAATAGAAACCAGAACAGAAAGGACAGGTAAGGAGAGGCCACCATGTGGTTTTCCATGTGACAGAGGAGCCCAGAACTGGGATCACTGGGTGCCAGCCCCAGAAAACAGGCTTTTGGAAGAAAACATCACCTTGAAGATGCCTTGATGTAGACTTTTCTGTGGACACAAAACTGTGAGCTAAAGGTTCCTTTTGTTGACGCCAAGCCACTGCATGCCAGTTGATTGAGCAGCCAAGGAAACTAAAACACTGACACAGTTCCAGTCCCAGGAGGGCTACTAGCCACCAGGGTGCCTGTGAGCCCTGTTGACGAGTCCTGGAGATAGCTGTGTCTGTGGTGAGTGACTTCCCTTGAAGTCGGTGTCTTGAAATCCCTGGAAATGCTGGTCTCCTGGACACTGAAATGGTGCTATGGAACATGGGGTGAGTAGATCCCACTGCATGTGAACGCTGTCCTGGTCTAGGCTCCTCCTCACATCCAATGGGGGATCCTCTTGGGGGTGGGTTTGGGGGAAAGCTCTCTTTGGGGGGCTCACAACTCCACATGGTGTTTCTGTCTGTGCTGACTAGGGGAGGGGAGAACCAGCTCCTTGTGTGACCAGGATTCACACTCATGGTTACCAACATCTATGGAAGACACAGTGGAGCAGTTACTCCTGCTTTGTGCATCCTCAGACCACCTCTTGTGGATGGGTGCACTCAAGGACCATATTGAATATTTTGCCCTTAGTTTTAGAATAAAAATAATAGCCAATAGCATTTAATATTGAAAGTGTTGCTGATATGGCACTCATGATAGCTTCTCCTCTGAGGAAAGGAGGGAATTTCACATCATCCATAGAGATGCTTGGGTTGAGTTCCTGGGATATATATCAGTTTGTAGGGCTGTGTCTCAAATAGATCCAAACTAGTGGCTGACACAACTGCTGTGTGATAATGTTTCTGGTTTTGTGGAACTGGAATCCATGCAGCTGATAAAAGCAGTCCCAGCCTGCCCATGTCCCAGGGGAGGAAAGATGCCACCTTCTGCCTGGGGCCACTTTAATCCTCCACAGATGGGTTCCTTTTCTTAGTCTCGATGCTACTGAATTAAAAAAGTTGTCTCAAAATGATCAGCCAGATAAAAGGCAGCACTTCTGTCTATTTTGAGGTAGTCCCAAGATTACAGAAACTTTGCAAGAACAGTGTAGAAACTCTAATCATCCTCACCCTGAGCTTGTGGGTGTGTTTTGTTGTTTCTTGTGCCTCCTGGAGTGGACGCTTAGGAAATATATGTATGCATATATGTACACACACACATACACGCAATGATATCCAGGCCCATTTGTAAACTTCCTGGTTGCTGACTTTCCCACAGAGCTTGCCTGCCCAAGATCCCTTATGAGGGCAGATCGTCACCTGCTTCTGGAAGAAGGTGCAATGGTGCAGCACGGCCACAGAGGGCAGACGGAGCTCAACTATGCCCCAGGAAGTACTGGCTAGTCCGTTAGGGAAGGGCTGGTCTGGGAGGGGCTGGGACAGGCACAGGGGCATCTTCCTGTGTGATCCTGACCCCAACAGCCCTGACGAGCACTGTACGCTGAGCCTGAGCTGACTGCTTCTGTGTCTGACCCTGGTCTTGACCGGTTGTTGGACCACACTCTTCCCATTTACCTCCAAGGCACTTTGAGGACACACATGGTAGACATCTGGCAGGACTTCCTCTCCTCGGTGGACCAGGGAGCCTCAGGGGACTGGCTGGGGTCCTGGATCTGGGCCAGGGGCTGTACTGTGACCTCTACAGTGCACACTGCATTCCCTCAGAATGTTTAGGCTTGTGTGAGATCCATCCTGCACAGCTGCTCTGAGGACCTCAAATCCACCTCCACTAGTGGGTGTGGGGTGAGGAGGTCATCTGAATTCTGGACACCCTGACCTGGAGTCTGTCCTGAGCACAGGTTGCTCCAGAACCCACAACAGGGGTGCATGCTCTTCCCTCCATAATTTCCTTGCTGGAGCCCACGTGGCTCTGCAGTGGCTGAGCCTGGAACCCTGTGTCTAGGAAGGGCCTCCTGCACACCACCTGTGAGGATGGTGTTGACCACATGGAGGCAGGGAGAGGAAGTGCCTCAGCACTGTCCAGGGTGGCAAGTCTCATGAGTGTCCTGAAGCTCAGAGCTGCTGTGGATGGACTTGGGAACCTGTGGGTCTAAACAGAGGTGGGGTCTGAATGGAAGCAGCTTCAGGTGAGCTTCGCCCCCTCCAGTCTGAGACCGAGTCCCAAAGTAGGTTACAGGCTTAACTCTGACATGTCGCAAGACTGAATCTCCATCTTTTCTTAGAGTGACAACCAACTCCATTTCCAGGTTCAGCCCCAGCTTGTCATCAGGCAGAACCTGTACCTGGCCCTACAATGAGCCCTCATTCCCACTTGCTGAACCTCTACCATGTCCTCAGCATGAGCCTTACCCTATTCCACGCCCCACAGGAAACTCAGCCACCAAGTCCTGATCCAGCTGTGTCTGTGGTAACAGCCTCACTTGAAGTTAAAGTCTAGAAATCTCTGGAAATGCAAAGCTTCTGCGCAGGGAAATGAGGGTGCTTTGGGACATGGGGCAAGGGGACCCCACTGAAGATGCCTCTTTCTTTTCTAGGCTCCTCTGCACATCCCCTGGGGGATCCTGTTGGTTGTGACTGGAGAAGAGCTGCCTTTGTCCTGCCAGAGGAGGTTGGCCTAGGCTGGTGAGTGGGCTCAGATGTCCAGATGGAGATTCTGTCAGTGCTGGAACAGGGTTGGGGTTAACCAGCCTCTTACATGACATGGATTCACACCCATGGTTTCCTGGGTCCATGAAATCCCCAGTGGAGCTCTTTCTCCATATTTGTGCATCTCCATATTTGTGGATGGGTGCCCTCGAGGACCACATATGAGATGAACATTAAGCCATTAGATTTGAAAAGAATAATATAAAAATAGCTTTAAATATTGAAAATGATGCTGTTATGACACTCATAATATTTTCACATCTGAGAAATGGAGGGTCCTTCACATCATCTGTGGAGATGCTTGTGCCATAGTCTTGAGACACACATCAGTTCTGCAGGGCCGTGTAACAAATAGTCCCAAACTAGTGGCTGAAACAACTGCCCTGTGATTATATTTCAGGTTTCATAGACCTGGAATCCATGCAGCTAACCAAAGTGGTTCAGGCCTGCCCATGTCCCAGGGCTGGGGGATGATGCCACCTCCTGCCTGGGGCCATTTTACTCCTCTGCAGAGGAGTCATGCCTTTGCCACCTTTCTTGACTTCCCAGCCCCGACTTCAGAATATGTCCCCAACTGACCACTTCTCTACCTCCTGCTTTTCTGCACTGGTCAGGACCACCGTTATCTCCTGACAGGATACCCGGGATTGCCTCCTCACCACACTTCTCCCACCCTCTTCCTTGCATCTGCTTTCTTCCAATGACCAGAGCTACCACGTCAGGTCACTCCTTGACTCGAACCTCCTAATCTGTTTTCAGCTCATCAAAGTAGAAGCAGAAATGCACACATTACCCAAGAGGTCCTACCTTGGCCTCTCTGACCTCTCTGACCTCATTCCACTCCTCATCCGTGTTCATCAGTTTCAGCCTCGTGAGCCTTCATGCTGCTCCTTTAATGTGCAAACTGTGCTTCTGCCTTTCTGCTCCCTTTTTCTTGAATCTCTCCCTCCTAATATCCATATATGCCCTCAGTTCTTTCAGTTCTGTCTCAAATGTTGCCTTAGTGGGAAGAAAATAGAGAAACATTGAACCAAAGACTTGGAGGGGGTGTAAGAGTATTTCATCCCAGTGATTTCAGGCAGAGCCATGCAGAGCCCCACTGGGACAAGCAAGGGAGGGAGGGAACAGGGAGCTGGGGAGACTGCGGGTGGTTGCTGTTTGATACAAGCTCACTCAGCCCTTCACTCCCTGAGTGATGAAGGATCAAGAATGCTCTGGACTCTGTTGCCTGGCACTGGGCATGACTCCCTTGCCAGGGACCCCATCCTGAAGCAGGGAGCCTGACAGCGCTCTCACTACGTGCTGCTGAAGAAGAAACCACTGTGCTATTGAATGTTCCTTGAAATAAACATCACCTGGGAAGTCAGGGACTTGTATTTTTATCTCAAAATTGTGTAAAGCAGATCTATTGAAGAACAATGCTTATTCCCAGTAGCTCCAGATTCAAGTGTGTTTGAATGAGGTAGAGATATATGAAGCTTGGACAGAAGGAGAGATTTTGGTGACCTAGAACCTCAGGAAGCATAGATTGAATTTATTTTTTGTAAATATAAGTCATGAAGTTTGGGGAAGGGGCAAGTCTCATGGGAAATTCCTGGAAGCTGCTTATGTTGTTGGAGAAAAAGTAAAGAAAATGGATGAGAACAAAATGGACGGGTTGTTCTGGGCTTTTGAACATTAAGCCAATTAAAATTAACTGAAGCAGAAAGTCTGATATCCTTCTCTGCAAAATCGCAGCCCATCGTTTGTAGTTCTTTTTTGTTACATAGGGGAAGTAAGTATCCCAGTGGTTTTTCTGAAGTTTTCCAGAGAGCTAAAAGAATCAGATGTGTCATCAACTGTAATTTGTATAATGGTGTATGTATGTTTTATTCAAAGTTTTGATCACCTAATTATATTCACTGCCCTTAGAATGTAAAAAGCAGCTGAGTAGAAAGAATTTTGGTAGCACAGATAACTTATTGTTTGTGAATAAGGGAAGGAAGAGGGTTCCAAGTGTTTTGGTCCCTGTTCTGGCTTGCTAATGCTGCTGGGATGCAGAACACTAGAAATGGATTGGCTTTTATAAAGAGGGTTTATTTAGTTACAAAGTTACAGTCTTAAGGTCATAAAGTTTCCAAGGTTAGTCATCAACAATCAGGTACCTTCACTGGACGATGGCCAATGGTGTCTGGAAACCTCTGTTAGCTGGGAAGACACGTGGCTCATGTCTGATCCAAAGTTCTTGGTTCAAAATGGCTTTCTCCCAGGACGTTACTCTCTAGGCTGGAATTCCTCAAAAATGTCACTCTCCTCTGGAATTCAGTCTGGCAGTTCCTTAGAAAACTAGATACAGAGTTACCCTTCGATCCAGCAATTGCACTTCTCAGTAAATACCTGGAAGATCTGAAAGCAGTGACACGAACAGATATCTGCATGCCAATGTTCATTGCTATGAACACTATTCACAATTGCCAAGAGATGGAAACAACCCAAATGTCCTTCAACAGATGAGTGGATAAATAAAATGTGGTATATACACACGATGGAATACTACGTGGCAGAAAGAAGGAACGATGTGAAACGTCTGACAACGTGGATGAACCTTGAAGACATAATGCTGAGAGAAATAAGCCAGGCACAAAAAGGGAAATATTATATGCTACCACTAATGTGAACATTGAAAAATGTAAAACGAATGGTTTATAATGTAGAATATAGGGAAACTAGTGATAGAGAACAATTAAGGAAGGGGGAATGATAATCCAATAAGAACAGATAAGCTATCGTGGGTAAATTTAACGTTCTGGGGATGCCCAGGAATGACTATGGTCTGTTAATTTCTGATGGGTATAGTAGGAACAAGTTCACAGAAATGTTGCTATGTTAGGTTACTTTCTTGGGGAAGAGTAGGAACATGTTGGAAGTAAAGTTGTTATCTTAGGTTAGTTGTCTTTTTCTTACTCCCTTGTTATGGTCTGTTTGAAATGTTCATTTAGTGTATGCTTTTTAAATTTGTTTGTATTTTTTTATTTTTTATACAGTTGATTTTAAAAAAAAGTTAATTAAAAAAAACAAACAAACAAGGAAAAATAATATACAGAGCCCCCTTGAGGAGCTGGTGGAGAATGCAGGGGTATTGGCCTGCCCCACCTCGATGGTTGCTAACATGCCCACAGACATAGGGGACTGGTGGTTTGATGGGTTGAGGTCTCTACCACAGGACTTTCCCTTGGGAAGACTGTTGCTGCAAAGGAGAGACTAGGGCTGCCTACAATTGTGCCTAAGAGCCTCCTCCCGAATGCCTCTTTGTTGCTAACATGTGACCCTCTCTCTCTAGCTAAAGCCAAGTTGGCAGGTGAAATCTCTGCCCTCCCCCCATGTGGAATCAGACACCCAGGGGAGTGAATCTCCCTGGCAACATGGAATATGACTCCTGGGGAGGAATGTAGACCCGGCATCATGGGATGGAGAACATCTACTTGACAAAAAGGGGGAAGTGAAAGGAAATGAAATAAGCTTCAGTGGCAGAGAGATTCCAAAAGGAGCCAAGAGGTCACTCTGCTGGGCACTCTTATGCACAATATAGACAACCCTTTTTGGGTTCTAATGAATTGAGGTAGCTGGTGGTAGATACCTGAAACTATCAAACTACAACCCAGAATCCATGAATCTTGAAGACAATTGTATAAAAATGTAGCTTATGTGGGGTGACAATGTGATTGGGAAAGCCATATGGACCACACTCCCCTTTGTCTGGTTTATGGATGTAAGAGTAGAAAAATGGGGGAAGGAAAAAAAGAAAGAAAGAAAGAAACAAAGACACCCAGTGTTCTTTTTTACTATCTTTGCCCTTTTTCACTTTTATTATTATTGTTATTTTTGTGTGTGTGGTATTGAAGGTGTCAGGGATTGATTTTGGGGATTAATACAGAAGTTTGTAATGGTACTATGAACAATCAAATGTTCAATTTGTTTTGTATGACTGCATGGTATGTGAATATATCTCAATAAAATGAGTAAAAAAAATGACACTCTCAGTTGCTCTTGGGATATTTTTCCTCTCTTAGCTTCTCCGGAGCAAGAGTCTGCTTTCAACAGCCATCTTCAAACTGTCTCTCATCTGCAGCTACTCTCTCAGCTTCTGTGCTTCTTCAAAGTGTCCCTCTTGGCTGTAGCAAGCCTGCTCCTTCTGTCTGAGCTTATATAGTGCTGCAGTAAACTAATCAAGGCCCAAGCTGAATGCACAAGGCCACACCTCCATGGAAATTATCCAGTGAAACAGTCATCACCTACAGTTGGATGGGTCACATCTCCATGGAAACACTCAAAGAATTATAATCTAACCAACACTAACACATCTGCCCACACAAGATTACATGAAAGATAATGGTGTTTTGGGGGATGTAATACATTCAAACTGGCACAGTCCCCTAAATCTCCCTCCAAGGGATAGTCTTGCCATCAGGGGTTTCTGCTCCAATTCCCTGCGTTCCTGTGTTCCGAGTGATGTTTATTATCTAGTATAACCCAAAGAAATGTTTCTCAATCTTTGCGTCTTTCCATTACCACTTATATGACGCTCTACCCACCTCTGTGCACAGTGTATTTATTTATTTAATATCTTCCTCTAAAATGCTGCATGTAGTTGTTATCCACGTCTACATTGCTCACCTCTAGGCTGCAATGGTGATCATGACAAGACGGCAAAAGTACTCTTCACCTGTGGGGTGAACTGTGTCATTGAAAACAGAATGTCAAAGTGTGTTGTTGGATTCTTTGGTGATGAGGATGTTAGCTTAACCACAATTCCAGAATCCCAGCTGTATCAGAGATCTCAGTGGGGTCTGTGTTCATTATGGCTTCTAAATGTGGACACCTGTTTTTCTCTTTCAAAGGAAAGATGGAGCTGAAAGAATCACTCCTCCATTGTTCATTTGCTCTGCTGTCTCTTTTCTGTCAACCTACAACCTTAGACTGTGACCATTCTGAAGAATTGTGTGATGGGAACAGGGGTCAGGAGGAAATAATGGGGGTAAGAAAGATTGGGAAGTGGGGATCACAATTCCTTTCCTGAGGGGCTATCTCTGCCCTGGGAAATAGGTTTATGTGCTTGGGAAGGAGACATGGACACTCTTGCATAGAAGTCACTGGAGGTAGGTAGGCATGTTTATCAGTTAGAGTGTCTCCTGAGAAGACAAGTGTATCTTAACTAAAGCCTATATGAGATCACTGTATTACATTAAGTGCATGGGACATAATTTACCTTTCCATATTATTTCAGTAAAGAATACCTCCTTTTATTAGAGTTTTTAAAAAGTAAGCTTGTTTTTAGAAAAGTTTTAGGTTTGCAAAAAAAATTGCAAAGATGGTTAAACAGTTCCAATATATCCCCACACCCAGTGTCTCATTATTAGCATCTTACATAAATATGGGACATTTGTAACAATTAATGAACCAGTATTAATATTCTATTATTAAGGCAGGCCCATATTTTCTTTATTCAGATTTTCTGAGTTTTTCCCTAGTATTATTTTTCCCTTCCAGGATCCCAGCCAGGACACCACATTACATTTAGTTGCTGTTTCTCCTTAGACTTCTCTTTGCTGTGAAAGTTGTTCAATCTTCTCTCATTTTTGATGACCTTGACAGTATTGAGGAGCACTGCTCAGGAATTTCATAGAATGTATCCCAGTTGAGATTTACTTGATGTTTTTCTCATGGTCACACTGTGGTATGCATTTTGGGGAGGAAGTCCGCAGAGGCTGAGTGCCTTTTCTAATCACATCTCATCAATGGTACCATCAACATGACTTACCAATGGTGAACCTGACCCCTGGGATGTGCTGTGATTGTGTGTGAAGGTGAAAGCAGTCTCTGCTACCACAGCATGCTGCAGGGTTCATTGTATCCTCATTAAAGCATCAGTGGTAGAGCAAAGGTTCTTCTTTGTGGATTCCAGTGTGTTTGCACCTTTACACAGATATGTTTGGTGGTATCCAGACTGTAGACCTCCCTGGAAAGTGGGCATGACTGATCAACCTTCCAATTTGGATACTGATGCTAACTCAAAGATATTCAAAATCAGTGTACCGAAGTGTTGGACTTCCTCACCTGGATTGTTGCTGATGTTCTCACAAATGTTGGGGTCTGATGTCTTGATGTGCTGAGCCCTCTGTCTTGGGGCTGGCTCCTGTGAAGCTGGTTGCTGCAAGGAGAGACTAAACCTACTTATAATTGTGCCTGAGTCTCCCCCTGAGTGCCTGTTTGTTACTCAGATGTGGCCCTCTCTCTCTAACTCAGCCACCTTGGCTGGTGATCTTGTTGCCCGCCCCCCCCCTACATGGGACCTGACTCCCAGGGGTGTAAATCTCCCTAGCAATGCAGGATATGACTCCTGGGGGTGAATCTGGACCCAGCATTGTGGGATTGAGAACATTTTCTTGACTAAAAGGGGGATGCAAAAGGAAATGAAAGTTCAGTGGCTGTGAGATCTCTAATGGAGTCGAGAGGTCACTCTGGTGGGCATTCTTACGTACTATATAGATAACACTTTTTAGGTTTTAATATATTGGAATAGCTAGAATTAAATACCTGGAACTACCAAACTCCAACCCAGTAGCCTTGACTCTTCAAGTCGATTGTATAACAATGTAGATTACAAGGGGTGACAGTGTGATGGTGAAAACCTTGTGGATAACACTCCCTTTATCCAGTGTATGGATGGGTGAGTAGAAAAATGGGGACAAAACCTAAAAGAAAAATAGGGCTGGATGGGGGGTGATTTGGGTGTTCTTTTTTATTTTTATTTTTCATTCTTATTCTGATTCTTTCTCGTGAAAGAATGTTCAAAAATAGATTGGGGTGATGAATGCATAACTGTATGATGGTACTGTGAACAGTTGATTGTGCATTATGGATGATTGTATGAGATATGAATATGTCTCAACAAAACTGAATTAAAAAAATTAGAACACTTTGAAATTTATTTACTTTTAAAATATTGAGTCTCCAAAGTAAAATCTGAGGAACAGAATAATCAGGCTTACCTTGTTGCATAAACATAATGTGCAGATATGCACACTTTTTACTTTTGATTTCTTGTACTCTGGTATTCAACAAGTTATTTTCTCCTGGTGCTCTCTTACCCCATATTAATCCAAACTTGTCATGCTGTACACGTTTCTTCTCTCTAGGTGCTGCTGGGGGTTCTGTCTCACCTTGTTCTCGTGCTCTATGAGAGACAACTCATGAGCTTTTGTGACTGGGGCTGCCTCACCCCACCCAGAGCTCCTGCTGGCCTCCATAGGCTGAGGATTTTCTCTTTGAATACAGGGTCTTGTGCACCAGCTTCACCAAGAAATGATTTAAGAGAAGGTCATTGTGTGATTGGGGATGGAGGTAACCATTTCCCTTGGCATTTCATCTGTCTTAGTTGTCCTCTGACTTGTGTATTTCATCCTGGGGTTAAATACAATCTCTACAAACTGTGGCTTTCTTCTCTTTCTTTGAGGCCATGAACTAACATTAGTTCTGAATATTGAATTTTCATAGGAAGTTAATTTCTGTATTAACCTTCACTTGCAAAGAAAATACTGTGCAATTTGGACCTAAGGGACATGTGCTGTTTTGTTTGCCCAGGTTGGAAAGTTTGTGCCCAAGGAGGAGATTGCACAGTAACTCAGCACTGCAGCCTGCAGGCTCTCCACCATGGGCACAGGGCATAGGGCCTTGTCTAGAATGACAGATGATGTCTGATGTGATTCCAGACAGAGAAGCTTGGGTTACAGCTGCTTCACCTATTGGGTCCCTGTGGGTAGAAAAGAAAAGGAACCAAAGTGGAAACTTACTGTTAAGAATAAGAACAAGCTTATTTAATAATGGGGACAGGGGATATGTAGGATCTCATTAGGACAGTCTACTGCTCATCTTGCTTTAGAGACCTTCCTGCTTCCCACCCAATGCTTTGATCCTGAACATGTTCTAAGACTGCTTCTTACTGTGCTTCATGACCAACGTATAGACTTCACTCAGAGCTCATCATAAATATGAAGTTCAGGTCCCACTTCAGACCTACAGAATCAGAATGTGAAATTGAATGTCCCCAGGTGGTTCATGTGGTCATTGCAGTTCAAGAAACTCTCTCACACATATCCCATGAGAAGCAGTGTTCAACTGAAGCCCAGGGACACCTGCTCCTTGAAGAAAATGATCCTGTGCCCTTAATTCCCTCATGCTTGAGATAATGTTTAAAAACTTGAGGAAAGTTTTTGGACCTTCACATAGGTGCTCAGGTTAAACTCCCCTGACTCCTCTCCTCTCTCACCCACAGGTGTCAGTGTATTACAAGGTCTCTGCCTGAGGAGCATCTCCATCTCCACCTCCACTGCTCCTGCCTGATCCAGCCTTCACCACTCCCAGCCTCATGTCTCTGTCATGTCCTCCACCTGGTCTCCCTACTTTATCCTTTTCCCCAATCACAGTCAGTACTATTTTAAATTAAAATGAATTCTTTACCCTGATGTGGTACCCTCTGCATCTCACCCATGATGACCTTTATCCCCTGACTCTAGATTTTACTGTTTTCTGTCCACTCTGGCTTCTGGCTGGTCCTCAAAGACACCACAATGATGCCCAATCATAGCCATCACCTGTTGTATCCCCTCAAGCTGTAATGCTTTACCCAGGTTCCCTGATTCTCACATTCCCCCTCCTCATGGAGTCCTTCCCTTCACACTCCTACTGAGAATCCCCATTCCCAGAACCATCCCTCCCTTCCCTTCCCTGCTTTCTTCACTCTTATAATCTCCTGGCATCCTGGGTGTTCTGCAGAGTTCTCCTCTTTTGTCTCTGCTAACCACCCCCCCCCCCAAATATCATTCCACAAGGGCAGAGACTTTATTGTCTTCTTTGCTCCATTCCCAGGCCCAAGGCCAGTTGTCCTTCTCTATTTTGAGGAGAAATCCTATAAATTTTCAAGATGCTATGTTATTTTCTCATGCATGTCCTCTCAGCTCCCCAGAGTGCTGCTTTCTTTCCACCATCATAATAAACCCCAGGCTGTTCTCATTGTCTATCATGGGAATGTTACTTGTGACTGAAACTACTTATTCCAGGGACACTGGCTATTTTCCTTCATGAGAAACCCCTTGCTGACCCCTCAGCTTTTCTCTGAGGTGTGTAAATTGGTGAGGGAGAGAGGCATGAGGGATATGGTGGTTTCCCCAAATTGTCCAAGATGGAAATATTTAAAACTACTTTAAACTAAATGTTAAACAGTTTTCATAGTTTAAATTGTAATGAAAACTCATTTTGCAGCACTCTTGCCCTGAAATAAAATTTTCATTGTGAATTAACACTTTAATTTTCATTGTGAATTAACACTTTAAAAATAGCCTTTATTATTTTAAAATATAATGTTAATTGTTGTAAATGCATCAGTAAGTATGTCTATCTTCATCCAAAAGAGATCTATTCTCTAATTTTCATTTTTATATTTCAAATGACTTTTAGCTATGACTTATGACTGCCAGGAACACATTCTTGCAAATAAAATTTCAACTGACTTAATAACATCTATAGTTGCTAAACTGCATATATTTCCAAATTACAGTGGTACATATTATATAGAGAGAAAATAAAAGAGAAATAATCAACATATAAATATATAAATAAACAAACATTTTAGAAAGGTAGTTTGTATAGTCTTTTAAGTGGCAGCAGTTTCTTTCACACTGAGTTATATTTCCTAGTTCCTGTGAGGAGAAAGTCCCACGTCTCTGGTGACTCCTGGAAGTTGGATGGCCTGTGTGATGGGAGGAGGAATTGAACATGGAGGAGCTCACCTCCACCTCCTGGATCTGCAGTTGGAAGTCTCCATCCCATGGAGGGGCTCCACTTGGATCCATTGGCCTCAGTGACCCACAGCTGGATGGAGGGAGCAGCAAGGCTTTAAAACCCAGTCCCACTCCTAGGGGAGGGGTCATCAGGGGAAGGATGTGGGTCATATGCTGGGTTTGGTTCTTGTGCTGTGGTGATTCTCACAGCCTCTTCTAGGACTCCATTGTTTTCAGTATCTCCACCATTGCTTGTTCTTGTGTGGGGCATTTGGATCTCTCTTCCTTTATTTTTTGAACCAGCAGAGTTAACTCCCACATTAGCATTGATTTGGTTTTCTTCTCCTCCCTGTATGTGTAGGTGAGGCTGGGTGTATGTAAAGCCTCTATCTCTAGCCTGGCATCCTCTAACCATGACTCAGTCTCTGCATTCCCCTTGTGAGCAGCACTAATCTCAAGGAGTTGACATTTCTCATCAAACAGTGCAGCCAGTGTGTCTGCAAGCTGCTTTTCATGTCTTCCATGATGTTGACTTTTAACAGACTGCACAAGTCAGAACAGAAATAAAATAGCCACCAAAAAGCCACTGACTGGTAGACACACCACTGTCCCCCACTGGAGGCTGTGGGATGTGAAGCCTGGATTCATGTCACTGGGCAGCAGCTCCTTCACCATCTCTCACAGCATCTGAAGGATCAGCCCAAAGCCCAGCTCCATAGACCATAGCAGCCTCTCTATGGTCTTGAAGCCAGCAGAGGGCTCTGCAGAGTAACCATGGATACACCAGCCCCAACAAACCACAGAGAATCCCCCAGCATTCCCCAGGAATGCACCAGCAACTGACACCCTGGGCAGGTCATCAGTGAGGACTTTAGTGGACGGTATATTCACTAAATAAAATGTACTTTTCTCCATTAAGTTCTGATGATCACTATTCTTTCTGTTTCTCTGTGCTTTTTCCTGATGATGTAAACTAGAAATGAAGTTAAATATGGCAAATTTAACAAACAACTCATCAAAGATTTTAAATTTTCACTCCCTGTTCCCCACGGTATCCAACAATCCTATCAAATTTTGAATCATTTCCATAATCCAGAAAATAACCCCATGCACCTTCCAATCAATGCCCACCCCCACCATATGCAAACTTGTTTGGATTTCCCTCACCATCCATCCATTTTTCCTGTTCTTAAAATTAGTAGAAATGAAATAAACCTGAATGTACATTTTTTTAGTCTTCATTTTTGCTTAACAGACTTTTTTTGAAATTCTCATTTTGTGGATCAGCAGTTCACTCTGTTTTTTCTCACTGAGTTTGACATTGAATGACTATGTTATGAAATGTTTATCCATTTTCTTCTTGGTGTATATTGAAAATTGGGGCAATAATGAACACATATGATTCCTCATGTAGAAGTCCTTGTTAAAAACACAAGCTTTCAGAGAATATTGGGCACATTCAGAGTGGTATGTCCCTAGACCATACATCTTCAGTCCTCAACAGCACTGGAGAAACAATTTATAAACTTCAATACTGCTTTAGTTTCCTAGGCTGCTTAAAGCAATGCCACGAAATGAGATCTTATTACAGTTTTGAGGCCTAGGATATGACCAAATCAAGCATCATCAAGGGGATGCTTTCTTCCTGAAGACCGTCTACCAGCAATCCTTGGCTCCTCTGACACATGGCAAAGCCCATGGGAGCATCTGCTGGTCTCTCTGTTCTCTTCTGGCTTTTTAGATTTAGCTTCTTGCTTTCATGGCTTTCTCTCTGTTTCTCTGTAATTATTCTTTTTGTGAAGGACTCAGGTAATAAGATTAAGATCCATCCTGAATGAGGTGGGTCACATCTTTGCTGAAGTAGCTTCATTAAAGGCCCTACCTACATTGGTTTTGTACCTACAGAAATGAACCAGATTTAAGAATGTTGTTATTTGAGGTACATACAGCTTCAAACCACCACGTTTTAAAAAGTTCTGTCTTTTTAATCCCTCCCTTCCTTCAGTTTTTGTAACCAATTTCACCACCAAAATCCTATGCCAGATTAATATCTACTTCTTAAATTTATCAATATGCTTTTTCAATATTTCACCTCTGCCTGTAGCAAAGGGCTTTTTTACAAACACAGATTAAATCAGATCACTGCAGTGCTTTAAATGCTTCATTGTTTTTCACTGGTTGGAAGGATCACTGAATTTTACCATGGCCTTCAGGCCTGAAACCTACTAAACGGCCACTCTCTCCAGTACAGTTCAACCCACTCAACTGCCATCCAGACCTTGCTCAGTGCCTGGGGCACAGCAGGCACTTCATTGCTTCAGGAGTTTTGCACACTATCCCTCAGAATGGAAAAAAAAATCTCTAAACCTATTATTATCTCTACCAAAAACTGTAGGGTTTTTACCAGCTGAAGTTTTAAGGTCTTAGATAAAGTGTGTAGTTTCCAAAAGGTCTTTAGTAGGACTACAAATTAAGTAGTTCATAGATATGTACCCTGTAAAAAGAAGTAAAACAAAATAGAGTTACTGTGGCTAAGATGTTTCAATGGGGTCAGGAGGTCATTCTGGGGGCTCCCCTGGTGCACATCTCAGCTGGGTATCATAAACAGCCTAACTATGCAAAGCCTCAGCAGCAATGTTCCTCAAAACCCTAAGGACATTGAAACACCAGCATCCAACCACAAGATTAGAAACTCAGTAAACTATCTAACTTAAGGGGCAGTTGGAGTGCCCCGAATATCCACCAATCACAAACAGTTTATGCAAGTTTTTTTTAAGAATCCTTGCATGGAAGCCCCAAGACAGGACACTGACTGGGTTGCTACCTGAATGTGTGCTCCGCAAATCAGAATTCTAAAACCCCAAATAAAAACCTGTTGCCTTACTGCTGAGTTTATTTCTCAGGTGGCATTACATGGTGTCACAAATGGACCCAAAGCAACCACTGACTTTACTTGAGAGCCACAATAGATTTGAGTGCCTCAACAGCAAGAGGCCCCTGAGCTCTGTCGTCTCCCTCATGGCCCTGGGCTCCTATTGATGAGCCCTCTGGGTTCTGAAACTCCCACATTTTGGTTGAGGTTCTGGCCTTTCTTTAAATGTCTTCTGATGATGGGCATTTGACCTTCGGTTCTTTTGTCTTGGGCTGGAGGAAGCTGCCCTTCTATGTTTGCCTTTTTTTTTTTTTTTTTGTATTTAAGGAAACTTTCCTAGTCTGCTGAGTATTTGGATGGGACTTTAAAATGTGGATAAAGTATTCCTCTGGGTTTTAATTCATACCTATTGGTCAGAAAGGAACTTCACTTAATGTAGGATTCTGAGGTCCATTTTTTTTTTTTTTTTGCCATTACTCCCATGGGGGAGATTAGAAATGATGAAATAAACAAATAACTAAATGTTTAGTGACAAAATTCTGGCATTGCCAGAGATGAAGTAGTATTATATACAAGTGAATAACGTCAGAGAGGAGGAAAGTTTACATAGGTTGGAGTTCAAAAAAGGGAGGAATTCTGTAATTTGGCATTTAAACTGACACTGAAGGAATATGAGTAATGAGTGGGAAAATGTGTATTTGGGATTGGGAGGTGGTAAGGATAATATTCTCAGTACAGAGAGGATAACAATGACTGATTGTATTTGTGTGGTACTGAAAGGAGTCTCAAAAGTTAATTTCTGGATGCCTGAGGGAGCCATTAATTTTGGTTGTAAATGAGAGGAGATAACTTTCAGTTGTTTTTGGAAGGAAATGACTGATGGGGAAATATAAATAAAATCATGTCCAAACCCAGAAAACCTCTCTACAAAGTTAGAAGAGAAAGCAAAACAATTTTATTATTGAACACGTATTAAACATGAAGATGATGCATCACAGGCAACCTGTAAAGAAATTGCAAAGACAAAAATCTCATGCTTTTTGTGTGACTAAGAAGATAACAACCCACTGCCTACACATTCTCATGATATTTCTCTTATTTTCAGGACCAGAGGTGGGTTTACAAGTTAGAACCAGGGACCACCCCACTCACCCCTCCTCCAGAAATCATGATCACCTCTTAGCAGTAAAATGGCAGATATTTTTTTCAATTAAATTTCATTCAAATGGCTTCCTTTCTTGAGTAGACCTTTTTGTGTAGGGAAATGTGCAAAAGACTTATTTAAGCATTTACACATATTTCAAATTTAAATACATTTCAAGAGGAAAGAGAAAGAGAACTTATAATTTTGTGTTTTCTAATGTAAATACTGAGTAATGTAAATACTTAATTTGTAGTCCTACTAAAGACCTTTTGGAAACTACACAATTTATCGAAGGAGGAAGTCTCTTCTTGCATGTTTGACGGGAAGAATTAAGCCATTTTCCTTTTAAATTTGTATTTGCCCTTTCATAACACACAGTTACATAGAGACAAATGTTAGGAAACAATATCCAGATGATAGTTATGGTTACTATCATTATAGAGATAGCAGTGAAGGAAATGTTATCAATAGATAACAATAGAGGGTCAGATGGTGGAACAGTGTATCCAGAGTAGAGAAGAGAGACTATGATTGATTATGAAGATGATTCAATAATATTATTTGTGGGGAACCCTGGGAAGAAGTGATGAGAGTAATTTTGATGACAGTGAAGAGACTGAGATGTCAGAGAATCTTAGTCAAAAGTCCTCCAATGTAAGTGTTAGTCCAGTTCTTCATAGTCCCATATGAGAGACTGGAATATGCTCATAGAATTTATTTATGGGGAAAGAATTGGTGAACTTGGTACAACCGCACAAAAGAGGCAGTGAGGAAATGGAAATTGGACTTAGTTTGACTGAGAATGGATGGACAGCAGGGCAGGAACCAGAAAGAAAAGAGGTTCAGAAGAGATTGTTTGGCTCCTTTCTTCTTCTTGAGCTTTTCCTGCTTAGTTGTTGAAAAGTCTGCAAGTGGAAACCCAGAGGAGGATAGTTGGCACCTGCAGAGAATTGTTGTTTTCTCCTGAAATGATGCCTTTTTTGCCAGTGGGTGGGAAAGTTTCTCACATTGACCCTGGGAGATATTGAATGAACTGGGGTACAGTTACATTTCATGAGGACTCACTGAAGATTATGGTGGGTAATAGACTGATTGAGAAACAATGTCCTCCCACCCATGTATGGCCAATTGGTTTCTGACAAGGGTGCCAAGTCCACTCTGTCAACTGAGAAATAAATCTGAGCTGCAAGGAAATGAAGGCATTTATTTGGTGTCTTAGAATTGCAATTGGGGTGTGCAGATAAAGGTAGCAACCCAAATTTTGACAATTCTGGTGCTTCCAGGCATTTTTTAAAAGAAAAAGATGATTAGACAAATTGTTTGCATTTGTTGGATATTTGCGGTATTTCAATTGTCCTTCAGGTTAGAAAGTTAACTGAGTTTCTCAACTTGTGGTATGTTTCTCATGTCTGGGTATCCTTAGGGTTTTGGGGAAACTTACTGCTTGTGGCCATGCATACCTTTGGTAGTCCTTGATATCTGACTGTTATTTGCCTAAGAGTAATCTCCAGAATGATCCACTGACGGCACTTAAATCTTGTAGCCTTGGTGACTCTATTTGGCTTTATTTCTTTTTACAACTCAGCTGGGGAAATAGTTCCTTCAACAAATTGTGCTGGAAAATCTAGATATCCACTGGCAATGCTATGGACCCCTTCCTCATACCATTTGCAAAAATTAACTCAAATTAGATTAAAGACCTGTAAGAAGATCCAGCTTGATTGGGTCTCCCTGTCACTTTGTACCATCTCCCTACCCACTCCCATCTTAGAGTTGCCTTAGGAGCTGAAATTTCCAAATGAGCAAACACCTGCAGAGGTGCTTTTATCCTCATGAAATGTCTCCTGGGTACTCTGGAAGTCACCGTCCCTGTGCAGCTCTCACGTACGGCCATGGAAACTTTCAGCAAGTTCATGTGCACAACAAACCATCGCCTCACCCTCTCCCTTTTGGGTTAAAAGACACTATATTTGATACCCTAGCTCTTTTTTTTTTTTTTTTTGTTATGTGTCCCAGAAAAGGCCATGTTCTTTTTTTTTTAATCTTCATTTTATTGAGATATATTCGCATACCACGCAGTCATACAAAACAAATTGTACATTCAATTGTTCACAGCACCATTACATAGTTGTACATTCATCACCTAAATCAATCCCTGACACCTTCATTAACACACACAAAAAAATAACAAGAATAATAATTAAAATGAAAAAGAACAATTAAAGTAAAAAAGAACACTGGGTACCTTTGTTTGTTTGTTTCCTTCCCCTATTTTTCTACTCATCCATCCATAAACTAGACAAAGTGGAGTGTGGTCCTTATGGCTTTCCCAATCCCACTATCCTCCCTCATAAGCCACATTTTTATACAATTGTCCTCGAGATTCATGGGTTCTGGGTTGTAGTTTGATAGTTTCAGGTATCCACCACCAGCTACCCCAATTCTTTAGAACCTAAAAAGGGTTGTCTAAAGTGTGCATAAGAGTGCCCACCAGAGTGACCTCTCGGCTCCTTTTGGAATCTCTCTGCCACTCAAGCTTATTTCATTTCCTTTCACATCCCCCTTTTGGTCAAGAAGATGTTCTCCGTCCCACAATGCCAGGTCTACATTCCTCCCCAGGAGTCATATTCCATGTTGCCAGGGAGATTCACTCCCCAGGGTATCTGATCCCACGTAGTGGGGAGGGCAGTGATTTCACCTTTCAAGTTGGCTTAGCTAGAGAGAGAGGGCCACATCTGAGCAACAAAGAGGCATTCGGGAGGAGGCTCTTAGGCACAAATATAGGGAGGCCTAGCCTCTCCTTTACAGCAACCGTCTTCCCAAGGGTAAAACCTACTGTAGAGGGCTCAACCCATCAAACCACCAGTCCCTTATGTCTGTGGTCAGATACCCTAGCTCTTGAGTTTCTTGTCTGACCCCAGAAGGAGATGCTGGACTTGCCCTATGGAGGGTCCAGGAACTGGTTGTGTGAGTGTGGAAATGGCCACAGCCTTGGATTGGGGCTGTTGACCTGGAGGTGGGCTCTGGCTCCCTGATGTGGTCTGCTCTTCAAGGGCTTTCTTTCTCACCTGCTGCTATTTAGGGGTGCTTGTTGCAGCTTGGAATTCCAATTTTAGGTCTTCTTCATATTAGAAAACGTGATCACTGGGTTTGTTTGGGCAGTGATGGGGAACCAAAAATGTCACTGGTCTCCCCAGTCTCAGGGCTACTAAATAGGTAAAATCCAGTGACTGGCTGAGAGGAATTGCAGGACAAGCCTGCTCATTTAGAGATCATTTCAAATGTGTGAAATATGCCAGAAGATTACAACAATCTCTAATCTCCCTTTACAGTGTGTGTGTGTGTGTGTGTGTGTGTGTGTGTGTGTGTGTGTGTGTGAGACAGAGAGAGAAAGAAAGAGAGAGAGCGAGAGAGACTATTTGTGATTTTAGGAAAATTCGGTGGAAAGAGTTAGGAAATACATGTATGTAGGTAAGTAAACACACATATACGCACACACACACACACACACACACAATCTCACCATGTCCATTTGTAAATCTTCTTAATTCCTGAGGTACACTCTGAGCTTTCCTGGCTGCTCTCCGGGACTGGGCAGGGACTAAGTCCCCCAGACATGTCTGGGAGAGTATGCAATTTAGCAGCATGGCCACCAGGGGGCACCAAAGCCACAGCACTGCCCAGGGTAGGACAGGCAGGTCCTTTGGGGAAGGGGTTGGTCTGGGAGGGACTGTGGCTGCCACAGGTGGACCTGCCAGCCTAAACTGACCATGACTGAGCCTGCCCTGGTCTATCTGTGCTTGACTCTGGCATTTACTACTTGCAGGATCAGAATCTTACCCTTCACCCACAGGGAACTTTAAGCTCCTGGCTGGTAGACATTGGCAGGTCTTACTCTCCTCTATAGGTTGAGGATTCCTAGGGCACTTGCAGGGGGCACTGGGGCAGCACATTTGCTGGCCCTCTACAGACCAGGAAGCTCAGTGCACATGCCTCTGTACCAGGCTTGGTCCCTAAGGACCCAGCCCTTCCACCAATCTTCTCACAGATGGAGAGGGGAGTTCCCCATGTACAGGATATATCTGCTGACTCAAACCTTCCCCTATGTCCTGGTTGTCTCCCAGCCAGGTGCTCACCTTGGGCGTCCTCCTTGAACTCTGCCCACAAAGCCTCCAGATTCCCGAATTCCATGGGCCTTTTGGCATTGGAGCCCTGCCCAGGTCCAGAGGGCATAAATGTTCCAGAAGGATGTGTGGGTGGGAGTGGGGTGGAGGCACGGGGCACTATGGACAGGTCTGTGTCACTGAGCACTGGGATGTGGCCCTGGGTGCTTTAGTGGGGAAACCAAACCCCACTCCATCCAAACCGAGTTGCTCAGAGCTGGCCTCTGTGGGTGCTAGCCACAGGGTGCAGCCATGGAGCTGCAGCACTTGCTCTTAGTCATTTAGCAGACACACCTGCATGTGGCTCACCTGACATGTACTTGAACAGGACAGGGGGCAGGGGAGATCCCACAACGTGTTCCCTCCAATGGTTTTGGTCTTGTGTGTGAGCCATCCTTCACAGCTGTTCTAAGGTCCCCAAAGCCAGCCCCACTAGACAATGTGGGGCAAGGAGATGGCCCTAATTCTTGGACACCATGATCTGGTTACCACCCTGAGTCCAAGCTGAGCTCAGGATTCATCCCAGGATTCCTGCTCTGCCCTCTGACCTTATGGCGCTGGAGATCAAGAGGCTGTCAGGGGCCAGGCCAGCAGCTCTGGGTGTGGGAAGGGTCTCCTGCTGGCTGTGTGCAGGGATGATGCCGATGACCACACGGGGGCACTAGAGCCTCATCTCCTTATGGGCAGCGAGTCTCATTGGCATCTCTGAAGCTCAGAGTTGCTGTGGATGAACTTGGGCATCCATGTGTCTGGACCAGGGTGGACCCCACTCTGTGGCAGCCTCAGGCTAGCCTTGCCCCAACCACACTCAGCCCCAAGGCAGGCTCACAGTGATTCCCAGCATAGGTCTTAGACTGAACCCCAACCTTGCCTCAGAGTGAGACCCAACTCCTTCTCCCAGCTCAGCCCCAGCCCAGCCTCAGGCAGACCCTGACCCTGGCCCTAAATTGAGTGCTGATTCCTGCCCCTATCTGAGCCCCAAACCTGAATTTAGACTGAGCCTGACTGTAGTGTTTTGGAGTTGGTACCATGAAAAATATATTCTTAAATGTCATCCATTCATTTTGATGTGAACCCAGTATAAGTAGGAAATTTTGATGAGGCTACTTCAGTTAAGGTGTGGACCAACTCATTCAGGATGGGTTAATCCTATTACTGGAGTCCTTTATAAGCAGAATAAATTTTAAATAGAAGAAGAGAAAGACATAGGAAGCAAGAAGCTGAAAGTCAGTGGAGACCAGAACAGAAGGGAGAGGCAAGGAGAGGCCACCGTGTGATTCTCCATGTGACAGAGGAGCCCAGAACTGAGATCACTGGGGATCAAGCCCAAGACAGCAGGCTTTGGGAAGAAAGCATCACCCTGAAGATGCACTGATGTGGACCTTTCCCTCCCTTCACAACTGTGAGCTAAGGATTCCCTTTGTTTAAACCAAGCCATTGCCTGTCGGTGGACACTTAGGAAATATGTGTATGTAAATATGTACACACACATGCACACACTGATATCCAGGCCCATTTGTAAACTTCCCTGTTGCTGAGTTTCCCACAGAGCTTGCCTGCCCTGGGTCCCCTATGAGGGCAGATCTTCACCTGCTTCTGGAAGAACGTGCAATGGTGCAGCACGGCCACCAGAGGGCAGACGGAGCTCAACTATGCCCAGGACAGACAGGCTAGTCCTTTAGGGAAGGGCTGGTCTGGAAGGGGCTGGGGCAGGCACAGGGACACCTTCCTGTGTGACCCTGACCCCGACAGCCCTGACCAGCAATGTAGACTGAGCCTGAGCTGGAGCGAACCCTTCTGTGTCTGACCACGGCCTTGACCAGTTGTGGGACCAGGGTCTTCCCACTGACCTCCAAGGCACTTTGGGGTCCCACATGATAGACGTCTGGCAGGACTTCCTCTCCTCTGCAGACCAGGGTACCCCAGGGGACCAGCAAGGTCCTAGAGGCTGGACCAGGGGCTGTGCTGTGGCCCCTACAGTGCACACTGCATTCCCTCCAAATGTTTAGGCTTGTGTGAGGTTCACCTTCGAGTTTCTCTGAGGACCTCAAATCCACCTCCACTAGTGGGTGTGGGGTGAGGAGGTGGTCTGAATTCTGGACACCCTGACCTGGGGTCTGTCCTGAGCCCAGGTTGGCCTGGACCCCATGACAGATGTGCATACTCTGCCTTCTATACTTTCCCTACTGGAGCCTATGTGGCTCTGCAGGGGCTGAGCCTGGGTCTAGAGGAGATGCCTCCTGCTGGCCACCTGTGAGGATGGTGTTGATGACCACACGGGGGCAGGGAGAGGGAGAGCCTCAGCGCTGTCCAGGGTGGCAATTCTGACGAATGTCACGAAGCTTGGAGCTGCTGTGGATGGCCTTCAGAAGCCGTGGATCTGAACTGGGGTGAACCCTGCATGGAATCAGCTCCAGGTGAGCTTTGCCCCATGCAGACTAAGGTGAAGTCCCAAACTAGGTCACAGACTTAACCCTGTCATGTCCCAAGACTGAATCTCAGAGTGACACCCAACTCCATCATCAGCCTCAGCCCCAGCTTGGCCTAAGGCAGACCCTGACCCTGGCCCTAAACTGAACCCTAATTTCTACCCTGTCTGAATCTATCATGACCTCAGCATGAGCCTTGCCCTATTTCACACCCAGCAGTAAAACCAGCCAACACTCCCTTATTCAGCTGTGTCTGTGATAACAGCCTCCCTTGAAATCAAAGTCTAGAAATCTCTGGAAATGCAGAGATCCTGGGCAGTGAAAGGAGGGTGCTTTGGGATATGGGGCAAGGGGACCCCACTGAAGGTGCCCCTTCCTGGTCTAGGCTCCTCTGCACATACCCAGGGATCCTGTGGGGTGTGACTGGGGAAGAGCTCCCTTTGTCCTGCCATAAGTGGGTGGCTTGGGCCGGTGGGTGGCTTGGGCCGGTGGGTGGGCTCAGACCTCCACATGGAGGTTCTGTCAGTTCTGTGCCGGGGTTGGGGAAACCAGCTTCTTACTTGACCAGGATTCACACCCATGGTTGTCCAGGTCCATGAAACCCCAGTGTAGATCTTTCTCCAGATTTGTGCGTTTGTAGACCACCGCTTGGGTATTGGTGCACTAGAGGACCAGATATGAGGTGAACATTTAGCCATTAGTTTTAGAATGAGAATAATATATAATAGCTTTAAACATCGAAAATGATGCTTCTGTATTACTCATAATAGCTTCATATTTGGGAAAATGAGGGAATTTTACATCATCCATGGAAATGCTTGCACCATAGTCATGAGACACACATCAGTTCTGTAGGGCTGTGTAACAGATAGTCCCAAACTAGTGGTTGAGACAATTGCCCTGAGATTATATTTCAGGTTTTGTGGATCCAGAATCCAGGAAGCTGATGTAAGTGCCACCTCCCATCTCGGGCCATTTTACTCCACCACAGGTGTTTTTTTTTCATTAATCTCGATATTTCTAAGTTCAAAAAAGTAGGTTCACAATGATCAGCCGTGGTAAATGGCAGCACGTGTTGTCAATTTTGAGATAATATCACAATTACAGAAACTTTACAAGAACAGTACAAAAAACTCTAATCACCACCTCCCTCTGTGTGTGCATGTTGTGTGTATTGTTGCTTCTTGGGCTTCTCAGTGAACAGAGTTAGGAAATACACATATGTAAATAAGTAAACACACACACGCACACAGACACTTGCCCACATCCAAGCCCATCTGTAAATTTCCCTGGTGTTGAGGCCCACAGGGATAGCCTGCTGGTGTCCCTGTGATGGAAGCATCTCTAGGACGAGGGTCTAGAAGACCGTGCAGTGGTGCAGCCTGGACAGCAGGGGGCTCCAGAGTCTCAGCTCTGCCCAGGGCAGGACCTGCAGGTCATTGTGGGGAGGGGCTGGTCTGTGAGGTTCTGAGGCTGCATAGGAGCACCTGCCAGTGTGACCTGACCCGACTGAGCCCTGACCGGCACTGTAGGCTGGGGCTGACCCTGACCCTGCCTGGTCAGCTGTGGGACCAGGATCTTCCCTGTAATCATCTTGGCACCTTGAGGTCCCAGCTGGCAGACACCTGGCAGGTCTTACTGTCCTCCGAGAGCCAAGGAGTCCCAGTGGACTGGCAGGGAGCCCAAGGCCTGGGCCAGTGACTGTGTGGTGGCCTGTACATATCGGGATGCTCAGTTAATCCTGCCCCTGTCCCAGACTCGGTCCTTAATGATCCTCCCCTTCCCCACACCACCTTACAGGCTGGGATGGGGTGGGGGGCATGAACACCAGGGACAGAATAAATATGTCCTGGTTGCCTCCCACCTGGGTGTGCTCCTGGAGCTCAATCTTCAGCCTCTGCCCACAAAGCCTCCAGAATCCTGGATTTCCTGGGCTTCCTGACATCAGATCCCTGGCCAGGCCCAGAGGAACCCAACATTCCAGAAGGATGTGGGAATGGGAGGGGGCTGGGGTTGGAGGCCTGTGGCAGTGGTGAACAGTCTCTACATCAGAAAACATTAACTCACCCTGGGAATTTAAATGAGGAGGCTGCACACTTCCCTCATTCTGCTGAAGTCAGCCCAATACTCCTTCACCGTTGTTTAAAGAATGTGTCCTTCATTCTATTACTGTCAAATGTCAGCCACACGGAAGCCCCTGAAGTAATGCTTGCCCAGGAGCCTACATGGGCATTGGAAAACCTGCTGCAGTCTATCTGTGGTGAGACACCTGAGTGCACCTGGGTGTGTTCCACCGTGGTCAGCACATACCTTGGGCTGTATCCTCCTCCTGTCTGTAACTATATACCACCCAGAACCCACCACCCAACCAGTGAAGAACAGGCACACGCATGGTCCTACCCAGCCAGGGATCTGGAGCCCCCACCGTCAGGCATGGCTCCAGGGGGAACGTCTATGGAGCCTGCAGGATTTGCTTTCAGTCATTTACCTGACATATCTGCAGGGCACACACCTGACACACACCTGCCCAGGATACAGGAAAGGGGATGTGTTAGTCAGCACCTTTAGTTGTTTACACCCGGGCATGATCCATCCTTCATGGTGGCCCTAAGGACCCCAAACCCACCTCCACTAGAGTATGTGATGGGAGGAGGTGGTCCCAGTTCTGTACATCCTGAGCTGGATTCCATCCTGTGCCCAGGTGGTGCCTGCTCTGGGCCCTGCCTCTGGCCTGCTGGAGTCCCTGTGGCAGTGTGGTGGCTGAGCCTGTGACCCTGGGTCTGGGAAGGGCCTCCTGTTGGCTGTGAGAGAGGATGGTGCCAATGGCTACACGGGGGTGCCAGAGCCCCAGCTCTGTACGCAGCAGTGAGTTCACCTGGTGGGGAGGGTGAGAGCTTTGCTAGTGAATCTGGGCCAGGGTGGATGATGAACTGAGATCAGCATCAGGTGAATTCGCTTGGGCCATGTTGAACTCCAACACTGAAGATGAATGAGTTCCAGTATGGGTCCCAGATGGAGCCCTGAACTACCCACAGACAGGGTGGGGAAACCCACCACAAGGAGGCCCTTGGGCCCTAGCCCCCAGGCCCTGAGTCAGCTGCATCTGTGGTGAGTGGGGTCCCTTGAGGTCTGTGTCAGGTGATCTCTGGAAATGCTGGGCTACTGGACACTGAAATGCAGGAACTTTGGGACATGGGATGTATGGACCCCAATGCAGGTGCAGCCTGTCCTGGGCTAGGCTCATCCTCAGCATCCCATGGAGACCCCATTTGCCCTGTCACAAGAGGGAGGTCTGAACTGGTGGGTGGGCTCAGAATTCCATGTGGAGACTCAGTCAGTGCCGGGCCGGGGTTGGGGACCCAGCTCCTTGTGGGAGGAATATTCACACTCATGGCTGCAAGGGACTGTGGAAGCCCCAGTGAGGCAGTGTCCCAAGTTTTGTCCATCTGCAGACCCACTCTTGGGGATGGGTGCACACAAGGGCCACATTTGAGGTGAAGTCCCAAACTGGTGGATGAAACAACTGCCCTGTGAAAATGTTTCAGGTTTCATGGATCTGGAATCCAGGCAGCTGACCAGAGTAGTCCCAGCCTGCCCATGTCCCAGTGGAGGGGAAAGATGCCACCTCTTGCCAGGAGCCACTTTAAGCCCCCAAGATGTGTTTGCTTCGTTAATCTCCAAGCTGTTAAGTTAAAAAATGTTGGCTCACAAAAATCAGCCATTAGTAAATTCCAGCACATATTTTCTATTTTGAGGTAATCTCAAGATTACAGGAACTTTGCAAGTACAGTACTGAAAAACTAATCACCTTCACACTGTGTGTGTGTGTGTGTGTGTGTGTGTGTGTGTGTGTGTGTGTGTGCATTGATGCTTCTTGGCTCACTCCATGGACTGAGTTAGGAAATATATGTATGTAAACAAGTACACACACATGCATACCCCCCCACACTCACATCCAGGTCCCTGAGTAAATTTCCATGGTTCTGAGGTGCTCACAGAGCTCACCTGACCACAGTCCCCATGAGGGCAGAGCCTTCTACACGAGGGTCTGGAAGGACATGCAATGGTGCAGACTGGACACCAGGGGGCTCCAGAGTCTCAGCTCTGCCCAGGGTAGGACCTGCAGGTCGTTGTGGGGAGGGGCTGGTCTGTGAGGTTCTGAGGCTGCACAGGAGAACCTGTCAGCGTGACCTGACCCAACTGAGCCCTGACCGGCACTGTAGACTGGGGCTCCCCCTGACCCTGCCTGATCCGTTGATGACTTTGATCTTCCCTTTAATTGTCCTGGACTTTGAAGTCCCAGCTGGCAGAAACCTGGCAGGTCTTACTCTCTTCCAAGGGCCAATGAGCCCCAGTGGACTGGCAGGGAGCCCAAGGCCTGGGCTGGTGCCTGTGCAATGTCCTGTACATAGTAGGATGCTCTGTTCCCTTTTTACAGGCTGGGAGGGGATGGTCACCAGGGGCAGAATAAACTCTGCTGTCCCAGAACCTTCCCTTTTGCCCTGGTTGTCCCCCACGTGGATACCCCTTTTGGGTGTGCTCCTGGAGCTCATTCTTCAGCCTCTACCAGCAAAACCTCCAGAATCCTAGATTTCCTGGGCTTCCTGACGTCAGAGCCCTGGCCAGGCCCAGAGGAACCCAACATTTCAGAAGGACGCGCGGGTGGAAGTGGGGGGTGAGGCACAGGGTGGTGGGGGTAGGTCTGTGTCCTGAGCACTGGGATGTGGCACTGGGTGCTTTAGTGGGGAAGCTGAACCCTGCCTCATCTGAACAGGGTTGCCCAGGGCCCCTACCCATAGGTATCATCCCAGGGTTCATATGGAGCTGCAGCACTGGCTCTCAGTTATTTACCTGCACAGAATACATGACACATACCTGATTAGGACATGCCAACGTATTTGCACATGTGTGTAATCTGCCCTTTGTGTTGCTGAAAGAGCCCAGAGCAACCTCCAGTAAAGGACATGGGGCTAGGAGGTGGTCCCAGTTGTGGACACTGAGTCCAGACCTCACCCCAGGGGTGCCTGCTCTGCCTTCTGCCTTGTTCTGCTGAAGCCAATGAAGCCCACGTGGCAGGCAGGGCCTGAGAACCGGACCCTGAGTCTGGGAAGGGCTCCTGAGGGCCTTGTGCAGGGACCGTGAGGATGCCCACATGCGGGCGCCAATGACCCGTCTCCATCCAAGGTGGCGTGTGTGTTTGGAGCCTGAAGCCTGTAGCTGCTGAGATGGTGTGGACCCCACATCAAGGCAGCATAGGGGTGCTTTGCCCCGGCCAGACAGAGCACCGACACGGCCACAGAGTCAGTCCCAACCTAGTCCCAGGCTGAACCCAGACTCAGCCCCAGACAGAACCCCAGCCTCATCTCAGAGTGAGACCCAACTCCATCTCTGGGCTCAGCCTCAGCCCAGCCTCGGGCAGACCCTGGCCCTGGCCCTAACTTGATCCCCAACTCTCGTCTCTGAGTATGACACTATTTCAGACCAGTGGGAAAACCAGCCAGCAAGTCACCCATGGGCCCTGGGTCAGCTGCATCCATGGTGAACATCCTCCCATAAAGACAGTGTTTAGGAGCCTCTAGAAATGCTGGGCTCCTGGACACTGAGAACTGGAGCCTTGGGACATGGGATGGGGGCTCCACTACAGGTGCCATCCCTCCTGATCTTGGTGCCTCCCACATCCTATGGTGTCCTCCTGTCCCAGTGGGATGGGTTTGAGGGGAGCCCCCTTTGCCCTGTTGCTGGAGGGTGGCCTGGGGGTGGGGGTGGGCTCAGACCTCCACATAGAGCCTCTGTCAGCTCTGGGCTGGGGCAAGGGGGTCTGGCTCATTATGTGACAGGGACTGAAACTCAAGGCTGCTAGGGGTCTGCAGAAGCCCACGTGGAGCCGTTTCCTCAGCTTTTTGCAGCTCAGCCCACCTTGGGGGATGGGTGCACATGAGAGCTTCTGAGGTGAGGTGAAAATTTGATCCTCGGATTTAGAAGAGTAAGAAGGACCAGCATCTGACATTGGAGTCCTGCTGATAATGACACTCCCAATAGCTGAGAAAAGGAGGGTCATCACCTGTTCCACGGAGATGCTGAAGCTGAGGTCTTGTGACACATGCCGCTGTTGTACCAGACAGCCCCAAACTAGCGGCTGAAACCACTGCCCTTTGAATGTATCTGTTTTTGTTGGATCAGGAATCCCAGCAGCTGATCCAAGAAGTCCCAGGCCAGCCCTGGTCCCAGAGGAGGGGACAGACACCACTTCCATCCTCCCCAGGTGGTTTCCTTTCATCATCTCACTGCTACTAAATTGGAACATCCAATGACTGGCCGTGAGGAACGGCAGCACACACTTGGGTAGTTAGAGATAACTTGATATGTACAGAAATGTTGCAGGAAGTGCACAAAAAACTCTTAATTTCCTTCACCCATCACCCCTTCCTTTCTTTGTGCATCCATTGTAACTTCCGGGTCATCTCCATGTACATGGCTTGGAAATACATGTATGCAAGGATGTACTGTGTAAACACACCCACACTCACATCAGTGTCTACTTGTGTGTCTCTAGTTATGAGTATTGAAAACCCTGGGAGCTCACACTGCTAACCCCAACTCTAGCCTACCTCTCAGGTCTCTCTGGCCTTCTGCCACTTGTTCTGTAAATCCTCTTTGACTGTGAGAAGCTCACTCCCTTTAGCCCTGATGTAGGTGCTTATTTTCCATCTTCTGACCCCACTGGCCTCCTCCCTGCCTTCTTGAGTGCCTGGTTCCTCAGTCCTTGCCCTGCCACTATCTCAAGGGAAGGGGAGTGAAAGGAACATATGCAACTTCAATAAAATAAAACAGCCAAGGGAAAAGGGGCAAATGGGGGTTTTGTTTCCAGCAGCAGGATAGAGTAATACCCTGATCTACTTTCCTTGTAAAAACCACTAAAAATACTGGGAGAAAAAACCCTGCAAATATCCCCCTCCTCCTTTTTGTAAGGTAAAGCTGACTTGGCAAGAAACAAAGAACAACCGTGCCACTGGCCAGTTCTGGAGACTTTTGGGTCACCCTGGTCATTCAGCTTTCTTAGCAGGGGTTCAGGGGCTGCAGGAGGGGCTGCCCAGGTGGGGGAAAGTCAGAGCCCCGGGGTGAAGCCTGGACTCAGTGTAGAGAAGGAGCCAGTCAATCACTGCCCAGCACCAGGCCCTGGGTGGAGGAGACACCCCTCCTTAGGGTCCAAACAACCTTGGGGGTGGGGGAGGTGGGCTAATCTAAAATGGCTCTGGGTTCTCATGTTCCCTGCATCTGTGAAAGATTGGCAGATCCTTTCTGGGGAGACTTCCACTCAGGACCCAGGCTCAGAAGCTTCTAGAAGCTCACAATGAAAAAACCCAGAGGAGATTAAGAATATCTCCTTGACCAAAACGGGGATGCAAAATGAAACGAAATAAAGCTTCAGTGGCTGAGAGATTTCAAATGGAGTCGAGAGGTCACTCTGGTGGACATTATTATGCACTATATAGATAATACCTCTTAGGCTTTAATGTATCGGAACAGCTAGAAGTAAATACCTGAAACTATCAAACTCCAACCCAGTCGTCTGGACTCCTGAAGATGATTGTATAACAATGTAGATTACAAGGGGTGACAGTGTGATTGTGAAAACTTCGTGGATCTCACTCCCTTTATCCAGTGTATGGGTGGGTGAGTAGATAAATGGAGACAAAAACTAAATGAAAAATAGGGTGGGATGAGGGGTATGATTCAGGTGTTCTTTTTTACTTTTATTTTTTATTCTTATTCTGATTCTTTCTGGTGTAAGGAAAATGTGCAAAAATAGATTGGGGTGATGAACGCATAACTATGTGATGGTAGTGTGAACAGTTAATTGTACACCATGGGTGACTGTATGGTATGTGAATATATTTCAATAAAATGGAATTTAATTTAAAAATCCTAGAGGAAGCAGAGCTGAGGAGAGGCAGGAGAAGCCTCTGATGCTGGGGGCTCAGACGTGGGAGACCCACCCTGCCCCTCTGCACCCTTGAGTCTGCCCTCAGGGCCTGGGGGTGCTGCACCATGGGCAGGGGCTAGGTCCTTGGAGTCCCTGCCCCGGGGGCTGGGGGGGGCACCTGGGCAGCAGAGCCTGGAGTTGGGGGCTCCTGCCTGACCCTCCCCCTCAGCCTCCATGTCCACCTTCCCCTCCCTTCTGTGACACTCCCACCCCTGCCCCCCACCCATCTCCCCACCTGTTCTCCAAGACCCTCCCGCCATCCCCAATCCCTCCAACCTCCGTGGCCCTCTGTTCCCGTTTCCCCCTCCCCCAGCCCCACCACACCCCCTTCCCCCTCTCCCACTCCTGCCCCCTCTCCACATCCCCCATGGGTGCTGCCCCCAGGGAGGTGACTTTCCAGGCCACAGGGTCCCCTGAGTGGTCCTGGTGGCAGCAGAGGAGAGGCCCAGGTGGGTTCCAGCGACCCTGCTCCTGTCGTTAACACATGGTGCCAACCTCCCACCCGCTTAGTTATATTTAAAATGCAGTATTTGATACATGCAGAAGAAGAGACATAGCATTTTGTGCATTGCATACACTACAGTGTGGCAAGGCTTGTCCCGGGGCTCACCCCTGCTCAGTGGGGACCACCCCTCCCTGACTGCCCCTCGGCCCCCTCCCCAGGGCACCGCTGCCCCTTGGGAGACCTCTGTTCACTGCCTGCCCCCTTCCATTTTTAATACAACTTCCTCGTCCATGTGTGTACACTGACAGCATATTGTCTGTTTAGTTTGCTTCAATGGTTTATAAAATGGTGCTAGTGATTAATGCTTTTAACAATAAAAGAAGAAAAGTATGCAGTTGTGTAATTGTCTTGAAGGATGTAAGAGATCAGGATGGTGGGGTGGGTCCAGCAGTGCCCAGGAGAGGGTCTCATGATGGCGGGGAGGTTCTCCATGTGTCTGGCCCTGTAGGGAGCCCCCAAGACCAGCCCCAAGACCCCAGGACCAGGCTGGGTGGTGGTGACAGTAGGGCCCAAGTTCTCAGCAGAGATCCCAATGAGGCTGACAGGTGCTTCCTAACTTCCCAGCCCTCTCTTGCCAGCCTGTGCCCTCTGGATGGATGGGGTGGGGAGGGACAGGGAGAGGGAAGAGAGCCTCAGAGTGGGGCACCTGGGGGGCTCAGGTGGAGGGACGAGCCCATCACCACTCAGCCCCACAGGGGACCCATCCAAAGTTCTTGGTGGGCCAGGGTCGGTGGTCCCTGGTGGTCTCCCAGAAGGTGGTGTGTGGGGCTCCCCTTCCCCTTCCCTGCACAGGGACCCCACTCACCAGCTCCCCTGTCAACTCCTCTGCCTTGTCCTCTAGCCCTTGACCTAAACCCACTGAAACTGGAGTCTCCACTGGCCATCTCCTTTCTGCTGCTTCCCACACAACAGGGCAAAGATACTATCCTGGCAGTTAAAGAAAAAGGCACTTTTTATTGTGAAATAGAACATTCTTATGGATAAGTGCCCCCACACAATATGTGCAGCCTGAATAAGGACCACAAGCACTTTTTTTAAATTAAGATTTATTCACATACCATGCAATCATCCAAAGTAGATATCAAACTCCAACCCAGTAGTCTGGACTCCTGAAGATAATTGTATAACAATGTAGATTGTTCATTCATCATCCCAATCTATTTATTTTAACATTTTCCTTGTACCAGAAAAAGTGAAAGTAAGAATTAAAAAAAAGAGTAAAAACAGAACACCCAAATTGTCCCCCTGCCCGATTTTTCCTTTAGTTTTTTTGCCCCCGTTTTTCTGCTCATCCTTCCACACACTGGACAAAGGAGAGTGTGATCCACAAGGCTTTCACAGTCACATTGTCACCCCTCGTAAGCTACATTGCTATACAATCTTCTCCAAGATTCAAGGGTTCTGGGTTGTAGTTTGATAGTTTCAAGTATTTACTACTAGCTATTCCAGTTCATTAGAACCTAAAAAGGATTATCTATATTAAGCATAGAAGTGCCCACCAGAGTGACCTCTTGGCTCCTTTTGGAATCTCTCAGCCACTGAAACTTTATTTCATTTCATTTCTCATCCCCCTTTTGGTCAAGAAGATGTTCTCCATCCCACGATGCTGAGTCCAGATTCCCCGAGAGTCATATCCTGTGTTGCCAGTGAGATTTGCACCCCTGGGTGTCAGATCCCACGTAGTGGGGAGGGCAGTGATTTCACCTGCCAAGTTGGCTTAGCTAGAGAGAGAGGGCCACATCTGAGCAACAAAGAGGCACTGAGGGGGAGACCCTTAGAACAATTATAAGCAGGGCTAGCCTTTCCTTTGCCGTAAAAGGCACAAGCACTTCTTAACTGCCCAGGTGGAGACCCAGAGAACCAGCAGCCCCTGCCAGGGCCCTCCGAGGCTGCCCCTTCCTCCTCGAGGCACCTCTGCTTGGACATTCCCCACGTGGATGCACACCCATGTGTGTGAGACCTCTGATGTCCCCAGGTCCCCAGTGTGTGTGGGGCATGGGGTCTGAGTGGGGCCAGCCCCAGCCCCTCCCTGTGTAGTGGGACTTGCTGTCCTGTGGGTGGCTGGTGGGGGCCTGGGCCTGGGTGGTGGGGACTGATGGACACATGCAAGGTTGGGGCCTGTCATTGGTGTGGGCACAGGCAAGGCTGCAGGGGCATGGGTGGGGGCACCCCCTGGCTGGGACACAGGAGGTTTCCTGGGGCAAGAGGCCAGGGCTGGAGAGGACAAAGAGAAAGGCAGCGAGGGTCCGTTCTGCTGTGAGATCCCTTCCCAGCGAGTGTGGGGACCCCAGGGGAGCTGTGGGTGGCTGGTGGGCAGCAGGTGGCTGCAGAGGAGGGCAGGACCTGGCCAGGGCTCCACCCAAGGGCATTGGGGGGCCACAGAAGAGGGTGGGTTGGGGTCAAGGTCAGATGGGGCTTCTAGAATGATCCTTGGGTGGGTGGGGTGTGGGGTGCTGCGGGCTGGGAGAGGACCGGTGTGGGGTCCATGGAGAGACGCAGGGCCTGGCAGTGGGTGGAGGGGAGGGGATGCTTCCACCCAAATTTGTGGACCCACACTCAGGGACCAAGACCCTCAGGGTCCCAGAAGGATGAGGCTCGGGGCAGTGGGGCTGGGGGCCCGGACGCTCAGCCACATGTGGTTGGGGCGGGGCCTCGGTGGGGGCTGCCCGGCCAGCTGTCTAGGTTGTGTGACTGTGTGTGTGACAGTGAGTGTGTGAGCAAGTGTGAGTGTGTGTAAGTGTGAGTGAATGTGTCAGTGTGTGTGTGTGAGGGCAAATTTGTTAGTGTGAGTGATGGAGTGTGCAACTGTGAGTGACTGAGTGTAAGACAGTGAGTGTGTGTATGTGTGAGTGAATGTGTCAATGTGTGTGTGTGAGGGCAAGTGTGTTAGTGTGAGTGACTGTTGGAGTGTGCAACTGTGAGTGACTAAGTGTAAGAGAGTGAATGTGTGTATGTGTGAGTGAATGTGTCGATGTGCAAGTGTATGGGAAAGCAGGTTAGTTTGTGAGTGAAAATGTGAATGTGCAACTGTGAGAGACTGTGAGTGTGTCAGAAAGTGTGAGTGTGTGTATGAGTGTTGTGAGAGTGAATGTGCATGAGAGTGTGTGTGAGTGAATGTGTGAAAGTGTGTGTGAGAGGGAGTGTGGATGAGTGTGTGACAGGTGTGAAAGTGAGTGTGTGTCCACCAGCCTGAGCTGCCTGCTGCTCTCTTGGCACACTACCACAGATGTGCAAAGCTGTGCCCTCCCTGTCTCCCCCATGTCGCTGGTGTGTGCCTCAGTGTGTGTGGGGCCAAGGAGGGTGTGGTGTTTGTGTGCTGTGTACCTGGGTTTGTCCATTTCTGTGTGGAGCTGGGGTCCCATGCCTGTGTGCCCCAGAAAGAAGCCCTGGCCCCAAGGAGAAGCCAAATAGCAGGCCTGGGTCCTGTGGGCTCAGCTGGGCTCCAGACCCAGCCTGCATGTGCCTGTGTGTGTCTGTAACATTGGGATGCTTGTGACTCTGTGAGTTAGTGAGGCTCTGTGGGACCGGTGTGCTCTGAGCTGGGTGTGCCTGCAGCGCCTGGGTGTTCAGCTGAGCTCATACTTCCTGAGAGTCCCTGGAAACCTGCACTGGGGAGGCTGTGAGCAAGGTGTGCCTCAGTGAGTGTGTGTGCAAGTGTGTGTGTCCGTTAGTGTGTCTGAGTACCCATGTGCATTTGTATTTCCCTGTGTAGCTGTGTACATCATTTGTGTGTGTGTCCAGTGGTTTATCTGAATTCTTGAATTTGTATTCCTGTGAGTCTGTGTGTATTTCTCTGTATCTGTCTGTGTCTGGCAGTACGTCTGTGTACCTGAAAGTATTTGTATTTCAGGACATGCCTGTGTGTGCCTGTGCATCTTTGTGTGTGTGTGTTTGCATGTGTCTAGTAGGATGTCTGAGTGCCAGAGGGTGATTCTGTTTCTGGGTTTGCCTGTGTGTGTCTCTCTGTATCTGTGTGTTCCTTTGTGCCTTTGTGTGTATGTCCATATGTGCCTTGTGTGCTTGTGTGTGATTGTGGGTGCCTGTGTGTGTGTCTGTAACAGTGGGTGAATGCGTGTGTTTGTATTTCTGTGTGCATTTGTATGTGTCTCTGTGTGTGCTTGGTGTGTTTGCATGTGTCTGGTGTGTGACTGTGCCTGGTATGTGACTATGTGTGTCTGTGTGTGTCTGGTGTATGTCTATGTGTATCTGGTGTATGACTCTGTGTTTGGTGTCTGACCATGTGTCTGGTGTGTGAATGTTTGTCTGGTGTGTGACTGTGTGTATCTGTGTGTGTCTGGTGTGTGTCTATGTGTGTCTGGTGTGTGACCATGTGTGTGGTGTGTGTTTGTGTGTCTGGTGTGTGACCATGTGTCTGGTGTGTGTCTATGTGTGTCTGGTGTGTACCTGGTATGTGAATATGTATCTGGTGTGTGTGTGCATACCTGGTGTGTTTCTGTGTTTCTGGAGTGTGACTGTGTGGTGTGTGTCTGTGTTTTTCTGGTGTGTAACTGTGTACCTGGTGTGTAACTGTGTACCTGGTGTGTGACTGTGTGTGTGTGTTTGGTATGTGACTGTGTGTATCAGTGTGTTTCTGGTGTGTCTTTTGTGTTTCAGGTGTGTGTCTGTGTGTCTGGTGTGTGCCTGTATGTCTAGTGTGTGACCATGTGTCTGGTGTGTGACTGTGTATCTCTGTGTGTGTCTAGTGTATGTGTGGTGTGTCTGTGTGTCTGGTGTATGACTGTGTATCTGATGTGTGACTGTGTGTGTGTACCTGGTGTGTGGCTGTGTGTGTCTCTGTGTGTCTGGTGTGTCTGGTGTGTACCTGGTATGTGAATGTGTGTGTTTGGTGTATGTCTGTGTGTGTCTGCTGTGTGACTGTATGTCTGCTGTGTGTCTGTGGGTTTCTGGTGTGTGACTGTATGTCTGGTGTGTGTCTGTGTGTGTCTGGTGTGTATCTATGTGTTTCTGGTGTGTGACTGTGTATCTGGTGTGTCTGTGCATGTCTGGTGTGTGACTGTGTGTGACTGGGTGTTTATGTGTTTCTGGTGTGTGTGCATGTCTGGTGTGTGTGCATGTCTGGTGTGTGTGCAGGTCTGGTGTCTGTGTGTTTATGTGTGTCTGTGCATGTCTGGTGTGTGTCTGTGTGTGCCTGTGTGTGTCTGGTGTGTGTCTATGTGTGTCTGATATGTGACTGTGTGTGTCTGTGCAGGTCTGGTGTCTGTGTGTTTATGTGTGTCTGTGCATGTCTGGTGTGTGTCTGTGTGTGCCTGTGTGTGTCTGGTGTGTGTCTATGTGTGTCTGATATGTGACTGTGTGTGTCTGTGCAGGTCTGGTGTCTGTGTGTTTCTGTGTGTCTGTGCATGTCTGGTGTGTGTCTGTGTGTGTCTGTGTGTGCCTGTGTGTGTCTGGTGTGTGTCTATGTGTGTCTGATATGTGACTGTGTGCCTCTGTGTGTTTCTGGTGTGTGTTTTGTGTTTCAGGTGTGTCTCTGACTGTCTGGTATGTGACTGTGTCTGGTGTGTGACTGTGTGTCTGTGTATGTCTGGCATGTGTCTGTGTGTGTCTAATGTGTGACAGTGTGTGCTGTGTGTGTGTCTGTGCCCTGTGCTGCAAACAGAGACCTTGCCCTCAGGGGTCTCAGTCTGCAGGGAGATGGAGCAGAGGCAGCCGGGGCTGTGGGTGGTATGGGGAGTCTCAGGTGCTCAGAAGGGGCCAGGTGAGTGGTGGGCCCAGAGAGTGCAGGACATGGACACATGCTGAGGGGACTGGGGTCAGGGTGGGGTGGGATGAGGTGGGTGCACAGCCCATTTCATGGGGGACCTGGCCCTGAAGGTGCCAAGGTTTGGCTGCCAGGCAGCAAGAACAAGTTTTGGGAGTACAGCAGGTGGGAGCTGAGGATGGGAGCTGAGAGGGACTCAGCTGGGGGCCTGGAACTTTGTCCATGGGGGGCAATGTGAACCCACTTCCCAAGGGTGCTGAACACCCCTATTCCTGGGGGGGCTATGCCTGGTCCTTCCCTGAGCCAGAGGACCTCCTCCTGGCAGTGCCCTCTCACCCCCTGGGCAGGGTCCCACTCACTGCCTCCTCCACCAGCTCTTGGAAGCACCCTGGGCATCTGGTCACTCTGGTCCTGCCATGGCCCTGTTTGGTCACGGTCCTGGGCCCTGTCGAGGGGTGGGGATGGGCGGCCAGGGCTGGGGAAAGCAATGGAATCCACCAAAACGCTGGCCCCAGCGCCAGCTACCCCTCCCCCACCCCCTTCCCTGATGCAAATCCCCAGTGGTTCTGCCTCAGCTGGAGTTTCAGTCTCAGGCGAGTGGGGATTTCCACCTCGGTTCCCCACACCTGCTCTGTGGTTCCTGTTTGCAGCATTTTTAGAAATATTTGCAAACGTGTGTTTGTGCATGTATGTAGGGGTGGGGATGCCAGCTGCAGCCCTGGGCCCACAGAATCTTGTTTTTCAGTCTTGGCTGGGGTGGGGGAGGGGGCTTGGGGCCCCCTGAGCTGCTGTGTCCAGTCTTCCATGTGGGGAGCAGCCCATGGCCAGAGCTGGGCCCCGGGGTGTGTGGCCCCTGCCCTGGGCTGTGTGGCGTGGCACTCTGGGTGGTGTCCTGGGGTTGAGGGGATGCTCTGGTAGCCAAGAGCATGGTCCAGGGCACAGCTCAGGCCCCATGCTGGTGCCAACACCAAAGGCTGGTCAGTTATGAAATGGAAGTCCTCTAGAATCTCAGTCCTCCTGAGCTGAGAGGGGAAAGATGGGAGGGAGGGGCAGGGACTAGCCCTGGGGGCCGGGAAGGGGGCAGATCCAGGTGAGGCCCAGGTGGACTTGGGGCTGGTTGGGGCTTGGTCCCCAGTGTCTGAGGGATGCTGACTCCAGAGACCCTGGGCAGGCCCTTGCACTCCCACTGCACAAACACACAGTAACACATGTGTGAGTACATGGGCACACTTACTGTCTGTGGCCCCCAGCCCTGGCTGCCAGGGCAATATCATGACACAGTGACAGGATGATGGTGACAATGAGAGCTGACACTCACTTGGCGAGTGTGGGATGGTGCTGTGGCACCTCCACTGCAAATGCAGAAGTGTTGACCACAGTCCCAGAGCCCCCACCTCCACCTCACTGTCAGGGCAGGCAGGCCCAAGGAGGGCGAGGAGCCACCTCCAGTGCTCAACCCACACTCAGCAAAGCTCCCTGTGAGTGTGTATGCATGTCACATGAGCACACCAGTGTGTGTATACATGTGCAAGTACACATGTAAGCATGAGTGAGAGTGTGAACATATTGTGTGAGGACATTGCTCTTTGTGTGTGTGTGTGTGTGTGTGTGTGTGAGAACGTGTGAGTGTGTGTGTGCATGTTGTGTGAGCATGTCAGTGTGTGTATGGGCATGTGTCTGTATGTGAAAGTGTTGTGTGAGGATGTCAGTGTGTGCATGTGAGAATGTGTGAAAACGTGTGCATTCATTTGTGAATATGTGTACATGCCAGCATGTGAGCATAAGTGTGAGCATGTGAGGATCCAGTGTCTGTGTGAATATGAGTGTGTGACTGTGTGTCAGTGTGACTGTGTTAATGAACATGTTTGTGTGTGTGTGAGCATATCAACATGTGTTGATCAAGTGAGTGTGCATGAAAGGTGAATAGTGTGAACACATGTAGGTGTAGCTGCATGTAACTGTGTGTAGGTGTGAGAGACTTATGTAGTTGTGTAGTTCTGTGTGCACATATGAGGGTGTGTTAATGTGTGTGTATGTGTATAGGTGTGTATGTGTAGGTGTACGCATGTGTGTACTTATGTCAAAATGAGTGATGTGTAGGTGTGTGTTTAGGTGTGTATGTTGTGTGTAGATGGTATAGATGGGTGTGTAGGCATGAGTGGCTGTGTGCAAGTGTGTCTAGGTGTGTGTAAGCATGAGTAGGTGTGTGTGTGTGTCTGGGTGTGTCTATGTATGAGTAGCTGTGTACATGTATGTCTAGTTGTGTGCAGGCATGAGTAGCATGTGCAGGTGTGTCTAGGTATGTATAGGCATGATTAGCTGTGTGCAGATATGTCTGGGTGTGTGTGGCCATGGGTACACAGGCTTAGATGGGTACACAGGATTAGATGTGTGTAGGTGTATGTGTAGGTGCGGGTGCAGGTGTGTGCATGTATACAGTAATGGCTCATAAGAGGCCCAGTGAGCTCCTCTCTCCCCTGGACCTGGCCCATCCTCACCTCTTCCAACACAGTGCCTCTGTCCACCTTGCAGTGGAGGTGCCTGTCCCTCCCAGATCCCACATCACAGCAGCAGGCAAAGACAGGTGTGGGGGGCTGGGCTGGCTGCTGGGAGCAGGCTGCGGTGTGGTGGCCTGCACTGCCCACCACTTCCTGTCCCTGAACAAAAGGAGACGCACACATTCAGGACAAGATGTCTGATGGTGGAGGGAGGGTGGGCAAGGGGAGGGCATTTGTGGGGCAGGTAGTCTGAGTAGAGATGTGGAGGCCCCGGCACTCAGGTCTGGATGTGTGTGTGAGAGCAGGGACCTGCATGGCTCCTGGTGGGTAGTGGATTTGCTCAGCACCTCCCTGGGCCAGGTGAAGCCCCCAGACCCCAGCCCTAAACAGAGCCCCTGATCCCTGGAGGGAGGGTCCAGACAACTGGCAAATGGGGGTGCCACTCCAGGAGCCTCTTGAAGGTCATGGCTGGGGTCAGCAACATTGTGGGGGGTCAGTGAGGGGTTGGGGTTGTGGCTTCAGGAGGGGAAGCCCAGGACTCAGGGTAGGTGGCCCCAGGTGTGGACAGAGATGGAGACAGAGACAGACACATGGACAGGGGCCCAAGGGAGAGGGAGGACACAAAGGTACTGACAGAGACAGAGAGACAGACACAAGCCAAGAGAGAGATGGCGACCCAGGGAGGCAGAAAGAGATGCAGGAACAGACAGAGGGGGCAGCTGGACAGATGCTGGGCTCAGGCCACCCTTTTCCCATGTACACATGCACACACCCACGTTCACACACCTCCACACTCACACCAACACCCACTCCTACACCCACACCCACACCACACCTACACCCCCAGCTGTATACTCACTCTCTCACCCACACCAAAATCAAGTCACCTACATTCACACTCACACCAACACCCAAACCCACAGACTCATACCAATACCCACACCAAAATGCACACTTATTCTCCACACACTTGCGCCCAACCAACGTTCACCCCCACACACCACATTCACACCCACACACTCACACACATATACATCCACACACAACCATACACTCACACCAGCACCAACACCATAAGCCAACCCGCTCCCCACACACTCTCATGCAACACCAACACTTATACTCACATATCCACATACACACAAATACCCTCCTCACATATCCACACACTGAAATCATAATACTCTCATACAAAGCCACACCAGCCCACCCACATAAATACACACACATTCTCAGATGAACACACACCTGTGCACACTCAGTCACAATCACACACACCTACAAAGACACTTTTATAAACAATCTCACACAGAACCCACTTCCACACACTCACTGTCTCATTCACATGCTAGACACACAATACCCACATGCTGCTACACACCCACACACAGCACATTCGCTGAAAACTTTGAAATGCAGATACACCCTCCACACTCACACTCACACCCCATAGAGATTAGCACACAACCCCCACAGGTACAGAACCCATACACATATTCCAGAAGTCCCCTGGACAAATGCACTGATTTCCCCACACTCACAATACACTTACACACACTCAAGGACACACATACACACAATCACCTGTCTCATACACATTCACACACATTCACACACTCACACAAATCTCACCCACCTCCCTCACTACCTCCAAGTATTTTGGGCTCAGGGAGTCTCCAGCAGGCACAGTAACCCTAGCCCTTACTGTGCAGCTGAGCAGTGTGCCTGAAAGTGTGGGCCCGAGTCAGACAGGCCGACTGAGCAGCCCACCACTCACCATCACGTGTCCACTCTGTCCTGGCTCAGCCACTCATCCTAAGGTGGGCACAGGCCCTAATATTCCACGTGCAGAGAACCCAGGCATGGGGAGGACATGGGGAGTCTAGGTACTGAGCTCAGGTTTCAGCCTTGAGCTGAAACAGGGGCTCCCAGAATGGGCTTGACTGCCAGGAGGGGGATCTAGGCATGCAGCTGCAGGGCAGCACAACACTTAGGGAGTTGGGGTGGGGGTTCCTAGGCTCTTGGTGAGGGGGATGATGAATTATCTTTCAACCTTCCCTGGGCCCAGGGACAGAGGTTAGAAGGGTGTCCTGTCCTCAGCTCCAGTCTCAGGGACTCTAAGACTGTCATTGCAGATCGGGCCCCAAGAGAACACTCAGGACCTCTTAGGAAGTCTGGATGCCTTCACAGCCCTGCAAGGCCTCCCACTTCCCAGACCACGAGTGGGGTGGTGTCTCCACCTAATGTCAGTGTGGAGCCCTTGGGGACTGTGGGTGCATCAGGGATTGAGGGGCTGGGGGAGCATGTGGGGGTGAGGGGCTGGGGGAGCATGTAGGGGTTAGGGGCTGGGGAGCATGAGGTGCTGAGAGCCTAGAGTAGCATGTGGGGTGATAGGCTGGGAAAGCATAGAGGCTGAGAACCTGGGGAAGCATGGGTTGTTGAGAGCCTGGGGTGATTGTGGGGTGAGAGGCTGGGGAGAATAAGGGTGTGAGGGGTATAGGTACAAGAGGGGCTGAAGACTGGGGGAGCTGTGGGGGTGAAGGAATGATCAGAGGGTAAGGAGCAGGGGGAGCACTAGGGGTGAGGAGCTGGAGGAGCTTCTGGGGATGAGAAGCTGGGGGAGCATGAGTGAGTGAAGGGCTAGGGGAGCATGAGGGAGTGAGAAGCTTGGGGAGCATGTGTGGTTGCGGGGCTGGGGGAGCATTTTGGGGTGAGGGACTGGGGGAGCTTGTAGGGGTGAGGGGAGGAGGAGCACATGGGAATGAGGGGTGAAGGAACATATTGGGGGGAGGGGCTGGGGGACAATGCTTCGGAGGGGCTGGAGGAGCATGAGGGGGTGAGGGGCTGGGGAGCAAGAGAGGCTGAGTGTCTGGGGCCAAAGAAGGTTGAGAGCCTGGGGGATCTTGTAGGGGTAATGGGCTGGGGGAGCATTTGTGGGTGAGGGGCTATGGGAGCATGTGGGGCTGGGGAAGCATGAGAGGCTGAGAGCCTAGTGTAGCATGTGGGGGTGATGGGCTAGGGAGCATGATGAGGTGAGGGGCTGGGGAGCATGAGGGCATGAGGGGGTATAGGCACAAGAGGGGCTGAAGACTGGGGGAGCTGTGGGGGTGGGGAATGATCAAGGGGTAAGGAGCAGGAGGAGCACTAGGGGTGAGGGGCTGGAGGAGCTTCTGGGGATGAGAGGCTGGGGGAGCATGAGTGGGTGAAGGGCTGGGGGAGCATGAGGGAGTGAGAGCCTGGGAGAGCTTGTGGAGGTGAAGGGCTGGTAGAGCATAGGGGCTGAGAACATGGGGAAGCATGAGTGGTTGAGAGCCTGGTGTGCTTGTGGGGTGAGGGGCTGGGGGAAGTTGTGGGGTGAGGGTCTGGGGAGTATGAAGGGGTGAGGGATGGGGCAGCATGAAGCGTTGAGGTGCTGGAAGCACACGAGGGGTTCAGAGCCTGGGGTGTGTGTCGGGGTGAGGGGCTGGGTGAGTATGATGGCTTGAGGGACTGGGGGGGGGCATGAGGGGGTGAGGAGGTAGATTCCCATGAGGGACTGAAAGCCTGGGGGGAATTCTGTGGGTGAGGGGCTGAGAGAGCATCAGATGGTAAGGGGCTGGGGAATCATGAGGGGCTGAGGGGCTGGGGGCACATGAGGGGTTGAGATCCTCAGTTGTTTGTGGGGGTGAGATGCTGAGGGATCATGAGTGACTGAGAGCCTGGGAGAGATTGTGGGGTGAGAGGCTGGGGGAGCATGTGAGGGTAAGGGACTGGGGAGCATAAGGGCTGAGGTGCTGGGGGCACATGAGGGGTTCAGAGCCAGGGGTGCTTGTGGGGGTGAGGGCTGAGAAGGCATCAGAGGGTGAGGGGCTGGGGGACCATGAGGGAGTGAGGGGCTTGGGGAACATGTGTGGTTGAGGGGCTGGGGAAGCATTTTAGGGTGAGGGACTGGGGGAGCTTGTAGGGGTGAGGGGTTGAGGAGCACATGGGAATGAGGGGTGAAGGAACATATTGGGGGGAGGGGCTGGGGGACAATGCTTTGGTGAGGGGCTGGGGGAGCATGAGAGGTTGAGGGGCTGGGGAGCAAGAGGGGCTGAGTGTCTGGGGCCAAAGAGGGTTGAGAGCCTGGGGGATCTTGTAGGGGTAATGGGCTGGGGGAGCATTTGTGGGTGAGGGGCTGTGGGAGCATGTGGGGCTGGGGGAAGCATGAGAGGCTGAGAGCCTAGTGTAGCATGTGGGGGTGATGGGCTGGGGAGCATGATGAGGTGAGGGCCTGGGGAGCATGCGGGCATGAGGGGGTATAGGCACAAAAGGGGCTGAAGACTGGGGGAGCTGTGGGGGTGGGGAATGATCAAGGGGAAGGAGCAGGGGGAGCACTAGGGGTGAGAGGCTGGAGGAGCTTCTGGGGGTGAGGGGCAGGGGAAGCATGAGTGGGTGAAGGGCTGGGGGAGCATGAGGGAGTGAGAGCCTGGGAGAGCTTGTGGAGGTGAGGGGCTGGGGGATTGTGGGGGTGAGGGGTTGGGGAGCATGAAGGGTTGAGGTGCTGGAGGCACACGAGAGGTTCAGAGCCATGGGTGTGTGTTGGGGTGAGGGGTTGGGTGCGCATAAGGGCTTGAGAGGCTGGGGGGCATGAGGGGGTGAGGGGCTTACAGGGCATCAGAGGGTTATGGGCTAGGGAAGCATTACAGGGTGAGGGGCTGGGCAACACGAGGGTTTGAGGAGGTAGGTTCGAATGGGGGGCTGAAAGCCCGGGGGCTTCTGTGGGTGAGGGGCTGAGAGAGCATCAGATGGTGAGGGCCTGGGGGAGCATGAGAGGGTGAGGGGCTGGGGTACCATGAGGGAGTGAGGGGCTGGGGGAGCATGTGTGGTTGAGGGGCTGGGGAGCATGTAGGAATAAGGGGCTGAGGGAGCATGTGGAGGTGAGTGTCTGGGGAGCATGTTGGGTTGGGGAAGTATGAGAGACTGAGAGCCTGTGGGAGCATGAGGGGCTGAGGGGCTGGGGGCACATGAGGGGTTGAGATCCTCAGTTGCTTGTGGGGGTGAGGTGCTGAGGGATCATGAGTGACTGAGAGCTTGGGAGAGCTTATAGGGGTTAGGGGCTGGGGGAGCATGTGGGGGTGAGGGTCTGGGGTACATGAGGGGCTGAGAGCCTGGGGGAGCTTGTGAGGGTGAGGAGCTGGGGGAGAATGTGGGAATAAGGGGCTGATGGAGCATGTGTGGGTGAGGGGCTGGGAGAGCTTGTGTGGGTGAGGGGCTTCAGGAACAAGAAGCGGTGAGGGACTGGGGAGCATGAGGGGATGAGGGGCTGGGGGCTGGCCTGTGGGGCAGAGTGGAGGGGGAGAAAGTGTTGGTCTGGTTCCACTAGTAAGTTTCAAACATTCACACACGTTGGAGAACAAGAGGCCTGAGTCTGTCTCCCGCCACATCTGTCAGCGTCATGCATGTCCAAACGTGTCCACCTGCCTCTCCTCCCAATATCCCCATTCATGTGTTAATCTGGGCTTGTTTGAAGCCAGAGGGGCTGGGTGAGGATGGCCAGGGGTGGGAGCACCAAGGTTTCAGCCTGTGCAACTGGACTTTGGAGGTGGTGGTGTCAGTCCCCAGAATGAGGGTCTGAGGGGCATTGGTTCGAGAAGCCCAGTGGACAGCTGGTGGAGAGGCCCAGGGCCACTGCCCAGGTGAGCCAGGGGTTCAGGGCAGGCATCCACTCACCCTAGTCTTCTGACCCCTCCCTCCAAAACTCCCAGACATCGTGAGATTTCATCTGTGAAACACTCAGTGTGTATCCCCCAAAAATTGGGAAGCCTTTGAAAACCATCCACCCCTACTCTCCCTCTTAAGTTATGACTTGGAACTTGGCAGTGTCATCCCCAGACCCTGCTCACACTCGTCCATGGTGTGTCAGTGTGTGAGGGGCCTGTGAGGCTTAGCTGAGCAGCTGCACGATGTGTCCACCCTGCTGGACATGTGCCCCTGCCTCCGCCCTCCCCTCTCTGCCCTGCAGTGTCTGCTGAAGACACATGGCCCTTTGTCCTTCCGGGTCTCCACTCTTCACCTGGATCTTGTCCCTGCTCCTGCCCGTCATACCAGGACCCAGAGCTAGACTCAAAGGGTATCCAAGAGAGTTTCTCTTTTCTCAGCCTGACTGGGTCCTGGGCATGGGGCACTGAGGGGGCAGCAGGGTCTGGGGCAGCAGCCCCCCACCCCCTCAGGGGCCAGTGGCTTAGTGGCCACAGGCAATCAGTGCCTCACTCAGTGGGTCCTGGACTCCATGGCATGTGGGGTCCTGGGGGCCTCTGAACAGTGCCCACGCCGCCCCCTTTCCCAGGTGTTCAACAGGGTCAGGATGGGGTGCAGCCTGGGGTCCCCCTGGTTCTATGGTGTCTCTTTGTTGGACCCACTGGCCTGGATACAGCATCTCACTGAGGGTGTCAGGAAGGTCATCCCCTATTTCTCTCATTCCTTCTTCATTTACCAGCTGGGGATCCTCTCAGAGGAGGCACTCACTCACCCACTATTTGGTGATAATGGGGCACAGTTCACACAGGAAATGAGGTGCTGCTGGATCCATTCCCTCTTCTTTCATCTTCAGAATATCAAGTTAGTTCCAAAGTTTCCAAGGGATTTTTTTAATTGAGGTGAAAATTCACATAACATGAAATTAATCATTTTTAAAATTTTATTTCAAAATGTCCATAATGTTCAAACACTCTGCACCTAGCCAGCAACAACTCTTGCTTCCCCTTCCCCCATCACTGGTAACCTCGAATCTACTTTCTGTCTCTGTGAATGTGCTATGTCTACATATTTCCTATATGTGGAATCATGCAGTATTTGTCCTGGTGTGTCTGGTTTATTTCCCTTAGCATAAAGCCTTTAAGGTTCTCTGTGGTATTGTGTGTATCAGTGCTTAGTTCCATGTTAAAGCTGAGTAATAATCCATCGTACAGGTGGACCACATTTTGTTTGTCCCCTCATCTGTTGACGGGCACTTGGGTTGCTTCCATCTTTTGGCAATAGTGAATAACGCCTCTATGAGCATCAGTGTTTCAATATCTATTCAAGTCCCTGCTCTCAGTTCTTTGCAGCATATACCTAGAAATGGGATTGCAGTTCTCTCATGGGATTTCTTTGACCCAAGAGAGCTTCTGGGGGCTTTCTGAGGGGGATCAGGCCTGAGGATGCTCTTTAGGGCGAGCCTCTGCCATTGCAGGCTGGGGGGGGGGCTGGGTTTTCGGGATCCCTGGCCGGCTCCTGCTGCCCCACCCCCACCCAGGGCAGGTGTAACGAGCTGCAGTCTCAGCTTCTCCCCAAGTTACTCATTTGGGGCCAACTTTGCCCTCAAGGGTGCATGCAAATGGCTGTTTGTTCCACACCAAAATAACATGTTGTTTCTTGTTCTGCGGCTGTTTGCAGAAATAGACTACACAGATTCGCCACCTGCAACCACAGCCACCCCCCACCCCACCCCAGTGGTTCTGAGAGGGGGGGACAGCCCTTGGCCCCCTCTGCTAGTTCATGTCCCCACCTGGCTGACCCCAGGTCCATGACACAGTGACCACCCTGCAAAGGGGGCTATTGAATTAAAATGTTTCTCCACTTGTTTCTATCAACATGACCCAGGGCCCCCAGAGGAGCAGCCCCCAGGCTGGGCCGACCCACCTGCTCTTTGACCCTGCCTGGGTGGGAGAGGGGGTTCAAGTCCCCAGTGCCATGGGTGGGGGGACAGCTGGGAAGGGGGAGAGGGATCCCAAGGTCCCACTGCCAGACCTGTATCCCTAGGGAGCCTGGAGAGAGTGAGGACAGAGATGGGCCCTTTGGCCCACGGGCTTACTGACCACCCTCAATGTTGTGATATGTGTGCCCTGTGTCCCCGTCTCACCTGGTCCTCAGGGCCTGGGGTCCCCACTTCACAGACAAGGATGATGAGGCCTAACAGGGTGAGGGGCCAGCCTGAGGTCACCCAGGGAAGGGTAGGAGGGCCAAGGTCCCCCCAACAAGGCATTGGGACCCCTGAGCCAATTGGCCACCAAGGTAGACATGGCACCTGAGACCTCATTGGCCTGCCCTGCTCTGCCCCCTGCTCATGTGCCTTCCCTTGCTCCATGCCCCCTGCCCCATGCTCCTTCCCTTGCCCTGTGCCCCATGCCTCTGTCTTTGTTCCATGACCATACCCATGCTCCTACCCCATGAACCTGCCACTGCCACTGCTCCATGCCCCTGCCCTTGCCCTGTGACCTTGCCCTGTGCCCCATGCCCCAGCCCATGCCCCTGCCCTTGCCCCATGACCCTACCCCATATCCCTGCCCCTGCCCCATGACCCCTGCTCCATGCCCCTGCCCTTTCCCTGTGCCCTTGCCCCTTGGCTCTAACCCTTATCCCTGCCCCATGCTCCATACACCTGCCCCGTGACCCTGCCCCTGGACCCTGCCCCTGCCCCTTCCCTGACCCATGTTGCTGTCCACACCACCAGCTCCTTCTGCCTGTGTTTCTCCCTGCCTCCCCTTCTGTCTCCCTCTGTCTGAACCTCTGTCTCTCTCTCTCCCTTCTCTCTGCTCACCCCCTCCCTCCCGTCCTTTCTGTCCATCAGGGTCAGGCTCTCTGCTCCTGTCAGTTTCTCCATCGTGGTCCAGCATTCTCCATCTCTCTGCTCCCCTCTGCCTCCTCATGGGCTTCTGTTGTTTGTCTGTTTTGCCTGGACATCTGTCCTAGCTCTCTCCCTCTGTCACTGTGTCAGCTGTGTCTCTACATCTGGCTCCCTCTGCCTGTCCCCACCTACTGGATTTTTCTCTGCTGCCATCTTGGTTCCCTCTCTGTCTCCTTGTCTGTCTCCTTCTGTGCTTTCCTTTACTTCTGCAGCTCTCCCAAGTAGCTCTGTCTCCCTCCATTTCTCTTTACTCTTCCCCTTCTCTCTATCTCACTCCCTGTCTCCATCTACTCACCTCTCTTTCTGTCTCTATCTCCTTCTACCTGTCTCCATCCCTCTGTCTCTCCATTTCCCTCCCCTCTCAGTCTGTCTCTGGGTCTGTCTCTACATCTATATCTCCCTATATTTCTCCTCATCTTGAACTGGAAAGAAGAGGGAATGAATCCAGCAGCACCCCATTTCCAGTGTGAACTGTGTCCCACTATCACCAAATAGTTGGTGAGTGAGCGCCGCCTCTGAGAAGATCCCCAGCTGGTAAATGAAGAAGGACTGAGAGAAATAGGGGATGACCATCCTGAAACCCGCAGTGAGATACTGTATCCAGGTCAGTGGGTCCAACCTAGAGACACCATAGAACCAGGGTGCCCCAGGCTGTACCCCATCCTGACCCTGTTGAACACCTGGGAAGGGGCTGGTATGGACACTGTTCAGAGCCCCCCAGGACCTCACGTGCCATGGAGTCCGGGGCCCAGTGAGTGAGGCACTGATTGCCTGTGGCCACTAAGCCACTGGCCCCTGAGGGGGTGGGGGGCTGCTGCACCAGACCCCCCTGCCCTCTCAGCGCCCCATGCCCAGGACCCAGTTAGGCTGAGAAAAGAGAAACTGTCTTGGATCCCCCTTGAGTCCAGCTCCGGTTCCTGGTACAACAGGGAGAGGGGCAGGGACAAGATCCAGGTGAAGAGTGGAGACCTGGAAGTACAAAGGGTCATGTGTCTTCAGCAGACACTGGAGGGCAGAGAGGGGAGGGGGGAGGCAGGGGTGTGTCATCATCCAGCTGCTCAGCTGAGCCTCATGGGCCCCTCACACACTGACACACCATGGATGAGTGTGAGCAGGGTCTGGGGGTGACACTGCCAAGTTCCAAGTCATAACTTAAGAGGGAGAGTAGGGGTGGATGGTTTTCAAAGGCTTCCTAATCTTTGGGGGATACACACTGAGTGTTTCACAGATGAAATCTCACAATGTCTGGGTATTTTGGAGGGAGGGGTCAGAAGATTGGGGTGAGTGGATGCCTGCCCTGAACCCCTGGCTCACCTGGGCAGTGGCCCTGGGCCTCTCCACCAGCTGTCCACTGGGCTTCTCGAACCAATACCCCTCAGACCCTCATTCTGGGGACTGACACCACCACCTCCAAAGTCCAGTTGTTCATTCTGAAACCTTGGTGCTCCCTCCCTGGCCATCCTCAATCAGCCCCTGTGTCTCAGCAAGTCCTTCTAGATCCACTTTCAAATGGTCCTGATTAACCCACGATGGGGAGCTGGGCAGAGGAGGAGGTGGCCTCAGATGAATGTGTAACATTGTGTGTGGCAGGAGATGGCCCCGTGCCCTTGTTTTTCCCTGACATGTGTGCGCGTTTGAAGCACCCTTGTCAGTGGAGCTGGGCCATCTGTTCTCCCACGTCTACTTGGCCTCCAAGGCCAGCTCCCAGTCCTCATCCCCTGATGCTCCGTTCTTCCACCCTGACCCCTGAGTCCTGTCTCCACGTGGCAGCCGGGGGATAATGGTCGCAGCAGGGTCAGAGACTGTGCCTCCCACATGTGGGTCAGTTGGGGCAAAGTCAATGTCTCCCCCCACTTTGATAACCACCCCAGCCTGGCCACTCTGAGCTGCTCTAAGACCAGGGTGGGATGAGCCACAGTCAGACCAGACTTTTCCAACAGATACCCCCCAGCCCCTCACACAGCCCCTCTTAGGGCACTCCACTTCTGCACAATTGCACCCACAGCTCCTCCGTGGTCAACCCGGCAGCTGCATCACTGCCCCTGGCCTGGGCCCATGTGTACTGGGCTCTGTCCCTGGGCAGTGTTCCCCAGGGCAGGGACCTCCTCTGTCGTCCTAGAGAGCCCCAGGCCCTGGAGGCTTGGTACCCAGACACAGCCACAACAGGGTCCCAGGATGGGTGGGGACACCCCCAATGTGTGATCTGGGAAGTGGGATGCAGCAAGGGGGTCCAGGCAAGTGTCCCTGGAATAGTTTGATGGTCTCTGAGGTTGTGAGATTGGAGCAGAAGGACAGGAAACCCTTCTGAGCTCAGGCCCAGGGCCCAGGGGAGGCTAAGATAGTCCATCCTCCCCCTCACTCGGAGCTTGGGAAAACCCCCAGTTCCCTAAGGGTTGTACTGCCCCGTGGCTGCATGCCCAGGGCCATCGAGCCCATCCTGGGGGCCCCTGTGTCAGCCCAAGGCCTGAGCTCTGGACCTGCAGTCCCAGAGCTCCAGTGTCCAGCCCCCTCCTGTGACCCCCAGCACGGTGTCCTTTCCCAGTATTTTGGGTCCTGCGTGGGTCTGTGGGTTCTCTCTGGGCCCACAGGCCTATTCCCTGTTGACACATGACAGTGAACAGGGCAGGTGGCCTAGTGGGCATCACAGCCACAGGGGCTGGGTGGCCAGACCTCCAGGTGTTGGGCCCTAAGCCCTGACCCAGGGTGGCTCGGCCCTCACAGCTGCTTACTGTCCTCTGTCCACTGCATGCTGGGGGCCTTCCCTGAGGTGGTGCCTGGGGTCTCTGCACCCCCACAGTCCACCCTGGAGCAGGAGGGCCTGTGCCCACTTTAGGATGGGACCCCAGGCCCTGAGCCAGGTCTGGGTGGACATGTGATAGTGAGTGGTGGGCTCCTCTGCCTGCCTGTGTGACTGGGACCCACAGGCTGGGGTGTGTTGTTTGGCTCCAAAGAAAGGGGTTTGGGGAGTGAGCCCCGGGGAGCCTCACTGAGCACAGAGTGCTTGGAGGGAGTGGGAGGGACGGGTGAGTGTGTGTGTGAGGGTGTGAGTGAGCATGTGATTGTGTGAGTGAATGTGTGAGGTAGTCAATGTGTGTGAGCATGTGTGAGTGCCAGTGAGCATATGTGAGTGTGAATGAGAGATTGTGAGTACGTGTGTAAGTGTGTGTGTTAGTGTAAGTGTGGATTTGCATGTGACTGGGCACAATGTGAGTACTAGTGAATGTGAGTGAATGTGGGGTGTGTTGTGTGTGCAAGTGGGTGTGGTTTAGTGTGACTGAGTGTATTTGTGAGTGTGGGGAGATCAGTGCCTGTTTCAGGGGCATTTCTGGAATGTGTCTGGGTGTGATTGTGAGTGTTTACATATGTGCATTGTGTGTGTGTATTTGTATGTGAGTGTGTTGGGGGATTTCTGTGAATGTGTCTTTGTGCAGGTGTGCAGCAGGAAGTGTGTGTGCTTGGGTGTGTATGTGAGCAACTTTATGTGTGCCTGAGGGTGTCTGTTTTTCTGTGTGTAAGTGTGTGTATTTGAGGAGAGTGTGTGTGTTGGGGTATTTCTGTGAATGTGTGTCTGTTTGTGTGAGTATGTATTTGTGTGTCTCTGTGGTACGTGGCTATTTGTGTGACCACGACTGCATGAGTGTGTGTTCATCTCTGTGGATGTGTGTGGGTATCTCTTCCTAATCCTTCCTCTGGGCATCTCTGACTCCATGACCTTCTCTCCTGGTTTCTGCCTCTGTCCCCACCTCTGTCCCTCTGTCTTTCATGATGTCCTGGTTGCTGTCCCTCTGTCTCCCCATCTGTGTCTCTGTCCCTCTGTCTCCCCATCCATGTCTCTGTCCCTCTGTCTCCCCATACATGTCTCTGTCTCTCCTTCTCTGTCTCCCCACCTCTGTCTCTGTCTCTGTCCCTCTGTCTTCCTGTCTGTGTCTCTATCACTCTGTCTCCACCCTCTATCTCCCCATTTCTCTTTCTCTGTCTCTGTCCCTCTGTCTTCCCATCCATGTCTCTGTCTCTCTGTCTCCCTCTTTCTGTCTCCCCACCTCTGTCTTCCTGTCTCTGTCCCTCTGTCTTCCTGTCTGTGTCTCTGTCTCTCTGTCTCTGTCTCTGTCCCTCTGTATTCCTGTCTGTCTCTATCTCTCTGTCTCCCCTTCTCTATCTCCCTGTTTCTCTTTCTCTGTCTCTGTCCCTCTGTCTTCCCATCCCTGTCACTGTCTCTCTGTCTCCCTCTCTCTGTCTCCCCACCTCTGTCTCCCTGTCTCTCTGTCTCTGTCCCTCTGTCTTCCTGTCTGTGACTCTGTCTCTCTGTCTCTCCCTGTTTGTCTCTCTGTCTCCCCATCTCTGTCTCTTTGTCTCTGTTCTTCTGTCTCCCTGTCCGTGGCTCTGTCCCTTTGTCTCCCCTGCCCTCATCTCTGTTCCCGTCCATGTCTCTCATTGTCTCTGTCCCTCCCTGATCCTATCCCTGTCTCTGCATCTGTCTCTCCCCTGACCCTCAGTGACTCCAGGTTCCTGGCAGTCCTCAGTCCCTGCAGACAGTCCTGGCTGACAGCTGGCTAGAATCCCAGGGTTGTGTCCCCCAGCCTGTCCCAGCCTGTGGGGGCCTGGGATGTGGGGGAAGTAGGAGGGAGGGGTGTGTGAGTGTGAGTCCACAGACCCAGGGCCAGAGCCTGACTGTGGGTCTGCAAAGCCAGCAATGCCCTGGGCCTGGCTGTGCTGTGGGCACAGTCCAATGGGGTCTGGATGCTGGCATGCCCCTGCAGCTAGCCCAGAACCTCTGGTCTGATGTGGGCAGAGGCCAGAGTGACCTCGTGCTGATCCTGCCATATCCTGGGCAAACTCTGGGCTGACCCTGGGCTGACCCTGGCTGGGCCTGGCTGCCTGGGCTGGGGGTTGGTGTGGGGTGGGGGCTGGGCCTCAAAGTGCTCTCCCAGGCCCCAGACCACCTGGCCAGGTCTTGGTTTGGGGCCTAGCTTTCAGAAACACAGGCCCCCTGCTCAGGACACCTGGGTTGTGCTCATAATGACTCAGCCACCCAGGGGGCTATTTTGGAGGTTTCGGCAGGTGATAGGGTATAGGAGGCTTGAGAAGAAAGAGAAAAACAAGAGAAGATGAACACCTCCCCCTCCTTCCTGTCCCTCTCTCCTGTACCACACCACACTCCTTCATGGGAATCCTCTACCTATGACCCCTCAGGCCAGGGGTCTAGCCCTGGGCCTGCCTGACCACTGGGCCTGATGCTGTCTTCAACAGGCCAGCATAGTGCCTACACACCCTCTGGAGCCTTGGGGAGGATGGAGCTGGGCATGGGGTGGCATCACTCAGTCTCTTGGGCAGTGGATGGACCAGGAGGGTCTCTTGACCCTTGGAGTCTCCTTGCCTTCCTTGAGGACAACTTCCTAATGAAGGTCAAGGAACAGGACAGATTACAAAGAACTCAGTCACTGTGCAAAGAGACTTAGGCTCAGACATGGAACAAGGCACAGGAAGAATGGACAAGAGATCATCACAAAAGGCTAACAGCAGAGGACAAGATCTAAGGGTTCAAGAAAATGGTCAGGACTAGGACCCAGTGATTGGGCCCAGGGCCCAGTGATCAGGACCAGGGCTGAGTGATCAAGACCAGAGCCAAGTGATCAGGACCAGGGTTGAGTGATCAGGACCAGGGCCAAGTGATCAGGACCAGGGCCCAGGTATCAGGACCAGGGCCAAGTGATCAGGACCAGGGTTGAGTGATCAGGACCAAGGCCGAGTGGTCAGGACCAGGGCCAAGTGATCAGGACCATGGTTGAGTGATCAGGACCAAGGCTGAGTGATCAGGACCAGGGTTGAGTGATCAGGGCCAGGGCCCAGTTATCAGGACCAGGGCCAAGTGATCAGGATGAAGGTTGAGTGATCAGGACCAAGGCCGAGTGGTCAGGACCAGGGCCAAGTGATCAGGACCATGGTTGAGTGATCAGGACCAAGGCCGAGTGATCAGGACCAGGGTTGAGTGATCAGGGCCAGGGCCCAGTTATCAGGACCAGGGCCAAGTGATCAGGATGAAGGTTGAGTGATCAGGACCAAGGCCGAGTGGTCAGGACCAGGGCCAAGTGATCAGGACCATGGTTGAGTGATCAGGACCAAGGCCGAGTGATCAGGACAAGGGTTGAGTGATCAGGACCAGGGCCAAGTGATCAGGACCAAGGTTGAGTGATCAGGACCAAGACCAAGTGATCAGGACCAGGGTCCAGGTATCAGGACCAGGGCCAAGTGATCAGGACCAGGGTTGAGTGATCAGGGCCAGGGCCCAGTTATCAGGACCAGGGCCAAGTGATCAGGACCAAGGTTGAGTGATCAGGACCAAGGCCGAGTGATCAGGACCAGGGTTGAGTGATCAGGGCCAGGGCCCAGTTATCAGGACCAGGGCCAAGTGATCAGGACCAAGGTTGAGTGATCAGGACCAAGGCCGAGTGATCAGGACCAGGGCCAAGTGATCAGGACCAAGGTTGAGTGATCAGGACCAAGGCCGAGTGATCAGGACCAGGGCCAAGTGATCAGGACCAAGGTTGAGTGATCAGGACCAAGGCCGAGTGATCAGGACCAGGCCAAGTGATCAGGACCAGGGCCCAGTTATCAGGACCAAGTTTGAGTGATCAGGACCAAGGTTGAGTGATTGGGCCCAGGGTCCAGTGATCAGGACCAGGGCTAAATGATCAAGACCAGGGACCGGTGATCAGGACGAAAGCTGAGTGACCAGAACCAGGGCTCAGTGATCAGGACCAGGGTCTAGTGATCAGCACCAGGGCTTCATGACCAGTACCAGAGCAGGGCCCAGTGACCGGGACCAGGGCTAAATGTTCAAGACCGGGGACTGGCAACCAGGACCAGGGCCTAGTGATTGGGACCAGGACTTATTGACCAGCTCCAAGGTCAAGTGATTAGAACAAGTAGCCTGTAATCAGAACCAGGCCTAGTGATCAGAGCTGGGGCTCAGTGATCAGGACCATGGCCCAGGACCAGGATAAATTCCCTGTGGTCTGTCTCAGGGTCTGGGTTCTGCTTTGGGGACAGGTCTTGTTAGTCTCTGGTGTAGGCCAGCTGTTGCTCCTGATACTGGCATCATTTTGCACTGGGTCAAGTCAGGTCTTGGGATGGGACAGTGATGACCCCTTTCCTCATCCAGCCACCCTGAGTCTCCCAGACACCATGCAGCACGTATCCTCCAGCCCTGATGGCACTGCCCTTCCCTCTCCCATTTATCCCCTCATCTGGAGTTCTGAGAATGTTTGCATTTACGATCAGTTTATTGATTCAGGGAGGTGTGTTTGGGATGTGGTGGAGAGGGCATCTTCATAGCAGGGGAGCTTTGGCATTGGGAGCTGGACTTCTCCAGGGGCCTCCAGGAGGTTCACTTCCCACCTGTGAACACAAGGGGCACTCATTAGTCCTGGCCAGGAAAGCTCCTGAGTGTGGGTAGCATCCTTGCTGGCAGCCCAGTCCCAACCCAGGCCTGGCCCAGGGGAGGCTGCACCCTGAGGATACAGCTCCCATGGGGAAGCTCACGTTCTGATCTCACTGAGAGCAGAGGTCCCAGGTTGGGAACAACCAGCCACCCCCATCACCACTTCACCACTTAGCCTTCCCTGACTGGGACACACCTGAGTCCTTTGGCTCCTGCTCAGTAGTGGGGCACCTCCCTGCCCCCAGGTGGGCCCCGTACACTTGTCACGGTCAGCGCTGTGCTGTAGAATAGGCTCAGCAGGAACAGCGTGAGCAGGGTGACAGTGGTGGGCCACAGGCTGGCTTCCGGGGCCTCCTCCTCCAGGTTGTCCTGCTGTGGATCCAGCACCACCCATGGAGACATCTCCTGCCAAGCTGGAAGACACTGAGGGCCTGTGAGGCCCAGACATGCATGGGCAGGGGCCCAGGCCAGAGTTGGCCCCTCCTGTACCTCCCAAGTCTGGGGCACCATGATGAGGTTCCCTATCTGAGGTCTGCCCTCACCTCAGGGAAAACAAGGAGGTCCCCAGGTAGGGGGCTGCAACCCTTGCAGCTCCCGAGCTGCTTGAGGACCACTGTTTCTGAGGGTCTTAGGGTACCTTGGCAAGAGAGACTTGGGCAGGTTAGAGGGCAGGCACTGTCTTTGCTGCTCCAGAGAGGGGAGCTTGAGGCCCAAAGCCGCTTGAGTCTCAGCCCTCTACACCTACTCAGCCAGAATTCACTGAGCCCCTGATCTGGGCTGGCCTTGGACTGGGCCCTGGGGCCCAGAGAGGACTGAGGCATGTCTTGCTGTCAGGGAGATCTGGGTCTGCAGTTCTGCATGCCAAGAGCTGGGTAAGGCATGTCCAGCCACTGTTACCCTCCCAGGGAATGTGCCTGAGGGTCACAGGGCTCACAAGGAGGGCCAACTGGAGGCCAGCAGTTCAGACAGCCCCACTGTCTTCAGGGCCCCAGGTACAGACCACCCATATTATATGGGGGATGGATGTGCTGATACATATTATATGCTGATACATCTCATCATCCATTCATCCATCTTCCATCTACTCATCTATCCATTCATTCACCTATCCACCCACTCATTCATCTACCCACTCATCCATCCATCAATTCATCCTTTCTTTCCCTCCTTCCATCCACCCATCCATCCATCCATGCATCCACCCACCCATGCACCCACCAATGCATTTTGTGACCCATCCACTTATGGGTACCCATGCTACCCATCTGCTCGTCTGGCTCCTCATCTATTGATTCTTCTTCTATCCCCCTCCCTTTGGGCCAGGCCTTATTTTGGGTCTTGTATGTGGCTAGAGCACCTTCCTTATGACAGTACTTCCATGGCTGACTGCTGCCCTCCCTAATGTCCTTTGGGTGACTGTACCCTTGAGGGTGGAGTGGTGGCCCCCACCCACTTTGGCCCTGGGAACAGAGGGAGGCTTCCTCAGGGAGGCCTGGAGGTCTGAGAGCAAAGCAGAGTCCCCACCGCCCTCTTGCGGGAGTCCGGGTGCAGGGGTTCCTCTTGTGGTTGTTGGACTTCCCCTTCTTGGCTCTGCCTCTCCCCATTGCCCTCTTCTCTCAGGAGCTCCAAGCAGAAGCTGCAGGCCTACAGAGGGTCCCTTGGCTGGGAGCTGACTTTCTGGCCTTCCTTTGACCTCCCTCCCTACCCTGCTCCCACCCTGTCCTTTGTTTGGTTGGGGTAAGTTAGTCTGCGACTGGACAGGAAGCAGAGGCTGCTGGGAGGTGTCTGTGGACTTGGTCTCTGAGTTGTGCACAGCTGGACATATGGGGGTGGGGGAAGTGGAAAATGGCAGGAGGAGGCAAGGTGGGAGGGCAGGCTGGAGAAGGCCCGGGAGGGGGTGTGGGGCAGCAGGGCTGGGCCTCATATTCCAGGCATTGGGGTGATGCTCAGGGAAAACATGGCTGGAGATGGGTGGGGGGGATTCTCCTTGCTTGCCTGGAGCTGGGTCCGGGCTGTGAACTTCCTGCACCTGTAGTGGCTCTGGTGTGTGCACGTGTGCTTGTGCATGTGTATGTGCATGTGCATGCCTACAGGATAGTGTAGCATGGGGAGGTGGGGAGGCTGCTCCAAGGCCAAGAGGTGGCCCTGTTGTTTTGAGGCTGCCCATGCTGAGGGTGGCTGTGGGAGTCTCCTGGGTGTCCCTTCTTCCCAGTGGTGCCCCTAGAATACAGCCCCACTTCATTCTCTCATCCATCCCCCCCATGACCCTTCCCCCTCCATCATGGCAACAGCCCCTTTCCTGGTTGCTCTGCCCCTTTCCCACCCTCTCCAATCCCTCCCTGGCTGCAACCAGGGGCCTTTCTAAGATACATACGACCGTATCGCCATGTCACCTGCCCCCTCAGAACCTTCCCAGGCAGCCCACTGCCCTTGGGGTCAACCAGGTGTGTCTGTCTTGGCCTGCTCCCTGCGCAGCCCCCTGTGCCATGCACAGACACACGCTCCTTGCACTCACTCACAGGCACTCACAATCACAGACACACATTCACATGCACCCACTCACACACACACCCACTCACACACACATGTGCACCCTCAAGGGTATGAAGACATGTCAAGATGCTGGGCTGAGAGGGGAAACTGAGATCTCAAGAGGGTCAGGGAAATGGACTGCTTTTTCCTCCCAGGGCCCTGCACCCTGCCATCATGCTGCAGACCCTGAGGACGGACAGACAGGCAGCTGGATGGAAGAGCGGTGCTGCTTCTGGTGAGCACGGTGTTTATTCAAGGGGCAGGTGGGTGTGGGAGGCTCAGTAGCAGATGCCATCCACCTCAGCCATGACCACAGACACGTTGACATGGGTGGGTTTACCCGCCAAGCGGTTGATGGTCTTCTGGGTGAAGGGCACGGGCAGGGACTCATGGCCCACCATGCAGGAGTAGTTGTCTCCCGCTTGCCAGTCCTTGGCCGACACTCGCAGGAGACTGGTCACGGCGAATCTGTCGGTGCCCTGGCCTGGCTCCTTTACCGGGGCCAAGGTCACGTAGTCCTTGCTGGGCAGCGCCTCACTCTCTCGCAGCCAGCGTATCAACACCTCCTTGGGGGAGAAGCCCCGAACCAAACACATCAGCGTCACCTCCGCATTCTGGGCCAGCTCCTCCGACGGCGGCGGCAGTAGGTGGACCTGGGGAGGGAAGCTGTTCCCTGGAGAGTGGGGAGAGTTGGGGTCAGGAGTCTGGGAAGAGGTGGTGGAGAGAGCTCCCCTGCCCTGCTAGGCACTGCAGGCTGCATCCTGATCCCCCAGCCTCAGTTTCCCCCCTGGAAAATGTGGAGGGGGCACCCCAGCCAGGGAAGCTTGAGGCAAGAGGCAAGCCTGCAGAGCGCTAGTCCGGGCCACACCTGAGTCTTTGGTGATGGTGACAGCCTCCAGGCTCTTGGCCTCGGGGTGGACAGCTGAGCATGTGAAAGTGTCCCCACGTTTCCATGGCTCGGCGCAGCCTGGCAGGACACTGGTGACGCTGTAGCAGCCGCAGGAGTCACGTTCAGGTGCCTCCTGGGTGGTGGCCTTCTCGCCCGAGGGCTTCCAGGTGAAGACGGCACCTTTAGGGTCTTTGAGGCCACTCAGAGTGCACTTGAGGCTGGCGTTGGAGCTCAGGAGCAGGTCTTCGAGGGCTGGCCGGTGCAGCGACAGACGGGCTTGGCAGCACGCAGGACAGTCAGGACAGGGAACGGGAGTGGCTGCTGAGAGAGAAGCCTGGCAGTTCAGTCCTCCCTGGCAGTTCTGCCCTCCCTCTCCCTCTCCTTCTCTCTAGCTCTGGTCCCTGTGCTCCCTTCCAAGCCCACTTGGTCTGCCCGTAGGCTGCCACTCCCAGGGGTCTCAGTCCAGTAGCCCTCTGGGAAGCTGGGGGAGAGGGTGGGGGAGGCAGGTGGGTGTCGGGCTCTGGGGATGGAGCATGGAAGGCAGTGGCCCCACCTCATCCAGGCCCTTCCCTGGCCCTGCTCTCTAACCTTTGCAGGGCACGATCGCTTCCTGGGTTGAGCTGGATTCTTTGAGCTGCACCTGACAGACGAAAGTGGCAGTGTCCAGGCACTGGTTGGCTGGCAGGGTGAGCAGGCTGCTTGTGGTGTACAGGGAGCTCCCTTCAGCCTGCACTGCCGGGAATTGGCTGATGTTGACGCCTGTCGCGCTGTAGCTCCAGTTCACTGTCACAGGCTCTGGGAAGTAGCCCTGCACCAGGCAGCCAAGGACCGCGTGGTCGTCTGTGATTGCGTGGCTCAGAGGGAAGACCTTGGGTTCGGTTACAGGTTCTGGAACACAGGGGAGACACTGTCAGTGTCCTGGGGCATGGCCCACATGCCGTGTTGATGGCGGGTGCTCACACTGCTCCTGGGCTCCCCACCACAGGCCCTGAGGACAGCATTGCTGCCTTCTCTCCTTTGCAGGGCAGGAAACTGGCCCAGAGAGGTTTAGTGACTACTCCAAAGTCACACAGCTAGGAAGCCCTCTGATTCCGGCAATATTGTTTCTTTCTTTTTTCTTTAATAAAATAAAATATTTTATTTAATAAAATAATGTATTTTATTTACACAAATATAGCAAAAATATACAAAATATTATCATTTCAGTAAGAATTAATGAAACATCACCAATGAGATATTTTTTGTACTAAATCTTCAAACTCTGGTATATATTTTCCATTTTCCGTATGATACACTTAAATTTCAGTACATCTCAATTTGGACTGGTCGCATTTAGAGTTCTCACTAGCTACATGTGGTTAGTGGCTACGATATTGTATAGTGCAGGTCTAGAATATTCACTGTCATTTCCTTGGGTGACAACATCTGCCCAACACTGATTTTTACACTTTAAATTCTCAAAACGGATCTGACTCTTGAAAGGTCAGAGTATGGAGCTTTTTCTTTTACCCAACAAATACTTATTGACCACTTTCCCGGCTAAATAATTGAGAAAATTTCAGATAGTGATAAAGGTTTTGAAGATAATGTAATGGTTTAAAGAGTGACTAAGGTTAGAAACGGGATGGAAGGCTTGCTACTTTTGACAGCATAGACAGAGATGAGCTCTAGAAGATGACAGCTGAGATAAAACCTGAAGAATGAGAAAGAGCCCTCTCATCTGCTCAGTGAATTTCCACCACAGAAAGATCTAGAAAAGAACAGTCCAAGCAGAGGGAACAGCTGCAAGTGCAAAAGTCTCAATGAGGGAAGAGCATTGAGTAATTGAGCAATTAATCGTGGTCAGCATGGCTGGAGCATGCTGAAGGCAGAGTTGGGGTGGGAGGGGTAGTGGTAACAGTTGAAACTGGAAAGGGAGGCAAGAGCCTGAGCATGGAGGTCTGTGTAGGTCAGTGCCAGGAGTGTAGATTTCACTGTACTCCACAGATCTCTGGGAATAAAACTCCACAGCCTTAAAATAATAAGCAATGTTGTTTCTTAACATGGTCCTCAGATGCAGATACTGATGCAGACACTCAGGGAGCCGCAGTTGCTACAAAGGCTTTGCCACCTACCAGCAGAGTTGCTGGGTGTGCCCTGAGCCTCACTCCCTGACCTATGCTGTGGGTGTGGGCACGACTGTGCTCCCTGTCTCCCAGGCTTTGGGGGTGGGTAGATGGTATCATGAGACTGTGAGCCCAGAGGGTAGGGCTCAAGGAGAGCAGAGAGGTCTGTGCTTGAAGCACAGCCTGTACAGGGGGCCCGGCTTACTGCTTTTCGGGATGCATTGAGAGGAGAGGGAGCCTCTCCTGAAGGTTTTCCTGCCTCCCACTTCCCCTATCAGGTTCCCAGCCTGACTTTCTCATCATTCTGTCCTCACCCCCAGCCCTCAAATTAGCAGCAGTCAACTCTGTGGTCTAAGAGGGTCTAGAGGCCCAAATCCAAGCCAGTGTCCTACACAGGGCTTGCTCTCCCCAACTGTACATCTCCAATTTCCTTCAGAGCAGCTGGTGAAAGGGAGAGAGCCTTACCTTGAGATCACTTGGTCTTCAGAGGAGGTTCCCTGAGAAAGACGGAGGAGCCTGCCTTGAGCCCAGGGTCCTGGGGGACTGAGTCAACCTCCACTAACTGCTTCCCCCTCAACTGGAGCCCCCAGCTCAGCCCACCAATGCTCAGTCCAGCAATGCCCAGCCCAGCCCAGCCCCTCCGTATTCAGTCTCTCCGTATTCTAGCTCTCTCCGCTGGCCTAGCCCAGTGCTGACCAGCTCAGAAAAGCCAAACTTAGTCTAGTTTAATTCAGTCTACGTCTGCTCAGTCTAACTGACTGAGTCTAGCCCGGCACTCAGTCTAATCTGTCATGGGCCGGTCAGTTCAGCTGAACCCAGCTCAGTTAGAGTCAGCCCAGCCCAGCTAAGCCCACCCAGCCGTGCTCAGTCCAACTTAGCTGAGATCAGTCCAGTTCAGCCCAGACCAGTTGAGGCCAGTTCAACCCAATACAGCCCATCTCAGCTGAGGTCAGCACAGCACAGCGTGGCTCAGCCAGGCTCAGTCCAGTTCAGCTCAGCTCAGCTTGACCATTTCAGCCCAACTAAGCTCCAACCAGCTTAGCCCAGTTCAGCCAGTCTTGCCCAGTAAAGGCCATCTCAGCCCAGCCCAAGCTAGCCCAGCCTAGTATGCCCAGCTCTGTTCAGCCAAGGTGTGCTCAATACAGCCCAGCCCAGAACAGTCCAGCCCTTCCTAGCTCAAAATAGTCCAGTCCAGCTCAGCTCAGCTCAGCCCAGCCCAGCTCAGCTCAACCAACTCAGCTCAGCCTGCTCAACTCAGCCCCGCCTAGCCTAGGCCATCACAGTTCAGCCCAGCTCAGCCCGACCAGCCCAGCCCAGCCCAGCCCAGCCTAGCCTTACCCAATTCAGTCCAGCACAGATCAGCTTAGCCTAGTTCAGCCCAGCCCAGCTCAACCAGCTCAGCTTAGTCTCTTCAGCTCAGCCCCGCCTAGCCTAGGCCATTGCAGCTCAGCCCAGCTCAGCCAAATCTTGCTCAGTACAGACCATCTCAGCCCAACTCAACCTGCTGAGCTCAGCTCAGCCCAGCTCAGTCCAGCTAAGCTTACCTTAGTCCAGCTCATTCCACATCAGCCCAGCCCTGCCAGCCCAGCCTAGCCTTACCCAATTCAGCCCAGCCCAGCTCAGCTTGGCCTAGCTCAGCCCAGCCCAGCTCAACCAGCTCAGCTCAGCACAGCCTAGCCTAGGCTATCACAGCTCAGCCCAGCTCAGCCCAGTCTTGCCCAGTGCAGACCATCTTAGCCCAACCCAACATGCTGAACTCAGTTCATCCCAGCTCAGTCCAGCTAAGCTTACCTTAGTCCAGCTCATCCCACAGCAGTCCAGCCCAGCCAGCCAGCCTAGCCTTACTGAGTTCAGCCCAACTCAGCCTAGCTCAGCCCTGCTCAGCCAAGCCCTTTTCAGCCCTGCCCAGGCCATTCCAGTCCTGCCCAACCCACTTTAATGCAGTTCAGTCTAGCTTAGCTCAGCCCAGCTAGCCCAGACTATCTTTGCCCAGTTCAGTCCAGCTCAGCCCATCTCAGGCCAGCCCATCTCAGGCCATCTCAGTTCAGCCAAGATAAGACCAGCTCCACCAGCTCAGCCCAGATAAACCCAGCTTAGCCCAGTTCAGCTCAGCCCTTTTCAGCCTAGCCCAGACCTACCCAGCCCAACAGAGTACAGCTCAGCTTAGCCCAGCCCAGCTCTGTCCAGCTCAGCCCTGCCCAGCCCACCTCAGTCCAGCTCAGTCCAACCAAACTGGCCCAGCTTAATTTTGCCCAGTTCAGTCCAGCTCAGCCTAGCTCAGCCCAGTTCAGCTCAACCCTATTCATCCCCACTCAGCCTAGATAAACCTAGCTCTGCCAACTCAGCCCAGCTCAGCCCAGCCCTACCCTGTCCAGCCCAGTCCAGCTCAGCCCAGTTCAGCCCAACCAGCTCAGCCTAACTTTGCCCAGTTTGGTCTAGCTCAGCCCAGCTCAGTTCAGCCCTGTTCATCCCAAGGTCAGCCCAGATAAGCTCAGCTCTACCAGCTCAGCACAGCTCAGGCCATCCCAGCTCAGCCCAGCTCAGCCCACATAAACCCAGTTCAGCCAGCCCAGCCCATCAGCTTAACCAGCTCAACTTAGCCAGATCAGCCCAGTTCCATTCAGCCTGTTTCAGCCCAGGCAAGCCTAGATAAGCCCAGTTCAGCCAGCCCAGCCCAGTGAACCCAGCTTAACCAGCTCAGTTTAGCCAGATCAGCCCAGTTCACTTTAGCCCAGCTCAGCCCACTTTAGCCCAACTCAGCCCAACTCAACCCAACTCAGACCAGTTCTGCTCAGCCCAAATACACCCAGTTCAGCCAGCCCAGCCCGCCCAGCTCACCCAGGTCAATCAGCTCAGCTTAGCCAGATCGGCCCAGTTCTGCTCAGCCCAGTTCAGTCCAGCTCAGTCCAGCTAAGCAAAAATAAGCCCAGTTCAGGTGGCCCAACCCAGCCCATCCCCACCCAGCTCAAAAGGCTCAGCTTAGCCAGCTCAGCCCAGCTTACCCACACTAACCCAGCCTATTCCAGGCAGCTCCGATGTTCTTCATTGCAGCCTCTACTTTGTGGTCCCCTTGGGTCTCCACGGTGTCTCCCTTTCTCCTTCCCTGCTCTGGCCTTGGTTCCTATTCTCCATCACCCCCACCCCAGGAGGCTCAAGACCAGCCTGTCTGAGGCCGCACAGATTTCTCTTAGTGCAGATGGGAGATAGAGGCTAGTGCGCATTTGGAACCCACCTGCCCCAGGCTCTGGAGGATACCCCCTCTGCTGAGAGGGCCCATGCCTCCTCCAGCTAGGCAGTCTCTGTATGCAGATCCATCTTATGGCCACCTTACCACCTTCCCCCAAGGAGCCCAGAGTGGGGAGAGAGGCCCAGGCCCATTCAGGTGCTACCCTGCTTGCTGTGAGGCCTCAGCAGACCCCTGTCCCGTTCTGTACTGTTTCCTCGCTGATGGGGTAAGGCTGGGTGGGATGAGCTTGGGGCCCCCTGCCTCTGGGAGGGGCAGCGTGACTGTACATCTGGTCCACAGCTCCTAAGCTGGCTCAGTGGGGTCACTTGCCCACTTCCTGCCCTGCCAGACGTGGCTGCTCAACTTCACGTCATGTCTGGTCTGTGGTCTGGCTGTGGTGGGGCCAGGTGTGTGTGGCCGGTGCTGTATGACCCCATAGGAGCTCTGCCTGGGCCTGAGATGGTGTGGGTGTGAGGGCAGGGGGTGTGGAGGGACCACATAGCCACCCCCAGGACTGGACTAGGGGGTTGAGATGCAGGGAGGGAGATATGGGGACAGAGACTGGAACAGATCCTGCTAGAGACAGAGGCTCAGAGATATCGAGACAGAGATGATTCAAGAGGTGTAGGATGGAGAGACACAGGTCAGGGCCAGAAAAGAGGACCTCATGGAGGATGGACAGTGGTGGGGACGGAGAGAGAGGCTTACCCAGAGGCGACCCCAATGAGTGAGGGCCATCAGGTGCAGGGTCAGAGAGGAACAGGGTATGCCAAGGTGGATGCTCAGTCATTGAGGACTGGCAGGGGCAGGCAGGCAGAGGGACAGGGCACACCCAGAGGGGACCCCAGTGAGCAAGGGCCAGCAGGGGCAAGGGACAGAGAGGGACAAGGCATGCCAGGGTGGGTCCCAATGGTGAAGACTGGCAGAGGCAGGGAGCATAGAGACCACGCCATGTCCAGAGGGGACCCTAGTGAGTGAGGCCTTGGGAAGACCTCCAGGACTGTGGGGTCATGTGTCAGGATAGGGATCTGAGCCTTTGCATGGTCAGGGCTGGACACTTTAGACATCACTCCCAAGTACAGCCTATTTTTGTCCACTAGCCCTAGACCAGGTCGCCCAGCCTGAAGTCTGGGGCAGGGGTGTGGGGACTACAACTGCCTTGAGGGCTGGGAGCTCTGCAGGGGCATCCAGCCTGCTGTTCCTCACCCCAATTCCCTATGTAGGGCCTCCCCTGGGAAGTGCAGTCCTGACCTGCCAGCCCCTGCAGAGATCCTCCTTGGAGTTGGGCTGCCAGAATCACATCCTGTTGCTATGTCTGCTCCCATGTACCCTGCCTGTCCCATCCCTCTTCCATAGGAAGGCAGTTAGGTTTGATTGTGTCAATGTCCATTCCTTTGTTCATCCATCCATCCATCCATCCATCCATCCATCCACCCACTCTCATCCATCCATCCACCCATGTACCTCCATCCATCCTTCTACCCCTCACAGCTTGGGTCTGGAGCCATAAGCAGGAACTGCCCATCCTGTGCCCCAGGAAAAATCTGAGGGAAAAGCAGTGAGCTGGCAAGTGCATCTGAGAAATCCCATCACAATGCCTAAGCCCTGAGGGAGTTTTCCCTTGGGGCCTCTGGGTGGGGCCTGGAGATGGGAAGACTGGGGCACTTCACAGAGGAGAATCCACTTTAGCTGAGCCTTGAAAAGAGTGTGGATGATTGACAGGGTCATGGACAGATGTTCCATGAGGTGAGCAGGGGTCAGAGGGGCTGTAGGAGGGTTTGGACCCTGCGGAGTGAAGGCCAGGGATGGAGAGGAGGAGTCGGGGAAGGCACAGGAGGCTGCTGAGGCTGGAGGGAGGGTGGGAGGGAGGGGAACCTGTGGTTAGCATTCAGAGTGGGGCCCAGGGGCCTGGGCAGACACACCAGCCTGGTTCAGGGCACCTCTGGAAGTTTTACCGTCAACCTCAGGATGAGATTTTCATCAATGAGGAAGCTTCATACAATGTTACTGCCACGCAGCACACCCGGCTCATCGTTACACCACCTTCTCTTCCCCTTGCAACATCCTTTTGTCACAAAGCAGGAGCCATGTGAACAATCAGCATCTTTAACATTTCTGATGGCCACCTTGCTCAGGTTTGATCCTGTGAGTCTGCAGCCTTGCCCACAAGTCTCTGACTCCTGTGACTTCTTGGGCACCTACGCATGTTGCAAATGCTTGATGTGTTCCTAAGGACTGAGGCACATGACATGGGCCTTTTGGGGCCTGGGTCTTGTGGGCTGAGCAGAACCTGGTGGGAGGGACACGGGAGGGCTATGAGGTTGCTCAGCGAGTCCAGCGCTGGAGAACATGGTGGGGCAGATTCACTAAGCCCTCCTGTTATGCCGTGTTTGCCTTCTATCCTTCAACCCACCTGCAGAAAGCCTTGGCCCGATAGTGGGCTCTCGGAATGCTGGGACACTGCGTTGGGTGTCAGGTGCTATGGATTGAGTTGTGTCCCCCACAAGGACATGTTGAAGTTCTAAACCCAGGTCCTGTGGAAGTGAACTCATTTGTAAATAAGATCTTCAAGATCATATTAGCTAAGATAAAGCTTAATTGAATCAGAGTGGACCTTAATCCAACAGGACTGGAGTCCTTATGAGCAGAGGAGATTGGACTCAGGAGTAGGAGACAGGAGGAGACAGAAAGAGACAGATGAGGAGAGAGACAGCCACTGATGGAGGCAGAGACTGAGCCATGGATTGCCAGCACGCCTCTACAGAACCCTACAGGCTCCAGAGAAAGCATGAGCCTGCTGATGCTTTGATGTCGGACTTCTAGCCTCCAAACTGTGCAGCGATAAAATTCCTGTATTTGTCACAGCAGCCCTGACACACTGACACTGCAGCAATGTCCACTGGGCCATGGTGAGATGTGATGTCGAGGACTTGCAGGTAGCAATGGCCACTGGCATTGGCAGGGCCTGGAACTCAGGAAGAGGCCTGAGCCTGTAGGGACTGTGCCAAGCTTGAGGGATTGAATGTGAGTGAGATTGAGCCAGGCACTGCTCCCAGGGGAGGCCTGCCCTTCGCTGCTTTCTCCAGAAGGAAGAGAGACCCCTGCTTGGCTCAGGGCCTGCTTGGTGGGTTAATAAGGGAGCCCCAAGACAAAGTCCTTGCCCCGTGGCCCTTGTCCCGTGAAGCTACCTCCTGGAAGGCAGGGTCGTGGTGTTCCAAGCATAGGTTCTGCATCCAGACTGGCTGGGCTTGAATCCAGCTCTTCTACCCTCTACCTTGGCCTGTGACCTTGGCCATTCCTTCTTTATGGGCCTCTAGACTCCTCTCTAAGAGGCGACCACAGCACTTTACTCGTAGGCTTGCCGAAGAGACTGGGCTCATTCACAGAAGTTGGGTCCTGAGCTGGTGCCTGGCTCAGGGTGGGCACCTCATGAGTTGAGCCCCTGCTGCCCTCTTTCTTGGGTTCATGGAGATGTCTTGTGATCTGGGGTGAGACTCAGCTCTTCCCTTGAGAGCTCTGAGTCCTAGGGATGGGAGGAGAGCAGCTGGGCCTCCACTGGGAAGGGTCTGCTGCAGGAGAGATTGAGGTATAAGGAACCTGGAGGGTGGTGGGTGGATTGGGGGCCTGAATTCCTGAGACTCCATGTGTGTGAGTGTGTGTATGTCTGTGTGAGTGCTTGTGAGTGTGTGTCTGTGAATGTGGGAGCATGATTTTGTTTGTGTGAGTGCTTGCTTATGAGCATGAAAGTGTGTGAGTGAGAGTGTGTGAGTATGTGCAGCATGAGTGTGAGTATATCTAAGATTGTGTGTGTCCAGGTGTGTGTGATTGTGTCTGTGAGCTGAGTGTGAGTGTGTGTCTGTTGATGAGTGTGCCTATGTGAGAGTGACTGTATGCCAGCATGTGAACATATGATTGTGTACGTTGTGAGTGTGAGTGTGAAAGTATGTGTCTGTGAATGGGTCAATGAGAGCATGTGAGCATGCGAGCTATGAGTGTGTCTATGATTGCGTGTCCAGGTGTGCATGAGTGCATGCCTTTGCATGAGTGTGTCAGTTGTGTGTCTGTGAGTGTGTGAGAATGTGTGAGTGTGTGTATGTCAGGGTATAAATCTGTATGAGTGTGTTGATTTGAGTGTGAGTGTGAAGATGAGTGTGCGTGTGTCACTTGAGCGTGTAAGTGTCTGAGTGTGTGAGTGGAGAGCTGGGCCGTGGCTGTGGCCTTTGTCCTGTCCTGAACAGCTCCATTACTCCTGTGATGTTTTATTTACATGGTATCTATTTGGATCGTAAAACGACAAACCTCCACATTACCCAGACCTAGATTGGGTGAACCCAAGGGAAAAGCTCCTCATCTTTGCCCCTTTTTCCCTGGCTTCTTTCAGCCTGGAGAGGTTGGCCTCATTTAGCTGAAGAGGACAGACCCTGGGAGACCCAGGTGCTGCAGACCAGCCCCATGGGCAGACCGGACCCTACTGTCTAAGCTCAGTGTGATGCTAGTTCCGTGTCAGAGTCTGTGTGACATTGAATTGCAGTCTCTGATGCATGTCCCTCTAGGGCCACTTGTAACAAGTAGACTCTCCAGTAAAAAAGAGTTTGGATATTTATGTGCTGGCATTGTGGCCAAATTGTACTAAAAAATGGTCTTAAATGTTCACATACTGTCAAAGAGGGCTGAGAAGTGTCAATCCCTGGCCCCTAGTTGCCTCATTATTGTAAGTTTTCTAATATTAACATTAATCTATTGAAACATTTCCTTCAGATTATTGGGACTTGGTTTTCCTTTCTGTGAAGGACCCATTGCTCACTTTTTTCTTTTAGTGGTTCCCGAGAAGTCTTTGCTTCTGAGAGGATCCTGCTTTTTGTCATGCATGTTGCACATATTATCCCCACATTTTAATTTCACTTTATAGAGACCCTCATAGGTGGATCTCTACGATAAAAATAGCCTCTTTATCCTCTGGAGGAGGCAAGGCAAGGGGTAAGGCTTGGGCCTAGGGCATGTCCCTGTGCCCCACCAACCCCTTGGCTGGCCAGCCAGCCTGCTGACCCGTGTGGCTCCTGACTTCCTGGCTCATTAGATTTCTACTTGCTCTGCCTTTGCTGAGGATGGTGGCAGGCATCCCAGACAGCTCTCTTTCACAGTTCATCAGGGATGTGAGGGTGGAAGCTTCCAGAATGTCTGGGGCTTGCTGGTGGTGCTGGGGCCTGGGGCTTAGCCTGTCTGTGCTCAAGTAGGTGGACCAGGGTGGGTGGCCAGTGGTCCCGGAGAGGCCGAGCAGCTGACCCAGCCTTGGTGACTGCAGCTGAGTTCCTGCAGCCTCCTGCACTGAACAACCAGCCCGTCCCTTGGAGTTTTGTCCCTTGGGAATTAGAGTTGTTGCTTCTACTTAATCCTGAGAAGAGGGAGTAAGTCTACACTGGAGATCTTTCCAGAGGACTGCATGATATGGGAACTGAGCTGGGGGTGTCTCTTGAGATGTCAAGGGGCTGTCCCTCCAGGAGGTGCCTCACATGTGGAGGTGTCCGGGTGATCACTCCTGCTCCTCCTTTCCTCCCTCTGTTCCTTCATCCATGCCCTTGGGGGCTGACTCCTGCTGCCCACACCAGGGATACCGACACCTTCCCAAAGCACACTCAGGCCGTGTGGGATTTGTAGAAAGGAAGTTTACTAAGAAACCCAAACAGAAGGAAACAGAAAAACCAAAGTCGGGGGAGAGGTTGGATGAAGACCTGCTGGCCAGTGCTGGGAAGCTGCTGGGCTGTGTTGGTGGCCATGTGGATGCTGGAAATTCCTTCTCCATTGGGCTGGATTCAGACCCTGGGCTGCACTCGAACCCTGGACTGGACTCAAACCCTGGGATGGGCTTGGACTCTGGGCTCGACTCAGGCACTGGGCTGGGCTTTTGTCATTGGCCTCTGGGTTTGGCTCTGAACTCTGGACTGGTCTCAAACTCGAGGCTGGACTTGGGCCCTGGGCTTGACTTGGGCTCTGGGATAGACTCAGGCTCTAGGCTGGATTCAGGCTCTGGGCTGGACTAAAACCCTGGACTGGACTTGGACCTGGCCTGGACTCAGACTCTGGGTTGGTCTTGGGTCTTTGCTGGCCTTGGACTCTGCCTGTCCCCTGGGAAGTAAGCCAAGCAATGGGTTCTGGGGCTTCACTGTGTTTAGGTGATTGTTCAATCAGATCAGGGGTGACCCTGACCTGCAGGGGCCTGAGATGAGCCCAGGGTGGTCAGACACCCCATCCAATTCAGGTCACTTGTGGTAGGTACAGGAGCTATTCTGGGGCTTGTCCCAATGTGGGGGGTGAGGGCTGTATCGATGGTCCCATCAGATGCCTTGAACCCTGGGGCTGACTTGCAGGTGGCCCTGGCTCCTGTGTGCAGGTCATCAGCTCCTGGTAGGCTCATTGCCTCCCTTCCCCGTTCCCTGTGGGGGTTTGTCTGCTCCTTCTCTCCTCTCTCCCCTCTCCAACCCAGCACAGAGCCTCAAGGGATCTGATCTGGGCTCAGTCGCGGGGAGAGAGTGGGGCCTACATCTAGAGCCTGCTGAGCCTGGTCCATGTCCCCGGGCTGGGTCTCCGGGGCTTAGATCACCTCGTGGATCATGTTCTTGTAGTCATGAAAGGTCTGAGGTCTCTCCTGCAGCATGGCCGAGAAGACCCACTTCACCTGCGGGCAGGGTTCCAGGAGGGGAGGGGTGAGTGTGGTCTGCTCCCCCTCAGACCAGGACCCCATCAGACCCTCCATCTGGCCTTTGCCTGACCCCACCCTGCCAGGTCCTGGGAAGGCAGGGGCAGTGGGGGGACAGCCAGGGCCCACCTTTACAAGGGTGACTGTGGCGCTGTAGCTCACGCTGAGAAGGAAGAGGGCAATGAAGATGTAAGTGCTGGTCCACAGCTCTTCCAGCTCCTTGCTCTCTGGCTCCTCGGTGCACAGGTCCCAGAGGTTCAGCTCTGGGGACAGATGGATAGGCAGGTCAGTCCTCCTCCAGTGATGTGGGAGGACTGGGGGCCACCCTTAGGGAGTAGAGAGTATTGGGGTCTGGCAATGGAGGGTTCCTAGTGCACTGGTAGGGCAGGGACGGAGAGGCCAGTCCTACCTGGAGCTTTTGGAACCCAGAGCCCCAGGCAGCCATGGGGGAGCAGCTCCAGTCTTCTGCTCTCTCCTGACAACTCCCTTCCTTGGGTGCTGGGGGCAGGGGCCACACCTGCTTCGGACCTTTCCCTCCTCTGTCCCCCAAACCCTCAAGGCGCTGGCATTTCCTCTCCCTCCATTTCTCCTGGCTTCTCTTCCATAGCTGGTCACCTCCACTTAGTCCCCAGATCCAACTCTGTCCCCTCAACTACTCCCTGGCAGATGGGTCCCCAGGAACCCCCCACCTTGTCAGGAACTCTCTGCCTGGTCAGGGCTCCCAGAAGCTCCCCCTGGCCACTTGTTCATCCTAGCCCCGGCCTTATCTCTCATCGCTTCCTCAGCTCTGCTCCCCACCAGCCTTGGGGATCATTCCACCCTATACATGGACCGGCCTTCCCAGCTTGGAGCCTCCCTGGAGCTGCTGCCCTCCAGGGAGAGTCTGAGCTCTGCAGTCTGGCTTGCAGGACCCAGGATGCAGACTCTGGGGCCTGGACCTCCTTCTGTGTGAGGAGGTCTGGCCATCTGTGTGCAGATGGGGAAACTGAAGCTGGGCTGAAGGAGCTCACCTCTCAGAGGCCATGTGGACACAGAATCAGGCTTGATTGAGCCCAGAGTGCATGCTGCCCCACCTTTCTCCTCCCTTGGCCTGGGCCTGGCCCCTGAGCTCTTGCCTGCCTGGCACTGTAGAGTCCACTCAGGCCTGCCCCTTTCAGGTCCCCTGTGCCACCCACTCCTGTCTCTGATCTCACTCTGGCCAGGCTGAGACCTTCCTCTCTGCCACTTACAGCAAAGCAGGTGCACAGAGCAGGGTGTGGTGTGGTGGGTGAGAGGAGAAGCTTGGTAGGTCTGAGCTCAAGAAGGAGGGTGTGTGTGTGGGCACAGGTGCTGGCAAGAGGACAGGTTCCTGCGGCGAGCGTGTGGTCGAGTCCTAGTGGGAGTGCCTGGGTTTGTTTGGCGTGTGTGGTTCAGAATGTGAGTAGGGCAACTGCAGGATGCACAGATGTCTGTGTTTGCGTGTGCATCTGGAGGAGCTTGTGTGCTTGGGAGGGCATGTGGGTGCTGTGTGCACTGGTGTGTATATGTCTGGGTTGTGACCACTCAGCTCTGATCCCCTTGGCCTCTATATCTGGGGTGAATCCTGCAGCCTGCTCACACCCTCATAGTCCCAACAAAACCAGTTTAGAAGTTGAATGGGGTCCACACAGCACTTATGGGCCTCTGTGTGGGCACATGTATCTGTGTGTACATGTGTGCATGTGTGTGTATGCATGTGTGTGCATGAGTGTATGTGTGTGCACGTGTGTGTGTGTGTGTCTGTGGGGTGCAGCTGACAAGTGGGTTCTGATCGGGGTGGCTGGGGCCACAGGAGTGTCTGGTGGGAGGACCCTTGGTTCACAGTCGGGGTGTGAAGCCCCTCATGTCTGTTGTGGATCTGGTTTCTCTTGCAGGGAGCTGGTGCCCAGGTGTGGCATGGAGGGTTTGGGTGTAGCCTGGGTGAGGGGCCCAGGGGAGGCAGCAGTGGGGCTGAGCATGGGGCATGTGCAAGTGTGCCGGTGCAGGTGCCGTATTGCACCCATGTCAAGTGGGTGTGTCATTGTTGGGGGCTGTGTGGAGGGGATGGGTGTGGGAATGCATGTGTATAAGTGTGGATGTGAGCATGATTTGAGTGTGTGGTTTTGGTGCCTTTGTGCAAGCACTTACACAGTGGGTGTGGCCCTGTGTGGCACCCATGCGTGTGTGTGTCCAAGATGGTGTGTGTGTAGGGCATCCCTCAGGATCATTCTGGGGTTGAAGCAAGGCCCTTGCAGTGAGGCAGGGTCACTGGGTACCAACCTGGACCTCAGGTGTCCCTGTGGGCTGGGCAGAGGTCAGTGGGCATGGTTTATGAGTGAGCATGTACCTGTGCCCTTTACTGGGGTGGGGTCTGCCCTGCTCCACTCTGCACATGGGGTGTGGGCTATGGGTGAAGGCAGGGGTTACAGGCACATTGAGGCCCAAGTTGGGGGCTGCCTCAGCTTGTTTCTCCACCCAGATGACCTGTGGGTGCCCACCCAGGACTGGTGAAGCTGCTTTGGGTACATACACTTGTCTAGGCCTGGAGGAGCAGCAGCTGGTCAGGCCCAGATGCTGAGGCCACTGGGGCCTCTGGAAAAGGGAGGGACTGGGGCAGGGTCTCCTCTGAGGACCACCCCTGCTCTGACCCTTTGGACTTCTCTGTGCAGGCAGGGCCTGGAGTGGCAAGAGGAGAGTCTGGGTGTCTGTGCTTGGACCCCCACCCCTAACCCGTGGACTTGGAGTTTGGCAAATACCCAAGATATAGAGACAGAAGGATGACCCAGCCTTCTCCCATCTCTCTGATCTGAGAGACTCTTCCTCTGACTCCCAGAGGCTCAGCACAATCCCTGCCCTGCCCCACAAGAACAGGCATGCCAGGGCTCCAAGCAGGCTCCTGAGAGTTTATTGGGGGCCCTCCCAGTGCAGTTTCACAATGGACAGACTTCCAGCCAGTACCCAGTCCCTGACCAAGGCAGGTGGCACCCTGGGGGGAAAGGGGAAGGACGGGCTGGAAGGTGGGTGGGAGGGCTTCATTTACCAGGGCTTCTGGGCACTGGTTTCTGGAGGGTCCTTGAGCCACTCAGTGCTTCGTGCACCACATGGCAGAAGAATGTGTCCTGCTCCCAGGCCACCCTGCTGACCTGCAGGCGGCTGAAGGTGAAGAAGGAGGGCTTGAGGCCATTGGCCTTGTAGGGGCCTGTGGTGCTGTACTGGTCTGCGCTGAGGACCGTGTCATTGCGCAGCCACTGCACAGAGATGTCCTCGGGGAAGAAGTTCTGGATCAGGCAGGTCAGGGTGACTTCGTTCCCTTTCTCCTCCTCGGGCGGCTGGAACACATAGAGGTCCGGGGGGACGCGGCTGCCTGTGGGTGGGAGTGGAGGCAAGTTCAACCAACTTGGCTGTCTCCCGGAGCACCCTGGGTCTGCCCACCACCCTGTTCCCTTGGCTCACCATTGCCCTTAGTGGTGGACCGCACGATGGATTTAGGCAGATCCGGGTGGGTCACCTTGCAGTAGTAGGTCTCACCCTCGATCCAGTCATTCACTTCTATTGGCAGGGTGGACGTGACAGTGACTGTCCCATTGTACTGCTTCTTGCTGTTGGGTGGGTCTGGGTGCACAGGTTTCTTGCTCTTCCGGGACCAGGTCAGTTTCAACTGGTCGCTGCTGGCCAGGTCCACCACTAAGCAGGTGAGCTTGGGTGACTTATTGACGTACAGGTCTATTGGGCTGGGGACGCTGAGGTAAGTCATCACCCCTCGGGGCTCGGAATCTGCATGGTGGGACCAGGAGCAGATGGGAGGGCAGCCTCCCTTCCCCCTCCCTAACCTTCCCCAGCCTCCCACCCCATGTCAGGGTGGGTGGGGTCTGTACCTGAGCACTTCCTGGCATTGTCCTCAAAGTTAAGGCCTTGATAGGTGACCTTGCAGGTGTAGGTTTTTTCAGACACCCATTGGCCCTGGGTGATGTTGATCTCGCTGTGGGTGGAGGCCAGCTTGTCCTTTACCGTGGCAGGGACAGTGTTTGAGAACAAATGTTTTATCTCCTGCCCATCTTCCAGCCACCGGACATTGATGTCACCTGGAGTGTAGCCAGAGATGAGGCACAGGAGCTGGATGGTGGAGTGGGAGTCCCCTTGGGGGTCACAGGATGAGTGGAAGAGCCTCACGGAGGGCAGGGTGAAGTTCTTTGAACACACTAGAGGCAGAGACAGGCAGAGTGTGAGTGACCATGGGTGGGAGTGTTTTTGATCTCGCTGAGTTCTGTGCCCTGGACCTGTCCTCTCCTCCCAGCCTCTATGCCTCCTCCCTCCACAAGGGAAGGCTACTCTTCTCCTGCTCTCTGCTGGAACAAGCGTTGGGGGCCCTCTTGTTCTCAGCCCATCACTTTCTGGAAGTCTTTCCTCTTCTCTGATTGCAGTCCCTCTAGCTGAGTCACCATGAACCCAGCCCATGCTCACCGCTGATGTTCTTGCTGATGCTGGCATTGGACGGACTGTGGACCACACTGCAGGTGAACTTCTGCTTGTTCCACTCACCCAAGATGGTCACCTGGCTTACGGTGGTGTAGAGGCTGGGGTTTGTGTCCGGGGTGGTGGGGAAGGTCACAACACTCTTGCTCAGAGGACCCGTGTCCCAGCTCACGGTCACTGGCTCCGGGAAGTAGCCCTTCACTAGGCAGCCCAGTGTCAAATTGGAGAGAGCAGTGCTCATGCAGCAGGGGGCCAGGGGGAAGACGTTGGGCTCCTGGATGGCCTCTGCAGGGATGGAACCACAGTCAGCACTGGCTTTTGGGACAGGCAGTCCCTGGCGTCACCCTATCAGGCTCCAAGATAACCATGGAGTCTGACCAGGGGCTTCCCATCCCCAGGGTTCTGGGTGGTCTGGAAGGTGTGGCCTGTGGGTTAGGGATGGGAGCTGTGATGCGGTGGAGGGGGGTCAGGCAGCCCAGGCTCACTTCAGGACCTTCTCTCATGTTTTGACCCCTCTTCTTCCTCTACAAGCCCCAGGCCAGGAAGCAATCTGATATCCCCCTGTTCTGCCATCAGGAGCTATTACTTAGTAGTCATAACCTTCAGCCTCAGGAACAAGGACCTTCCCAAGACATAGCCCATCCTCAGCCTGGGATGGCTGGATCGTGGGGTCCTTCCCCTTGGCCAGAAGAGAAGGCTTGGAGCCCACCCATTGGGGCCAGAAAATCCCCAGGAATCACCAGACTTTCCCCTGTGCCCCCATCCATTGATCCCCCATTGGATCCTGGGGACCCAGAGAGCCCCTCCTCAGGAATCACCAAGCTGTCCCTTCTGCCCCAACCTCAAAGCCAATCTAGGTCTCCCCACAGGCAGGATGTCTGCCACCCACTCGGCTCCCTGATCCCTGTGGCCCAGAGGCTCAGCAACTCATTTCCCCTGGCCACTCTGCCTTGGTTGACATTTCCATCTCACCCCTTGCCCGACCAGCCAGGTCTCAAGGTTCTCCGTCCTTCCTGCTCATCAACTGGGGACGTCTAATTACAGGCCTGTCATGGTGAGGAAGACTGATCACAGTGCCCCATGGCTAGAGAATGAAGAGTTGATCAAAGCACACTTTCCAGCCTTTCCCTAAAGAGCATCCTTGCACCAAGTTGCTTGCACACATGCCTGCCCCCTCCTCTGGCCTTGGAATCACAGATCATATACCCCACCCTCATCTCCAGTTCATCCTAACCATGCTTCCTAGCCCAGCTTGATCTTGATGTCTGTTCTAAGCTACAAAAATATCACAGACCCCGGTCCAGCACAGCTCTGTCCTTCCTTCTCAACTCTGTCCAGCCCCGACCAGTCTGTCCCAGCTTTGTCTATTCCAGCTGGGTGCAGTCCAGATCTCCTTGTCTCAGTGCAGCCAAGACCAACTGACACCAACCAGCTCAGTTGAGTCCAGCTTTACACAGTCCAGCCAGGCCAGCCCAGCTTAACTCCACTCAGTCCATTTCTACAAAGCTCAGCTCAAGATATCCCAGCTTGGTCCTGCCTGGCCCATGTCAGCCTATGATATCCCATTTTAGTCCACCTTGCTCCTCTTAGCTCAGACCACTCAATTACGTGAAGTTCAATTTAGCTCAGCCCTTTGCAGCTCAGCTAACCCAGGACAGTCAGCTACAGACAGTTCGGATTAACAGTCCAGTCTGGCTCAGTTCAACTCAGCTAAAACAATGTGCCTAGAACAGCCAGACCACCTAGATTGATGCAGCTCAGCCTGATCCAGCTCAGCCCATTTCAGCCCGGCTCAGTCCAGCTTAGCCCAACTCAGTCCAGCCCAGTTCAGCCTGGCTTAGTGCAGCTTAGCCCAGCCTGGCCCATCACAGGTCAGCCTAGCATTGTCCAGCTCAATCCAGTCCTGCTCAACCCTGTTCAGCCCAGCCCAACCCTGTCAAACTCAACTCAGGCCTATCCAGCTCAGCTCCAACCACCCATTCGAGTTCAGCCCTGCCTCGGTCACCTCAGTGCTACCCAATGCTGCCCATACCATTTTATTGTAGTTTAATAGAGCTCAGCCTTGTCCAGTTCAGTTCAGCCCAAGTCTATCTCTGCCCAGCTCAGCCCACTTCAATTCATATCAGCTAAGCTCAGCACAGAACATTCTTGTTTGGTCTAAACTTGTTAGCTCAACTCAGCTCAGTTCAGCCTAGCTCAGCCCTACTTTTCTTGGGGTACTCCAGCTTGATCCATACTGGCCTAGTTGAATCCAGGATAGCCCATTTATATCTACCCTGTTCATCCTAGCACATTCTACCCAGTTCAGTTATACTCAATCCAGCTCAGTTTAGTCCACCCAGCACAGCCTAACTTAGTCAGATCACCCTGGCTCAGAGCAGCCAACTCAACTAAACCCAGGTCAACCATAAACTGCCAGTACAGGACAGCTTGGTTAAGCTTGTCCTAGGGAATGCCAAGGCATCCCACTTCAATCCATCGTGCTTACCCTAACTCAGCTCAGCCAAGTGGAGCCTAGCTTCTCCCAGCCCAGTTCAGCTCAGTTAAATGGTGTCCAGCCCATCTCAGTACAACTCAGATTAGATAAGCACAGCTCAGCCTACTCCAGGACAGACGAACTCACTCTAGCCCAGAAGAGTAAACTCAGTTCAAACAAATCCAGCCCTGCCTAAATCAGTCGTAAATTGCCCAACTCAGCTCAGCCCAGTTCAGCCCACGCTTGTCCATCTGTCTACCCAGCTCAGTGTAGCTCAGTCTACTCAGCCCAAACTATCTCTAGTCAGTCTGGCTTATATCAACTCAGCTCAGCTCTGCCCAGCCCAGCCCTGTCCACCCCAGTTCAGTCCTGTCCAGTACATCTCTGTACAGCCCAGCTCAGCCCAGCTCAGCCCAGCTCAGCCCTGTCTAACCCATCCCTGCCCAGGCCAGCTCATCCCAGCCCATCCCTGTCCAGCCTAGGTCAGACATGTCCAGCCTGGCCCATCCCATCCTAGTCCTGTCCAGCCCAAACCAGCCCAGCTCAGCCCTGTCCAACTTGGTCTAGCCCAGCCCAGCCCAGCTCAGCTCAGCCCTGACTAGCCTGGCCCAGCCCAGCTCAGCCCTGTCTAGCCCATCCCTGCCCAGCTCATCTCAGCCTGGTGCAGCCCACCCTTGCCCACCCCTTCTCAGCCTGGTCCAGTCCATTCCTGCCCAGTCCAGCTCAGCCCATCCTGGCCCATCTCAGTTCACCTCACTCAGTGTAGGTCAGTACACCCAGCCCAACCCACCCCAGCCCATCCCAGCTCAGCCCTGTCCAGCTCAGCCTGGCCCAGCCCAGCTCAGCCCAGCCCAGTTTAGCCCTGTCCAGCTCAGTTCAGCCTAGCCCAGCCCAGCTCAACCTTGTACAGCCTACCCCAGCTCAGCCCCATCCAGCCCAGCTCAGCCGATCCTGGCCCATCTCAGTCTACCTTGCTCACTGTAGGTCAGTACACTCAGCCCAACACAACCCAGCCTTTCCTTGCCCAGCCCACCCCAGCTCAGCTCTGCACAGCATGGCCAAGCCTAGCCCAGCTCAGCCCTATCAAGCTTATCCCTGCCCAACCCAGCCTAGCTCAGTGCTGTCCAGCATGGCCCAGCCCAGCCCACCTTAGCCCACCTTAGCCCAGACTGGCTCACCTAGCCCAGCCCCACCCAGCCCAGCTCAGCCCATCCTGGCACATCTCGGTCTACATTGCTCATGTAGGTCAGTCCATTTAGCTCAGCCCATCCCTGCCCAGCGCAGCTCTGCCCTGTCTGCCAGCCCAGCTGCCCTGTCCAGCCTGGCCCAGCCCAGCCCAGCTCAGCACTGTTTAGCCCATTCCTGTCCAGCCCAGCCCAGCCTAGCTCCGCTCTGTCCAGCTTGGCTCAACCCAGCTCAGCCCAGCTTGGCAGCTCAGCCCAGCCCAGCTTGTGCAGCGCAATCCCACCCAGCCTAGCTTGGCCCATCTTGAGCCATCTCAGTACACTTTGCTCAGTGTAGGTCAGTACACTCAGCCCAATACAACCCAGCACAGCTCATCTCAGTCCAGCCCTGCTCAGCCTAGCTTAGCCCTGTCCAGCTCAGCTCTGCCCAGCCCAGCCCAGACCAGTCCAGCCCAGCTCAGCCTTGTACAGCCTACCCCAGCCCAGCCCAGTTCAGCCGATCTGGGCCCATCTCAGTCTACCTTGCTCAGTATAGCTCAGTACACTCAGCCCAACACAACCCAGCCCAGCTCATCTGAGTCCTACCTTGTTCAGCATAGCTTAGGCCTGTCCAGCCCTTCCTTGCTCAGCCCAGCCCAGCTCACCTCTGCCCAGCATGGCTGAACCTAGCCCATCTCAGTCCTTTTAAGCTTATCCCTGCCCAACCCAGCCCAGCTCAGCTCTGTCCAGCATGGTCCACCCAGCCTGGCTTAGCCCACCTTACCCCAGCCCAGCCCCATCCAGCCCAGCTCAGCCCATCCTGGCCCATCTTGGTCTACACTGCACATATAGGTCAGTCCATCTAGGTCAGTCCATCCCTGCTGTTCCCACCTCTGCCCTGTCCAGCCCATCCCTGCTCACCCCAGCTCAGCTCTGTCCAGCCTGGCCCAGGCGAGCCCAGCTCAGCTCTGTCCAGCTTGCCCAGTCCAGCCACACTCAGCCCAGCTCAGTCCATCCTGGCTCATCTTGGTCTACCCTGCTCACATAGGTGGGTTTGCCCATCCCTGCCCTGCCCAGCTCAGCCAAGTCCAGTCCATCCCTGCCCACCATATTTAGCCTTGTCCAGCCTGGCCAGCCCAGCCCAACCCATTCTTGTACAGCCAATTCCTGCTTATCCCAGCCCAGTCCAGCTTAACCTATCCCATCCCTGTCAAGTCCATCCCTGTCCAGCCCAGCCAATCCCAGCTCAGCTGTGCCCAGCATGGCTGAGCCTAGCCCAGCTCAGCCCTTGTCAAGCTTATCCTTGCCCACCCCAGCCCAGCTTAACCCACCTTAGCCCATCCCACCTCGCCCAGTCCAGCCCCACGCAGTCCAGATCAGCCCATCTGGGCCCATCTTGGTCTACCCTGCTCATGTAGGTCAGTCTATTTAGCCCAGCCCAATCCAGCCCAGACCAGCTTAACCCTGTCCAGCCCAGTGCAGCCCAGTTCAGTCCATCCTGCCCATCTTAGCGTAACCTGCTCAGTATAGGTCAGGCCACTCAGCCCAGCTCATCCCAGATCAACCCTGTCCAGCCCAATCCAGCCTCACCCAGCCCAGTTTAGTCCATCCTGGTCCATCTCAGACCTCCCAGCTCAGTGTAGATCAGTCCACCCAGCTCCTCTCAGGACAGCTCAGTGAAGCATGGCTGAGGATGGCCTTGAATGACCAGCATGTCTCAACTGTACCCAGAATAGTTAATCTCCCTTCACATAGCCTAGGTTACTCAATTAGCTGTGCTAAGCCCATCCCAGTGCAGTCCTGCACAGCTTGGCCCAGAAGTCATGGCTCAGGCCATCTCAGGCCCATGGTTCAGCACAAGGACAGCTCGCTGATACCTATACCCCAGGCATGACTGGGCAGGCAGATCTGGGTCCCAGGCTTTTGCAAGGAGATCCACAGCCCAGCCTAGGTCTGGAACTCTGAGATACCCCTGACTGTCTCCCTCTTAGGCCCTGCTCCCAGACTTATTTAATCCAAGAGCTGCTTGCCTTTAAACGTTGGTTTTGGGCAGTCTCCTGACCCTCTGTGTCCCTGTGCAGGGAAGGGACAGCTGAAAGACTCATGGTGACTGAGGGGTTCAGTCCATTCCAGAAGGCAGCTAGTGTCCACTACCCCAAGCCCAGCAGCCCCAGCAGCCCGGTCCCTCTGGGTTCCCAGTGACTGGGATATCTGAGGTCCTAGGGCTTTCATCAGGAACTGCTCACCGTTTTGTCCTGTCACGCCTGGCTGTGGTTGTCTGTAGGGTCCTTGGATATTCAGCTGGTCTCCTGCCTAGGGGTGGCTCCCTGGCCAAAGAGAACCCCTAGTAACCATTGATGTTATTTTTACATCAAGAGAAGAGGGCTTATGGGGAGGGGAGCTCTGCCTCAGTGCTCTTAGCTAAAAATGGGGTGGGAAATCCCAGGGGCTGGGCAGCTCTGGAAGTTCCCTTTTCTTTCTGTTCTTGGGAAATTGATGGAGCACCCGCCCGTGGGGTCCCAGGTGAAGCCCCTTGGCTGGGGATGCACAGGTGCATTCTGGGCTAGCCTCCTCCTTCCTCTCTGCAGCCCTCTGTTTATGTCTTCTCCACCAGCTCCTCCTACCTGGCCTCAAGATCTGATGCCATGTGCGTGTTCCCTGCTGGCAGATGCTCAAGGACCCCTTGAGCATGGTCGTGCCTGCTCTGGGCATGAGTGAGATGGGGGCCATAGGTCCATAAAAGTTGGGAAGGCCCTTGTCCTTCCCTGGGCTCCCCAGAGGCACCATGCTGGCCAGTACATTGCCTTTCCTCCAGAAGGTGTGGTGACCCATGGCCTCTTTCCTTGCTCCTGGGCACCTGTCCCACAGCCTAGATTTCTAGCTGGGGCAGGCTTCACCAAGGGTACAGGGCGAGGGCAGAGTTGGTGAGCAGGGGCCCACTGTGGGGGAGAGCTGGACAGGGCTGTGAGGCTGAGGGCTGGTCAGTGAGTCTTCCAGGCCCTGCAGCTGCTGGTGTTTGGACTCCACAGGGTGGATCAGTGTCAGGGGCTCTGGCACCATGCAGCAGGCTGGGATGGGGCATGGGGTGGCTCTCCAGAGGCTTCCTCAGCTTATGTGCCTGGTGTGCCACACAGCCAACACCCAGTACCTGCTCCCACAATGTCTGGGGAGCCTAGAGTTTCCTTCAATGGTGTGGAAGAACCTACATGCCTGTGGGCTTCCAGGAATCCCCCAAGGCCTGTGTGCACACATACATTGGGGGAGGCCACAGGGAACCCGTGTGCCCAGGCTTGTTGACCCAAAGGTTCCAGGAGGACACATGCAAGGTCCTTGGGGGAGGGGAGAGCTGCTAGGTGGCATCAGGACCCCGGACCCTGGACTCCAGGTCTAATGTACTAGTGGTCCCCATGCACAGGAACTGTGTGGAGAAGGGCTCTATGAGACCTGGTGCCTTCTGGTGGGGTGTTCAGACTCATTCTGGAGACCCAAAAAGGGCTACTGGATGTCTGAGGCTGTGTGGGACAGGGGCTGACCTGGGGTGGGGCCTGACCCAGCTTGAGGGGGCTGGGGACAAGGGGGAAGGGTGAGGGTTAGTCACAGATTTGTGGTGTGAATTCTATGCCTGGGGAAGCCATGACCCTTCCTGAACCCTCTGACTCCCCAGGGCAGTCTGTCCCAGGTCTGTCCCTCCACATCCTCAGCCCCAGGGATGGACACAGTGTGGGAGGATGGGTGGGAAACTCTGAGTTCTGTAGAAGGACCTGTGCTTTCAGAGAAACCACAGGGGGCAAGGGAGGGTGCAGAGGGGGATCTCCTCTCCCTTCTGGGCTTTCAGTCACATAAGCTCAGAACAGTCTAGTTCAGTCTAGCCTAGCCCAGTGAAGCCCACCTCAGTGAGTGTGAGCCCAGGTTGGCCCAGGGTCTGTGTAGGTGGTCACCTGGACCACTCCCACTCACCCTGCATCCCTCTGCTCTCTCTCCAGGCCATGGGCACTAGGCAAAGGGGGCTCAGTGCCAGCCCGCCTGCCCCTGGTTTCCCTCTGATGTCCTGGGTGCCAGGCTTCTGAGACCATGTGAGATGGTTGTGTGTGTGGCATCAGTGGGTGGGTCCTCAGGAAGGAGGCTCAGGGTACCTGCTGCCCCTGAGCTTCAGGTTCCCACCTGGGGTCCCTTGTTCCTGGAGAAGAGTGCCCTCCATTCCTCTCCCATGTTCCTCCAGGATGGACTCAGCTCTGGACACAGGAGTCCAAGTCTCACTCTTGTTCTGGTCTTAGGAGTTGCCCTGCTACCCCCACCCTTTCCCATCCAGTGGTGGGACTGGTACTTGCTGCTTCGTATGGCACTGGTCCAAGCCGACACAGAACTTGGCTGTCTTGAATGCTTGGCCTTGTCCACCCTAGCATTGTTGCAGCCCCCCTGCTTGCTCAGGACCTCTCTTGTGTCCCATAGTGCTTTTCCCTTACTCCAGCATCTCAGGTGTGCATGTGTGTGCAAGTGTTTATACATCTGTATGCACATGTGCACATGCACATACAGATGCACGAGTGTGTAAGCATTCATGTGTTCATGTGTATATTTCTGTGTGTTGCGGGAATAAGGAAGGGTCTTCTCCCCTACCACAGCCTGAACTGGCCCTGCTGACTGAGGAGACCCCCAGGCAGTGTGTGAGAGGGCACTGCTGTTCCCATGTCAGCTTGTGACTGGCCTGAGCAAGGGCAGGGTTGCTTGGTGTCCACTGGAGTGCTCACCATGGGCTCTCCCATGTCAGAGGGTGTGGAACTGGGAAGCTGGATGTGTGAAGAGCTAAGCCTTCCTTGATCCAGGATGCTCCTTAACTGAGTTGGCTCAGGTGGGCCCCCAGAGCAGGATCTGACCTGGCTAGGCAATTCTTTAGGGGCTGCATTGCTTGAATGACCAGCAGGAATTTCGGTGGAGCCAGGCCAGAGAGCATGGGAGGAGTGGTTTTTGATCCCATGTGCTATTACACCCACCCTTTGAGACAAGGCCAACTGTTAGGGTTTGTGTGGGTAACAAGGGACCAATGCCAGCTCAGGTCAGGGGGCCATTGGGGAAGAGAGCTGAGCTGCAGATGTTTCCTAGACTCTTCTGAACTGGGACACCACAGGGTAGCAGGAACTGGCCCTCAGCTACCCCAGCTCTCACCTGGGGGGCTCAGTGCTCACCAGGTTCTCAGATTCCCCCATAACTGAGTGCTTTGAGCTTTGCCCCTCTTAGAGGGCTGGACTTCAGAGTTGCCCTGGTCCTCAGATTTTGAGTCCAGCTGACTCCCTTGTTGTCCTTGGCTGCAACCCCAAATGTACACCTATTGACATACACAACCCTAAACTTCCCCTTTCAACTACATTCACACACATAATTCACATACATAATTCAGCATTGTTAATTACAATGTACCACCATCACTGCCATTTATTTCCAAACCTTAACAATGAATCTAAATAGAACTTCTGTATAAATTAGGCTTCAGTTTCCCATTCTCTACCTCAAGTGTATCCCTTGGTAAACTATATTTTAGATTCTAATTCTAAGTTGGCTTATAATAATTAGTCCATAGCAGTGAAATCGTACATTACTTGTCCTGTTCTGTATGGCTTATTTCACTCAACCTAATGCCCTCAGTACTTCATCAGTCCTTCATGAAGCATCAGGACTTCATCCCTTCTCACAGCTGCATAATATTCCATCATAAGTGTATACCACATTTAGTTTATCCGTTCATTTGTTGAAGGCCACTTGCATTGCTTCCATCTTTTGGCAACTGTAAATAATGCTGCTATGAACATTGGTGAGGAAATATCTGTTGCAGTCCCTGCTTTCAGTTCTTCTGGATCTATATCTAGTAGCGGGATTGCCAGGTCATATGGTAATTCTATATGTAGCTTCCTGAGGAACTGCCTGTCTTCCCCATAGGGGGTGCCATTTTACATTCTCATCAGCAATGAATGAGTGTTCCTATTTCTCCATATCCACTTCAATGCTTGCAATTGTATGTTTTTTTAAAGTAGCCATTCTATTGGTTGTAAAATGATATCTCACTGTGGCTTTAATTTGCATTTTCCTAATGATAGTGATGTTGAGGATCATGTGCTTTTTAGCCATTTGTGTATCCTCTTTGGAGAAATGTCTATTCAAGTATTTTGCCCATTTTAAAAATTGTTTTTTTTTGTGTTGTTGTTGATTGGTAGTGCTTCTTTATATATTCTGGATATTGGATATGAGGTTTCCCAATATTTTCTCCTATTGAGTAGGTTGTCTTTTCACTTTCATAACAAAATCCTTTGACGAACAAAATTTCTTAATTTTGAGGAGGTCCAATCTATATAAATTTTCTTTTATTGCTTGTGCTTTGGGTATAACTCTAAGAAACCATTATCTCAAACAAGATCCTGAATATGCTTCCCTATATTTTTTTCTAGGAGTTTTATATTTGTGGCTATTATTTGTTGGTCTTTCATCCATTTTGGATTAATTTTTTAGTACATGGTATGAGTTAGGGGTCCTCTTTCATTCTTTTGCATATGGAATCCAGCTCTCCCAGAACCATTTGTTGAAAAGACTATTCTTTCCCAATTGAGTGGACTTGGCAGCCTTGTCAAAAATCAACTTGCTTTGTATATGAGGGTGTATTTCTGAACTCTAAATTCGATTCTCTTGGTCAGTATAACAATCCTTTGTGCTTGTTTCATGATATTTTGACTACTGTAGGTTTGCCATTTTCCTTAATGGTAGGAAGTGTGAGTTCTCCAATGTAGTTCTTCGTTTTCAAGATGTTTTTGGCTGTTCAGGGACACTTACCCTTCCAAATAAACCTGATAATTGGCTTTTCCATTTTTGCAAATTAGGCTGTAGGAATTTTGATTGGGATTGCACCGATTCTGTAAATCATTTTGGGTAGAATTGACATCTTAATGATATTTATCCCTCCAGTTCATGAGCACGGAATGTCCTTCCATTTATTTAGGTGTTCTTTGATTTCTTTTAGCAATGTTTTGGGAATTTTCTGTGTACAAGTCCTTTACATCCTCAGTTAAATTTATTCCTAGATATTTGATTCTTTAAGTTGCTATTTTAATGCAATGTGTTCTTGATTCCCTCCTCAACATGCTTATTACTAGTGTACAGAGACACTACTGATTTTTGCATATTGTTATTGTAGCCTGACACTTTGCTGAATTAATTTCTTATTTCTGGTAGCTTTCTTGTTGACTTTTGGGACTTTCTATATATAAGATCATGTCAAGTGCAAACAGTGGAAGTTTTACTTCTCCCATTCCAATTTGGATGCCTTTTATTTCTTTTTCTTGCCTAATTGCTCTGGTGAGAACTTCCACTACTATGTTGAATAAAAGTGGTGACAGTGCAGTGGTTGTCCTTGTATTGTATCAGATCTTAGAGGGAAAGATTTCTGTCTTTCACTATTGAGTATGATGTCACCTGTGGGTTTTTCATATGTGCCCTTTATCATGTTGAGGAAGTTTTTTTCTCTTCTTAATTATCTAAGCATTTCTATCAAGAAAGTATGCTGAAATGGAATATTGAGCAACAACAAGGAGTGAAGCTGTGAGACATGCAAGGTGAATGGATCCTGTAGACAGCAATTTGAGTGAAGTATGCCAGAAACAAAGGCAAACACTATAATGCTTCACCAATATGGGCTAACTATAATGTGCAAACTCAGAATTGAATCTTAGAGCACAGACTATCAGTGGAATGATTACTGTAATGCTCCTAGATTGTAAGCTCTTACAGCAGTCACATCTACTCCTGGATTGTAATGGTTGTCTCTAAACCCTGAGATGCTGATCCCCTTGTGTATAACTTGATTGGTCTCTGGAATGTTGGATATCTGTGTGACACCTGAAACTCAGAGCTAGAGCTCAGCAGATATGAATGTCAGTATTAGTACATACAGCAACCATTAAAAGAGAAAATGCTGAAAAAGACCCCAGATTTCAATTAGAGATATGAATGAAGCATATCTGGGTAACACTAGGGCAAATTGGACCAAAGGGTAAAGGTTGAAACTGACTGTGTTTTGAAACTTTAACTTCCATATGAGACCAAGGGAAGAGATATTTATTTGGTGCAGGATGTGTATTTTCTAAACATTATAATCTCTACAGTCTGTTTGTTTAAACACTATAATTACATGGAACTTTGATTAGTACATGAGATCTGGTAGGTTTGTATAGGTTAGTATGAAATAACAACACGTTGCAAAATAATTTGGGCAGAGAATAAAAATATATAGGCAAGTCCCTCCTGAGGAGCTGGGGGAAAATGCAGAAGTGTTGGACTTCCTCACCTGGATTGTTGCTGATGTTCTCATGGACATTGAGGACTGATGGTTTGGTATGCTGAGCACTCTGTCCTTGGGGCCTTGCCCTTATGAAGCATGTTACTCCAAAGGAGAGGCTAAACCTGCTTATATGACAGTCTCCCCAAGTACCTCTTTGTAGCTCAGAAGTTGTCCTCTCTCTCTAGCTAAGCCAACTCAGCAGGTGATCTCACTGCCCTCCCCACTATGTGTGACCTGACTCCCAGGGGTGTAAATATCCCTGGCAACGCAGGATATGACTCCTGGGGATGAATCTGGACCCAGCATTGTGGGATTGAGAACATCTTCTTGACCAAAAGGGGGATGCGAAATGAAATGAAATAAATCTTCAGTGTCTGAGAGAATTCACAAGGGTTCGAGAGGTCACTCTCGTGGACATTCTTACGCACTATATAGATAACTCTTTTTAGGTTTTAATATTTTGGAACAGCAAGAAGTAAATACCTGAAACTACCAAACTCCAACTCAAGAGACTTGGCTCTTCAAGTTGATTGTATAACAATGTAGCTTACAAGGGATGACAGTGTGATTGTGAAAACCTTGTGGATAGCACTCCTTTTATCCAGAGTATCGATGGTTGAATAGAAAAATGGGGACAAAAACTGAATGAAAAAGAGGTTGGGATGGGGAGGATGATGTGGATGTTCTTTTTTACTTTCATATTATGGTTTTATGAACAGTTGATTGTACACCATGGATGAATATATCTCAATAAAACTGAATTAAATTAAAAAAAAGATCATATGCTGAATTTTGTCAAATGCTTTTACTGTGTCGATTAAAATGATCATGACATTTTCTCTTCTGTCTGGATGTGCTATTGTCCAAGTATTACTATAGAGGTGTCTATTTCTGCCTTCAGTTTTGCCAGTGTTTGCCTCATGTATTTTGGAGCATTGTGTTTGGGTACATACATATTTGTGACTATTATTTATTCTTGGTTGATTGCCCCTTTTATTAACCTATAGTGTTTTTTCTTTCTTGTAACAGCTTTTGATTTAAAGTCCATTTTGTCTGATATTAGTATAGCTACCCTAGTTCTTTTGTTCTTTTTTGGTTATTATTTGCATAGACTAACTTTCTCCATCCTTTCCCTTTTCAACCTGTTTGTGTCTCTGGTTCTACGGTGAGTCTCTTGTAAACAACACATAGCTAGATAATGCTCTTTTTTAAATCCCTTCTGCCAACATGTATCTATTGTTTGGGGAATTTAATCTTTTAACATTCAGCGTTATTACTGTAAATGCACTACTTACTTCAGCCATTTTGTACACTGGTTTCTATAGTGATATCTTTTGTTGTCTCTCTTCTGCTTTATTGCAACTTCCTTTTCTGTATAGTTTATCTTTGTGATGTATTTGACTGATCCCTCTGTCATTTCTGTTTCTGTATTTTTAAAAATACTTTATGGTTACCCTGTGATTTATATTTCACAACCTCCATCTATAATCCACTAATTTGAAAAGATACTAATTTAGCTTCATTAGCATGCACATTCTCTGCCCCCATATCCCCCTTTTTCTCCTGTATTTATTATTATTACTATTATTTTTTACCACTTTACCACTTTATATTTTGCATGTCCATTTTCAGGAAATATGCCTTTTTCTTGTTCAGTTGTATTCTGACTCTTCAAAGAATTAAAGAATAGATTTCTATTTTGATGAGACAGTACCATTATTGGGTTTTGCATTTACGTGTTAAGTTACCCTTACTAAAGATCTTTATTTCTTCACACTACTCCAAGCCACTCTCTCTTGTCTCTGCCTTTCAGCCTGCAGAACTCTGTTTAGTATTTCTTGTAGGACAGTTCTATTGTTGATGAATTCTCTCAGTTCCTGTTTGTCTATGAACATTTTAAACTCTCCCTCATTTTAGAGGACAGTTTTTCCAGATAAAGAGTTTTGGACAGGCAGTTTTTCTCTTTCAGTATATTAAACTTATGATATCACTGCCTTCTTGCCTCCTTGGTTTTGATGAGAAATTGGAACTTACTCTTGCTGGGGATCCCTTGTACGTCCTGAATTGCTTTTTTTTTTGTTTTGTTTTTATAATCCTCTTTTTATCTATGGCAATTGACATTCTCATTGATTTGTGTCTCACAGTAGGTTCATTAGGATTTATTCTGTCTGGATTATGTTGCACTTCTTGGATATGTATATGCATGTCTTTCATAAGAATTGGGAAATTTTCAGCCATTATTACCTCAAATATTCTTTCTGCCCCTTTTCTCTTCTCTTCCCCGTTTGGACCATCCATGGCAAATATATTTCTATGCTTCAGGCTGTCACTCAATTCATGGAGACCCTGCTCATTTATTTTTCTATTCTTTTCTCTATCTGTTCTTCTCATTCTATGATTTTGATTGCCCTGTCTTCTAACTTGCTGATTCTTTCCTCTGCCTGTTGAAATCTGCTTGTTGAAATCTGCTGTTATATGCTGTTGATGATCATCTTTGGTTAGCTGTTCTATCTTATGAGTGTCCTGTGAAGTTTTCATTTATTCTTTTGATTGTGCCATGTCTTCCTGTTTGTTAATATGGTGTGTAATTTTCTGATAATATCTAGGCATCTGATTATCTTGAAGAATTAACTCTGTAGGTTCATTTCTCCCTCTTGCCTAGGATTTTATTGTTGGTTGGCTTTATGTTAAGGCTCTTCTTTGACTCTTGGATTAACCTATTCCAGACCTTTAATATGCCCCATGTTTACCTGTTCAGATTTTCTCAGTTCTTCATCTGATTCTTGTCCTGGAATGTGGTAAGATATTTAAGATTGCACTTTTTGGCTAGCTGTTTCACCTCCAGGAGAGAGCCCCCTTTCCTCTCTCCTTCTCTGTGAATCCTGATCTGTTCTCTTTGTTTTTGTTCAGACTTTTCTCCCAGCTCCTATGAGTTGTTGAAATTCTCTGCCTCACTTTTACACTCTTCAGTTCTGGGATCTGCCCTTTCTTACAGCAATTCAGTTTACCACTCCCTTTTTTTCTCTGATTCTTTTCTTTCCCTGATTTCTTCCCCTTTCCGGAATCCTGCCCTGGGGGCCAGTTGTGGCAAATCCAGAAAGGTGGGCCACTTCAGAAAAGTCTGTTTTGCCTTTACTGGTCCTGCTGACTGCAACAGGGTTGTGTGAGGGCACAAAAGTAGTTGCCAGCATTTCTCTCATTGTGTCTCTCCCCTCCCACCTGGAGGCCCTTGTTCTATATAGCACTGCTCAGTGACTTGTGTTTCCCCTGGGTCTCTGCGGGCTTAGGTCCTTGTGCCTGGATATGTGCAGAGTTCTAAATTCTAACTCGCTTCTGTGAGTTGCTCCCTAAGTCTCCATGCATGGGTTTGAGTGGTGTTTATGTGCAGATTTTGGGGCTCCTTTTCTGTGGATCCCTCCTTTTATGGATATTTCCCTTCAGTTTTTAGCTGCTCTAGCAGCCCTGAATTCTACTATCTGACTCCTCTAGCCAATAAGACTTCCATTTTTTGCTGTAGTTCTTGCTGCACATGCTGTGTAGACTGCCTTCAGACACGTCCTTCAAGGAAAGAGTCCTCTCTAGTATCTGCCTGCTTCGGGTCATACTCCAATGCCTTCAAATAATTGTTTATTATTGTTTTCCAGAGTTTATAATTGCTATCTGACAATGGGCTAGTCTGATACAAGTCTCACCAGCATATTGGAATCAGAACTACTTTCTCTCATGTGGTTTTTCATTTCCATTCTCTGGTGACTAATAATATTTATAATCCTTTTCATGTGTTTAATGGCTGCTTAGATATCTCTTGTGAAATACTCTTTCAATTCTCTTGCCCATTTTTCTATTGAAGTGTTAGGTTTTTCTAATTGATTTGCATGAGCTCTGCATATAATATAATTTTGGGTATAATTTTTCCTCTTATAGTGTGTTTATAAGGAAAATTGTGAAAGACTTCGAAATGGACCAAAAAATTGATGGGTGTCTTCAATGGAAAACAAGCCATTTTCTTGCATGTTCTCCAGATGATGTGATTCTATGGGAGTCCACACTATTCACTGTCTTCAATCTATGATTTACAACTCTGTAAGTTACTGTTAATTGATTGGAATGCAAGTTCTGTTCCTTGGAAAGACAATTGATTCCTCCTGTCCTCCCATGGAAAAAGCTAGTTTCTTGCATCTATTTATGAATTCATTTTAGCATGCCTGATTCAACTATGTAAGTACAGTGCTTTGAATTCTATTCCGAACTGGTTGTAACCTCTTATCAGTGTCAAATGATAAAAACAAAGCTGCAAGACAATGAAAGCATTTATTTGGGGTCTTAGAATTGCAATTCACAGAGCATAGATTCAGGTAGCAACCTAAGTCATGGCCCATCTTTGCATTTCCAGGTAAGAGTTTTCAAAGGAAAAGAAGGTTTGTTCTTTATGGTTGATAGATATTGGGTACTCCATTTGTCCTTCAGATTATTAATTTACTGAGTTCTTTGTTTTGTAGCTTGTTTATGGTATCTGTATGTCTTTGGGGTTTCCAGGAACATTATTGCTTGAGGCTCTGCATACTTAGGCAGTTTGTGCTATCTGGCTGAGACTTGTGAAAGAGTACCTCAAGAATGACCTCCTGACTCCATTTTAAATCTCCTAGCCATACCAATTCTATTTTGTTTTATTTCATTCTGTATCAGTTAAGTAAAATCTTGGAAATGTGTTCATTATATATCTATATGAGAGTCAAGATTATACCACTTAATAATTATCCTTTAATGTATCACAAATATCTTCTCCCACATGGCCTCACCCAACCTAAGTGTTCAGGGAGTTTAGTTGTCTGTGTCCCAGAAGCACAGAAAACCAGAATTGATGAGCAGAATTGAGATCGACCACACACGCCTCCTGGGCACTCCCTCAGGAAAACTTTCCCTGACCCCACAGCACCTATTGTTATATGACTTTATCATGCCACTACTTTTCATTCATAGTAGTTGTCACAGTTGTACTTAAATAATAATTTGTGAGATTATGTACTCAATGTTAGTTTCTGCTACTGGAATCAAAATTCCTGAGGGCAGAAGCCCTGTTGGTCTTGTATACATAATGTGCCAAGTGTCCATTTGGTAAATACTTGTTGAATAAATAAATGGATAGAATATTCACAGAACTTCCAAGTCAGCCTCTGCCCTTCCAAACATTTCTGGGACCTTATTAAAGCACGAGGTTTCAACAACTGGGTTGAGTTCCTGCTGTAAGGAGATGGTCTTCTCTTGAGGGTAGGAATCAGATCAGGATGACTTTCTGGAATCTCTTTCAGAGGCAGTATAGAGAAGAAAGAACATGAACTTCAGGGCCAGAAGACATGAGTTCAGTCTCTACCCAGAAGCAGGGAGATGCAGCTTCTCTAAAGCCTTGATTTCTTTATCAGCAAAGTTGAGGCAGTGACATCTGCCTCTCAGGGGTGCTGTGAAAACACAATGAAAGTCTCTGAAAACTCTGAAAAAGTCAAAATGCTGTATCCACATCAAATGGACACACATTGTAATAAATTTTTGTATTTATAATAAAGTATTACATTTTAGTAGATATTTTAATTTACTTCAATAGTGGACATGCATTTTAATGGTGGTGTATCGTTCAGTTTTGCTAGGATATACTGTGATATCAAATGACCCCTGTTTTAGTTTCCTGGGCTGTTCAAGCAAATACAATGCAATGTGTTGGTTTAAACAATGGGAATTTATTAGCTCATGGTTTTGAGACTAGGAGAACATCTAAATGAAGGCAAGTGAAGGTGATGCTTTCCTCCTGAAGACTGGCGTTCTGGAGCTGGCTGCCAGTGGATCTTGGTCCTTGTTTCCTCTGTCACATGACCATGCTCATGGTGGCCCCTCCTGGCCTCTCCCTTCTCTTCTGGTTTCCGTCGATATCCAGCTTCTTGTCTCCTGTGGCTTTCTTCTCTCTTTGTCTGAATTTCGTTCTCTTGTAAAAGACTCAAGACCCATCCCGATTGATGTGGGCCACACCTTAACTAAAGTAACCTCATCATAAGGTCTGATTTATGATGGTTTCACACCCACAGGAAGGGATTAGATGTGAGAACATGGTTTCCTGGGGTATATACATCTCCAAACCACCACAATCCCCAAATGAAAAGTTTATTAACATTATAGTTATTTTTCTGTCTCATTTCAGTGTCTACTGCAGTTTGTGGTGACTCTGCCTGGTTCTGCTCCAGGTGAATTCTTTGTTCTGGTATCAAAGCTGAAGGAGGAGGTGCATTCTGGAACATATCATTCCCAGGGAAGAGGAATAGAGCAATGATGGATCCACACAGTGGACACTCCTGTTGACATTCCTTTATCTGAGGCTGATGACAGTGGGGTGGTGAGTATCTTTCTCCCACGGGGCAGCATGCTCTCAGCATGGGGTGGGGAGTGGGCAATGACCAGTGAGGACCAATATTAAGATCTACCATCAGGATGAGGATTTGAGAAGAGCTACTTCTCTGGGTAGTTTTTCACTGGACACCTGAGAGTCAGTGTGCCCAATAGTCTTCTGTATTATGCTCTTTGTATCCCCTGATATCATTGGGAACTTCACTTCATGTGGTTCCCCTGCCTTGTTATGTCTAAGGCTCCTCCCTGTCCCAAGTCTCTTTTCTCTGGCTTGACCCTCTTTAACCTGCACAAGAAAAGGACCCAGAGGATGGCAATGTAGGAGCAAGATCACTAACCTCAAGTCAGCAGTCTGTGTTTGGACCCAATTCTCCAACATGCTGATGGGTGACCTTGGTCATTTCACTGACCTTCACCCATCTGCCCATCCTCCAGCCTGCATCTGTGCCATGGCCTGGTCTGGGTCCAGACAGAACATAAAGAAGGGATGAGAATGCCACTGTCACAAGGGCAGGGACTTGGAGTGACTGTTCACTATGGTATCCCAGCCCTGTAGAACAGCAGTTGGGTTCAGCCCATAGGGCATGACTCAGGAAGATGTTCTACTGACCTCCAGGAGCTCCCAGTCTCAAGGGAGATGGACGTGCATGGCTATCAAGTGGAGAAGCACATTCACAGGCTGAGAGAGAGCAAGGTCCATTCTGCTTGGTGGGTTGGGGGGGATTCACAGGGGAAAAAGACACATGAGCCAAAAAGAAAAGGGATTACAAGAGCTTGCTTGGAGTTTCCAGGTGAAAGGAACCATGTGTGCAAAGGCTTGGTGCATGAGGCAGCCTTATGATCCAGAGAACTCAGCATCCAGCTGTGGCTCTGGTGGAAATCAGCAGGTGTGTGTGTGTGTCTGTGTGTGTTCCACTATGTGAGGACGTGTATGACTGCAGGTGCCAGATGAATATGTGTGTCTGAGTGTGTTAGCATAAATGCCCAGTGTGGGGAAGGCATGTGAACTTGTGTGTGTCTGAGTGTGTTACTATGGCTCTCCTATACAGGACAAGCTTTCATGTGTCTGTGTGTCTGAAGTTGTGTTGGTGTGACTGCCCTGTGCAGCAAGTGTGTGAGGCTGTATGTGTTGGAGTGTGTATTGGTGCAGTAGGCATGTGTGCCAGTGATTGTTTCTAAATGTTTGCTGGTTTGACTGTCCCTGTGCATTAGACCAGTGTGTCTGTGTGTGTCTGAGCATGTATTGGTGTGACTGCCCTACATGGCAGGATGCATGTCTGTGTGTGTTGGAGTTTGTGTTGGGTTGCTGCGACTACCCTGTGTAGCCAGCATGCTTGTCTGTGTGCATCTGAGCATGTGTTGCATGACTTCTCTGCACAACAGGTGTGTGTGTCTGTGTCTGTGCTTCAGCTGAGGTGTGCAACATAGAGGTCCGGAGGCCTGCCCAGGTACATGCTCTGGGACAGAGGCCATGGATGGCTCAGGTCCATCTCTTTCTGGCTTGGTCTCTGTCATCTGCCAGAGGCTGTGATCATAGAATGCAGCAGAGATCAGGTAGGGTGACTTGGGGCCTGCTGGGTTCCCTGTTGGGGCTCTTGATGGCCTGGCTGGGTGCAGCCCTTGAGGATTCTGGGGGTCTCCCAGATCCCAGCTTCACTGTACAGAGCTGAGCCATCACTGGCTTAATAGGCAGTGATGGTGGGTCCATCCCCTCCATGTGGGGACTGCAAGGGAGATTAGGTGGTGAGAGCTCAGAGCCTGATGAAGGGGGAGGGGCAGATGCAGAGCCAGCCCTCAGAGCAGATGTGCCACGGGCGGAGCAGGTTCAGGAAGGGAGAGCTCTGGCATCAGAGGGTGAAGGGTCTCATGCAAGAGGGGGTGAGGAGGACAGATGGTGGGGGTGGGTGGGTCATGCAACTGCAGGAGGAGACGGGTATCAGGAGGACAGGGTGTAAGGAGGATGATGGGTGGGGAGTGTGTCAAGAAGACAGGTGCTGAGAGGGGAGTGTATAAGGGGGAATGAGGAAGGGGCAGGGGAGTGAGGTGAGGTGGGAGGAGGGGGTCAGAGGATGGCACATCACAGAGAACACACTGTTCACAGATGGTGGCCTCCAGGGCCTGAACGGGCTGTACACAGAGAGGCAGGACGGGGCACAGACGCTGATGGTGCCACAAGTGTTGAAGGAGGATGGAACCGGATGGGAGACTTGGGAGCATGGCTATGGAAGATGGGAGGCTGTGGGGGGTGAGCAGATGGGAGGTGAGATGCTGTGGGGAAGCTACTGCATTGGTTTAAGGGATGGGGTAGAAGTGGTGGGCTAGAGAAAGATGGGGAACCCCATTAGCAAGAGGAGCTTATAGGTTAGAGGAGAAAGTGTGGGAAAATCTCAAGTTTTTTGCTTAGATGCCATTGTGTGGTATCCTGGAGGGGGAGCAGGTTTGGGAAGGCATCTGAGGCCTGCAGTGCCTGGAGGACAAGGCGGGTGCACACCAGCTGCAATTAGAGATGTGAACCTGGCATGGGGACAGGTCAGGATGAGCCCTGACTCTGCCTCCAGCAGTCCTTATTGTCCCATGGCACTGTGGAAATGGGGGTTCTTATGGGGCCAAGGTGTGGACATTTCTGCAGGCAGCATCTGGGACAGGACTCAGAGCCTTTGGGAAAATGCCCAGATCCCTAAGGCAACTTGGCACAAATGTGTGGATTCTGGGGGACCAGAGGACCAGATGTCCCCTCTGCCCACCCCCAGGCTGCCCTTGGACTGAGGATTCTCACTGTCAGGGGCTGCAGGAAGCATCTGCTCCTTCCCCATAGAGCTGGATGCTCCTGCCCTTCCCACCACAGCCCTCTCCACCCTGAGTGATGTGGCACCTGATACAGCCTGGGCTGAGCTGTGCACTCTCAGGAATTCAGCAGTGCCCACCCTGAGCAGGGTGAAGGTCAGGGGGTGGCTTTGTAAAGCCACAGAGAAGATGCATGGCCATCCCTGATGTCTTGATGTCACTGGAAGTTGGAGTCAGCTGTGCTCCCATCATCATGGGATGGAGCTGGTGGGCATAAAGCCAGTTGCCAGCTGCCTGCTGCCTGTCTTTCGGTTGGTCACTCTTCTTTCTGCCTGACCCTCAGCAAAGCCAAAGGACTCACCCTCAGTCCCTCTGCACCTGTTCCCCACAGCTCCTGAAGCACCAAATCCTGATACTTCAAAGGCCAGCCTTGGGCACAAATTGCCTGGTCAAACCAGCCCACCCTCAGGGTCCCTGAAGCTCACCATCCAGCAGGCATCCGTTCCTTGGTGAAGACCCTGACTGCTTGTTTGGCCCTGTTCTTTCTCCCTGGGCAGTCTGGGCCTGGGCCTCTGGGGACATCCTGCCTGGCCCCTGTGTCTTTGGTGAAGCTTCTGTGCAGCTGCTGGAGTGATGCTGCTAAAGAAGCCCCACTGTGGCCCTGTCCTGCCAATAATTATCTCTGTTTGTCTGAGGCCCACAGGACATGTCAGCTCCTCCTTTTATGACTGTGGCCCAGCTTCTCTCCATCTCTAGCCCCACCTGGGTTGGCCTTTGTTGACCACTGGGGCCTGATCCATGCCAACCTCTCACAGCAGGTGGCTTCTCAGTTCTGGCCATGCCAGTGCTCGACGACCCTCTTGTACCCGACCTCCACATGGCTCTGCTCCCCAGGACTCCCCCGCTGACCCCCCAGTCCCCATGTGACCCCCTGCCCTTCCTCCTTGCCCAGACTTGGGAACTGAGGTCAGTGCTGCTGGGCCTGTCCCTGTGTGCTTGGGACACAGCTGGATGAAGGTCCTTTGGGACTGCCCAGCTGAGGGCAGTGAGGCCTTCCTGGGGCTGCTCACCCTGCCCACCCTGCAGAGTAACCCCACAGGACTGCATGGTGCCTCCTAACTCGGGCTCCAGTTCTGCAGGGAGAAGGACACCCCTGGAAGGCCCATCTAAATACCCTGAGGAGGGGAAGGGGCCCGGGGGACAGGGTCCTGTGGCAGGTCAAGGAGGGTGGCCAGTGCAGGCAGGAAGGGGTTGAGGGTGGGCAGAAGGGCCAGAACATTCCAGAAAGTGTACATTTGTGGAAGGAGTCCCTGGAACAGTGATGTGGCCACGCTCTTCCCAACTGTGTTTTGAGATAGGCAAGGAGTGTAGCAACATGGACAGACTAATAAATCGTATCATTTTAAAGGGTGGTTTATTGTCATTTGTAAAAAAGTAGAAACACATGCACATTACAGACAATGAATGGGCTTCAGAAAATTAAAGAGGAGAAAAAGCTGCTGAAACTAATGTTCTGATATTTCTTCTGAGCAATTTGTCTTTACGATTTCCCCTCCCCCATGCCCCAAATCATCATCATTAATTGAGGCTCTATCCTTTTAGCGGGGTTCCCTGTATGGGTGGGATGGGTTCCCCCAGAGCGTGTGGCTTGGCCTGAGGAGACTCCCCACTGCCTCCCATGCATAGCAGTGCTCGAGTTGCACAGAGCAGGGCGATTTTACCTCTGGCCCTGTCTATCTGGCTCTCTTGCCCTGAGAAGCAATAAGTCAAAGAACCTAGAGGGGCACTGAGGCCCCTCGGGCTGCAACTGCTACCAAATCCCACAGCTGCCTGGTGCAGCCCCCAAGGTGGGGGCACTCTCTTCTGTTGTGTCCCAACCCCCACTGCATGCTCATGGGCTGGAGGCCTGGCATCCAGTACTGGGGCTGGCCATGCCTGCTGGCCCCACTCTCCCAGCGCTTGTGCCCAGAGACTCCTCTCTCCCCTCCTCTGTCCATGGGACCCACTGAGGCTGCCTCTCATGTGACCACATCCTGCCTAGGCCCCTCCCAGGAGGCCCATCTGACTGTCACCGACTTGTCCTTTGCCCTTCCTCAGTGGCAGAGATGCTCACCCCTCACGGGCATCTATCCTTGTACCTACCTGGGCACCTGCCGAGGCCACACAACCCCTAGCCCATGCCCTCGTCCACAGGGACTCCTAAGGTGGAGGGAAGGATAGATCTCTCACCCCTGCACTCCTGCCCACATCCTCCTCTGCAGGGTTTCCCTGTGTAGAGGTGAAGACAAACTCCCACTGCCCACATCCTTGAGCACAGACCTTTGGAGCAGAGCGGCGGTTGATGGTTGGGAGATGGCAGGATGTCCTGAGTCTGTCCTCTCACTCTCCCCAGCAGGCAGTCAGGACTGTCTGTCCATTTGTGTTGGATCCCTCATCTGAGGTTACTGTGGGTATCCAGGGTGTGGTCTTTGCAGAGATCTCCATGCTAAAAGAAGGTGCCAGAGCACGGAGGCTGGACAGTGGCTCAACTGAGGTGAACCAGTGATTGGATGGAGGCTCCAGTGAGACTCTTCCTCAGGCCAGGTGTGCACCGAAGCTCCCAGGATGGAGTGTGGCCAGATGAGGGCCAGGAAGAAGGGAGATCTGAGAAGTGGACAGTGGCACCTCCCAAGGGCTGCCCTTCACAATGCGATGTTCCCACCACAGCCTCTGTGGGAAACCCTTGCATTCTGGGGTCTGGCCAAGGGTGGACTCTCAGCTCTGATTCCTACAGAGGCCTGCCCTTTCCCTGATGGACACCTGGACATTTGGCCCTGGCATCTCCCCATTCAGTGTGAACCTGCACGAGCTGGGCAGTGATGTGTCTGGGTCTGAGTTGTGGGAACAGGGCCTGATGCTCCTGCTCTCAGTGCATTGAGCCCCAGAAGTGCACATGGTTCTGTCTGCAAAAACCCCTGTCCAGCCCTTCTGTTTGCTGCTGTGCACGTGTGCTTGGTTATGGGGGAACCAGCAGGTGTCCAGGCAGCTGAGGTCTGGGGTTAGAATTTGCTGCCTTCAAAGTTCTCTAAAGGGATGTAGATGAGGCAGCAGTTCAGAGGGTGGCAGGGTCAGAAAGAGCAGGGTCAAAGGCCTGTGGGGTCAGAGGGTGTCAAGATCAGGGGTCAATGAGGTCAGAGTTGAGAGGTGCAGGTCTGGAGTGGGGGCCAATGTCTTCTCTTCTGTGGAGTCTGCAGCCAGGACAGCACCTCCTCTATGTACAATCTCTGGATGCCTGAGCAGGAAGGGTGACCCTAGGCCCCCTGCCTGATCATATTCCTGTAGTCGGGGACGATTGTCCGCTTCAGCTCCACCACTGAGGAGAAGATCCACTTCACCTGTAGGAAGACAGGTAGATGTGAGCGTGTGGGGAAAGGCAGGCTCCCGCGGCTTCTGTGGTGCCCACAGTCCCTGCCCCCTTGGCCACCACCCTTCTTTCTGCCAATTGCACCAGGGCCCTGGCTGACAGAGCCCCGGGCTGGTGGGGATGGTTGTCGGTGCAGAGAGGGAGGTCCCAGGAAGAAGCCCACCTTGAAGAGGGTGACGGTGGCACTGTAGCACACACTAAGCAGGAAGAGGGTGATGAAAATGGAGATGGTTGTCCACAGCCCATCCAGCTCCCCATCCTGAGCCTCAGCACAACTCTCGTCTGGCCACAGCTCTGCCCAGGAAATATGGGGGTCAGGGGGCTGTCCCAGCCACAGCCTCTGGGAGGGGCAGGTCCCTCTGAGTCAGGCAGGACAGGTTGGAGTGGGAGGAATGGGATGGGAAAGTTCAGGTGGAAGGGCCTGTGTGCCAGGATTGTTCTCCCATTTCTCTGCCCCATTCCCTCTGGGTCACGTTGGGGTACCCTCTCTGGGTCTCTCAGGGAAGTGCTGTGATCCCTCCCAGCCTGAGAGGCATCATCCTTATCACCATCCCCCTCTTCTAGCCTCGCACCCACTTGCTCCAGATAGTGCCCGGTGGTCAGCTGTGGGACCTGCTCCCTGCCATCCACTGGGCCTTGGGGCTGCAGAGGCAGTGTAAGGGGCCCAAAGGAAATGAGGCCACCCCAAGCCCTCTGCACCCTCCTTGGGTCATCTGGCTGCAGAGAGGAACAGAGCTAAGGAGAGGCCCCCAGTGTTAGGGACAATGGTGAGGGTGGACCTAGTGAGTGTGGTTTCCTGGAGTATGAGTGTGAACATGTGGGAATGTGAGTGTGTGAGCATGTGGCAGTGTCAATGTGTGGGAGTATGGAAGTGTGGGATTGTGAGCATGAGTCTCTGAACATGTGAGTGCATGGAAGTGCGTTTGTGTATGTAAGCATGTGGGAGTGTAAGCATATGTGTGTGTATATGAGTGTGTGCGAGTGTGAGTGTGTGAACATTGGGAGTGTGAGCATGTGAGAGTGTCAGCATGTGAGCTGTGGGAGTGGGAGTGTCTGAGAATGTGGCTGTGCAAGCATGTCAGCCTGGAGCATGTGGGAGTGGGTGCATGTGAGTGTATGAGTGTGGGAGTGTAAGCACATGAGAGTGGGATCATGTGAGTGTTGAGTGTATGAGTTTGTGAGGGTGTGAGCATGTTGGAGCATGGGAGTGTGAGCATATGAGTGTGTGATCATGTGCAAGTGTGAGCATGTCAGCTTGTGAGCATGTGGGAATAGGAGCATGGGGGAGTGGGAGCGTGTGAGCCTGCAAGTGTGTGAACCTGTGAGTGTAGAGGAGTGGCTGAATGCATGGGCATGTGAGTGTGGGAGCGTGTGAGTGTGGGAGCATGTGGGAGGCTGGCGGCTGTGCCAGAAGAGGCCTTTGCCATCACAGGAGCATGAGGGAACGCACGAAGCACCTGCCTTAGGCCCCATGTCAGTCCCTCCTAGAGTAAGTGTGGAGTGTGTGTCTGGGTATGGGTTTCCCATGTCTGCACATGAGAGGAGGCTGAGTCTGAGCTGGTCAGTGAGTGGATGAGCAGTGAGCTGCCCGCTGGGCACTTGTGCCAGGTCTGGTGGACATCAGGGGCCCAGCTGGTGCCTGCAGGTGCACATGGATGGGCACTTGCACTGAATACCTGTGGGAGGCCCAGGTGTGTTAGGTGTGATGTGCATGCATATGGAAAGATAGCAATGGGGGCTGAGAGCTGCTCATCAGAGGCACTTGTTTCCAAAGTGTCTGGGCTCAGTGTGAATGTGGTGGCTGGGATGGGGCCCACCCCGGGGGAAGATGGACCCACCTGCCTCTGCCTCTTTGGAGCACTGGGGTGAGGGTCCCCATGCATGTGTCTCCCTGACACTCCATAAGGATGGAGGCCATGGCCAACCCATTTCCTCCTGAACTTGCCATGTGGGATCCAGGTAGAAAAGGCACATCCATTGGCCCTGGCAGTTCTCACAAGAGGATCCAAAGTTGCCAGGGGAGCTCCTGGACAGGGACCTTGGGACAAATGACAGGCCACTTTCCCCACTGCACAGGCCCCTACAGAGGCATGCTATGACTTCATTGTCCTTGGGAGATGCCTCCACCTATTCCATTTTCCCACGCCTGAGCCCCTAGTAGCTGCTGTCTGGAGGGAGGGCACAGAAGAGAGACCACCTCTTCCCTGCTGTGGGAACACCTGCACGGAGCTCCCTCCAGGTGGCCAGTGCAGATTCATGTGCCCCTGGGATCTGGCCCAGGACCCGTGCTCTCTCCCTAACAGTGAGGAGAGAGGCTTCCTCAGGAGCAGCCTCAGAAAGAACCATGCCAGTCTCGCAGAATCCCAGGGCAGTGCTGGGTGCTTTATTTCCATGCAGGGGTGCCTGGGAGATATTTACAGGGGTTGGGGAGGGGTGCTCACTGGTCACACTCATTTACCGGGAGACTGGGAGACGGTTTTCTGTGTGTAGTGGTTGTGCAGGGCCTCGTGCATCACGACACACGAATACAGATTGCTTCCTGGCCAATCACTGCGTTTTATGGTTAACTTGCTGTAGAGGAAGAAGGTTCCATCCTGCTGCTCCTGGGGCGGGGTGGACACAAAGCTGCTCTCGGGCAATGGCTGCCCATTGCTCTGCCATGAGACATCAATTTCATTGGGAAAGAAGTCCTTCACCAGGCAGGTGAGGCTGAGTACTTGTTTGGATAGCGACTCTGGGTGTGGGCCAAAGGCGTACACCTGCGGCTCCCGTGGCTGCCCTGTGGGGACAGAAGACCATGCTGCCGGTCAGGGCAGGGGGCTGACCTGAGGTGTGTGGACCCCAGGGGCTGTGGAAGGGTGGAGGTCCTCCAGAGGGTGTTTCTCAGCCTGGCTGATGGCCCTCACTCACCCGGGACTTTGGAGATGGTCTTCTCGATGGGAAACGGGAGGGCTTTGTTGTTGACCTTGCACTTGAAGACCTTCCCCTTCAGCCAGTCCTGGTGCTTGATGGGCAGCACGCTGACCACCCGGTAGGTGCTGTTGAATTGCTCCTGCCGCTGCCCTGTGTTGGCCGTGTGTGTCTCCACACCGTCCACGTACCAGTTGAATGTCACCTCAGGTTCCTCCTGGCTCACGTCCACAACCAGGCACGTGACCTCAGGGGTGCGGGAGATCATGAGGGTGTCCTTGGGCTTCGGGGGGAAGATGTAAACTGATGGTCCCGCAGATACTGGGGTCGGAGAGACAGGAAGGTGAGTTACCACCTGGGGTGGGCGGAATGGATCCTCCCATTCCCCCGTGTTGGCAAGGCCTGGCCGGCCCCTTACCTGGGCAAGTGGGGGTGACTTGAGAGATCACTGGTTTCACTGCAGAGAGAGCAGACTGGGGTTACCAGAGTCTGGGAGGAGAGGAGGCGACCAGACAGGGCCATGGGGAGGTTCTGCCCTTTGGGGCCAGTTTAGATCATTGTCTGTGTGCCCAGGACCTGGGTCAGTGTCATCCATCCTATGCCTGCCTTGGGCCTGGGTCAGTGCCCAGAGAACCCCCTCACTGACCTTGTGGGTGGGAGTCAGGCAGAGGTTTTAATGAGGAGGAGACAGGTTCCTCCTTGGCCACCCTGGGCTAGGTTCTCAGCCGTCCCATGCCCCTTGGCTCATCCCTGACAGGCAGCCACCCCAGGGCTGACCCTGATCCTGTCTTCCAGAGCACACTGGGCTGTGGGTGAGGGCCCGTGCTGCCCGTCCATGTTCTCACCGATCTTGTCCACCTTGGTGCTGCTGGCCGGGTGGTGTACGTTGCAGGTGTAGGTCTTGCTTTTCACAGTGCTACTGGGCACAGTCACGAGGCTGCTGCTGGAGTAGAAGCCCGAGGAAAGCAGGACACTCGGGAAGGTTTGGACGCCGCTGGTCAAGGCACCCGAGTTCCACTGCACCGACACGGGCTCGGGGAAGTAGCCTGTGACCAGGCATCCCAGGGCCACTGTGGCATCAACCTTCTCCTTGCAGCTGGGGGCCAGAGGGTAAACTGATGGGGCCGTGGTTGCGACTGGAAGAGAGGAGGTGCTGGTGTGAAGGCAGAGCCTGACCCGCCTGGCACCAAGGCACTTAGACCCTTCCATTTGCAGCTCCTCCAGACCCCTGCCCAGTCAGGGCTGATGAGCATCGGCTGCAGACCCAGCTGGCTCCAGCCACTTCCAGCTCAGCCCCCCACCCTTCCTGGAGACCCCCAGGACAGGCACAGGTACATGGTCCCTCAGCAGAGAGTACCCGACTAACCGACGTGCTTTCTGGAGCCGTGGGCCTCTGCCATCTGCAGTTAGCTTAGCTCCAGAGCCCTCCAGCACCTTATTTCCACTCTGCTCATCAGGCCACCTTGTTCTCGGCCAGGACCGTGTTGCTGCCCCCAACCTCCAACCCAGGTTCCTTTGAAACCTGTCTCTCTGGCTCTTCAAAGCCTGGGCCCATTGGTCCCTCCTTGGGACCCGCCACCCCAGCACCACTTCCTGTGGCCCACATATACCTCCGCCCTGAGCCCCCACACTGCCATTCACCCGCCCAGCTCTTGGGCCCACCCTGACCGTCTGCTCAGTTCCTTGCTCCCCACAAACACTCATCTGCATGTGGTGAGTCCTTCCTGAGCTCAGCCCCCAGCCCCCACCTGCCTCCCCCCTCCCCCACCTCACAACTCAGCACACCCCTCAGCTCAGGTAGGAGCCCTGCACCTGCCTTCAGACCCCTCCTTTGCCCTGCAATGGCCAGCACATCTGGGCCCCAGGAAGCCCTCCTCTTCCCTGGGGCCAGAGGGGGTCAAAGTGCACCTCCTGCCCAAAGCCCTTAGGCTCTGGAAACTCATGCCCACTCCTTACCTCGCCTTGTCCCCATCAGCTCAGTTCCCCTTCAGTTTCTCTGCTCCTGAGCTTGTCCTGGCCCTCTTGCCCTCAAGCACCATTTCTCTGTGCAGCTCTTACCTGCTCCATTGTCCCCTCTGCCGTGAGCTCTGCCAGGCCCTCTTGCCCGTTCCATTCGCCATCACAGCTGGCCCTCAGCCTGGCACCTCGGCTGGCTCACATCGCCCTCCTCTCTACTTGGGAGTCTTACCTCAGCCTGCCTTGGCATCGGCTCCTTGCCTCCAGCCATCTGCCTCCTGCCCTGGCCCTCACCAGAGAAAGAAGCTGTTGGCATCTGCCTGTCCTCTCTGTCTCCCACCCCTCCCCCAACTCCTCCCACAGCCCCACATCTGGAAGCTTCTTTCTGGACCCTTGCTCTCCCAGACCCCATCACTCTGCCAGGTCAGCAGCCTTGTGTCCCCTGTCTCCCAGCCTTCTGCCCCAGCTGTGCACTAACCCCTCAGGCCTGTGCTCTGGGCCCTCCACACCTTCCTTGCCCTCTTTTCTTCTCCCTCCCACTCCCAGCACAGCCCTGCCCCAAGCACAGCTCTCTACTCCCTGCACCCCCCAATGCTCTAGGCCCCCCTCCTCCCTTAACAGGTAACCTTCCCTAAGCCCATTCTAGCCCTTTCTTTTCCATACATCCTCCATCTGCTCAGCCTTGCCCTGCACAGCTCAGCCTTCTGCCTTTCCCTCAAGTCTTTGGCCCATCTTGGGACTTGGCTGCCCTCAAGGGCTCTGGGCCTGGTCAACTTGGAATCCTAACCTCTGTCAGTCAGCTCAGAGCCTTTCATGACCCTGCCTGCATGTTCTTGCTCTGGTCAGCACCTAGCCGTGCCCTGCCTGTCTTCTCCCTACTCTGGGTGGCTCCCTGATGTTTGCCTGCTTCTCCTCTGCTAGGGGGAGCTCCCAGCCCTACCCTGCCCTGCCTGCTTCTCCCTGCTCTGCGCAGTTCCCAGACCTGCTGAGCACTGCCTGCTTCTCCTCTGTTCAGGGCAGCTCCCCACACAGCTCTACCTGCTTCTCATCTCTTCTGGGAAGCTTCCAGCTGTGCCTTGCCCTGCTTTTCCCTGCTCTTGGGGCAACCAGCCATACTCAGCCTGCTTCTCCTCTGCCCTGTGTAGTTTCCAGGCTGACCTGCCAAGCCCTGCCTTTCCCTGTTGTGGGCAGCTCCCAGCCCTGCTCAGCTCTGCCTCCTTTTCCCTGCTCTGGGCAGCTCCTTTCCCAGCCCTCCCTGCTTCTGCCTGCTCTGGGTACCTTCCAGCCCATCCCTCCCTTCTCTGGAAGAGCTCCCAGCCCTGCCCTGACCTGCCCTGCTTCTCCCTGCTCTGGGCATCTCTCAGCTCTGCACAGGCCTCCCTGCTTCTCCCTGCTCTGGCAGCTCACAGCCCAGCCCTCCCTGCCCTGAGGAACTCTACTCCTCTCCAGCCCTGCCTGACTTCCCTGCTCTGGACAGCTTCTACACTGGCCATGCCCTGCTTCTTCCTGCTCTGGGCAGCTCCAAGGCTTGCCCTGCTATGCTCACTTTTCCCGGCTCTGCACAGCTTCCACACCAGCCTTTCCTGCTTCTCCCTGCTCTGGAGAGCTCCCAGCCCTGCCCAACCCTGCCTGCTTCTCCCTGGTCTATACAGCTCACAGCCCAGCCCTACATGCTTCTCCCTGCTCTGGACAGCTGCCAGCCCTGCTCTGCCCTGCCCTGTTTCTCCCTCCTTTGGGCAGGTGCAAGCTTGCCCAGCTGTGGTTGCTTCTTCTTGCTCTGGGCAATTTCCAGTCTTGTTGAACCCTCTCTGCTTCTCCCTGCTGTGGGGGAAACTCCCACCTGTTCCCTGCCCTATTCTCCCTGCTCTGGGCAGCTGCCTGGCTTGCCCTGCTATGCTTGCTTCTCCCTGCTCTGGGCATATCCCAGCTCTGCCCAGCCCTACCTGCTTCTCCCTGCTCTGGACAGCTTCCTGCCCTGCCCTGCCCTGCTTCTCCCTGCTCTGGGCATCTCCTGGCTCTACCAAGCCCTCCCTGCTGCTCCTTGATCTGGCAAATCCCAGCTCTGTCCTGGCCAACTCTGCTTCTCCCTGCTCTGGGCAGCTCACAGCCCAGCCCTCTCCTCTCTGAGGAGCTCCAACTGCTTTCCAGCCCTGTATGACTCTCCCTGCTTTGGGCAGCTCCAAGGCTTGCCCTGCTATGCTTGCTTCTCCCTGCTCTGCACAGATTCCGGTCCATCCCTTCCTGCTTCTCCCTGCTCTGGACACCTGCCAGCCCTGATCTGCCCTGCCCTGATTCTCCCTGCTCTGGACAGCTGCAAGCTTGCCCAGCTATGGTTGCTTCTCCTTACTCTGGGCAGCTTCCAGTCTTGCTCAACCCTCCATGCTTCTCCCTGCTGTGGGAAGCTCCCAGCCCTTCCCAGCCCTGTTTCTCCTTGCTCTGGGCATCTCCCAGCTCTGCAGAGCCCTCCCTGCTTCTCCCTGCTCTGCACAGCTTCCAGTCCAGCTCTTCCTGCTTCTCCCGGCTCTGGAGAACTCCCAGCCCAGCCCTCCCTATTTGCCCTGCTTTGGATAGCCCCCAGCTCAGACCAGCCTTCTCTGCCTCTACCTGCTCTGGGCAGTTCCTAGCCCTGCTCAGCCCTGCTTCTTCCTGCTCTGGGCAGCTACCAGCCCTGCTCACCACTGCCTGTTTTGAATGCTCTGGGCAGCTTCCAGCATTTTCCTGCCCTGCTTCTCCCTGCTCTGGACAGCTCTTGCACTTGCCCATCCCTGCTTTTCCCTGCTCTTCCTGCTCTGGGTAGCTTTCAGTCTTTCCCTGCCTGTCTGCTTCTCTCCTGCATGGGGCACCTTCAAGCTTTCTGGCATCCCAGCTTTCCCCTGGGCCAGGAAGTAATGCAGGGATCTCAACTCTGCCCAGCTCTGACTTGGTCCTAAGCTCCTTGCTCCTTGCAACCTGGCTGCCCACCTATACCTGTGCCAACCTGACCTCTCCTCTGCAGACCTGCTGCCCTCAGCAAAGGCTCCTGTATCAGCTCCTGACCTGACCATCCAGCTTGACCCAGTTCTTTCCCCCAGATGGAGCCAACGACACTTCTGGGTCCCTCCGTGCAGCCTGTGCTTGTTCCCTGGAAACAGCACATCTCCACTCATGTCCCCAGCTCCCAGGGACCTAGGACACCTCTGCTCCTGACCCCTATCTCCCTTGGACCCAGGACATGTCTCTCCTCACCCCCAGCTCCTTGAAGCCGATCTTGCTGCCCTTGCCCTTGGCCCTGGCCATAGCCTAGGGCTCCACTGTCACTACCTGTGACCCTGCACTGGGTTTCTCACCAGCTCCATGGGACCGGTGTACATGCTTTGGCCACCTGAGGTGCCTCCTGCTCCCCTGTGCTCCACCAGACCCTTCCCTGGCCCTGATCATCCTGCCCTTTCTGTGGTCTGTCCTGCTGTCAGCTCAGCTCCAGCCTCGCTTCTGTGCAAGCCCTACCAGGTTAGCCATTCCTCAGGCCCCTGTCTGTCCCATCCTATCATGTTTTCTTGAAGGCCCTGGACCCTGGAGCCCATCCTACCTCCACCTGCTTCCACCTGCCTCCACCTATCTGTACCTGCTTTCTCCTGCCAGGTGCTCCTTTGTCCCTGCCCTGGACCAGTGCTGTGGGCCTGCAGGCAGCCTGCACCCCCTGTCCTGGGTCACCTGCCTGGCCCCTGGGTATGGTTAGTCCATTTCGGGCCCCGTGAAGGCCTGATCTCTCCTCAGCTCATTCTGGACCCTACTTGTGGCCCATTGCCTCGCCCAGGTCTGGCAGCTCCTATGGATTCCCCGGCTCCCCTCCTGCCATCCCTGCACTCTGCCCCACTCACCCTCACTCACCAAGGCTGGCAGGCCATGGGGATGGTGCCCGTGGAGCTGGGGTCTTGGAGGCAGCTCTCCCTGCTGCCCAGGGTCTGAAGGCTAATGGCTCCTCCATGCTGTTTCACCATGGGTGGCTCTGACTCCCCAGGACTTCACACACCAGAGGAGTGAAATCTTCTGGGCAAGCCCATAAAGTCTCAAATCAGGATTGAAACCTGCATGGCATGCTTGCTTCCTGAAGTTCCCTTTTTGTTTGGGTGGTTTCTCTCTGAGAGGTCATGGGGGGAGTACAGACACACTGAAAATACTCACGTGGGTGTCTGGGGTGGGGTGGGGCTGGTGGCCCTGGAACCCAGGTCTCACTGAGGCTTCCAGAGCCCCAGAGGAGAGTGGGACCTGGGTGGTCACACACTCTGCTCTCTGCCTCTACAGAACCCCAAGGGGCAACTTGGGACTGGCAGTGATTATGTCCACTCAGCCTGACCACCAGAACTTCCCTGCTGCTCTGGAGAAGAGGGACAGAGTACCGGGATGGAGGCCAAGTCATCGTGCAAGCTGGGCCCCAGAACCTGTCCCTTGAGTCCTCTGCCACCCTTCCAGCCCCACTGTGCTCCTCTCTTTACCTGGGGCCAAGGCAGAGTGTGCAAAGACTCTTCCAGGGCAGAATGTTGGCAGAATGGTGGCTCCAGGATGGTTCTGACCCTGTCTTGCTCATGACCCTCAGTACAGCTGAAGTCTTGTCCTCTATGTCCCCTGCCTGGGTCCTCCACTTGCCCCTGGGAGCTGGGCTTGGAGCTGTCCAAAGCATGCAGGGCTCAGCTGGGAGCTGCCCAGAGCAGGCAGAGGCAGGCAGAGCAGGAGAAGGCTGGGGGAATGTTGTCTTTTTTGAGGTCTCTACCTTCTGCTTCCATGGACACATCCCCAGCTTTCTTTCCACCTGACATTGGCTCATACTTGACCCTGATATCTCAGGGCAAACAACAGTGAGTTGGTCCAGTCCCCCAATCCCAAGGCCTCTGCAGTCAGGCATGCAGAGTGTGAGCCTCACCCGGCCACTCTTGCTGGGCAGCCCTCTGGGCCTCAGCTTCCTCATGTGCATGAACGAAATAAAGACCCTTTGCTCTGGAGCACCAGGGCCAGGCGTATTGGAAAGGAGCTCCTTCCAAAGCTGAGCCCTTGGGTGGCACTGACCTGCTGCCTGGCCTTTCTGGGTACCCTCCTCCCTGGCTTGCTTGGTCCAGTCTGCATCCTTCATACAACATTGCAGGGACTCCCACCCTGAGGTCTCACCGGCATCCCCTGGCCTTGCCCCAGCTCTCTGCCACCCCCATGAATGTGGCTTTGTGGCTCAGAATGCACCTGCCCTTCACCAGTGTGCACACTCCTGGCCAGGCTCACCCCTGAGATTTTACACCCTGGATGCTGCTAAGGTCACCTGGGTTCAGTGGCAGAGTCAGGCAGGACATCCTGGGGCTGCTCTGGATCCACGACAGTTCCTCGGTCAGAGATGACTGTCCCCAGGTGGAATCTCCCTCCTACCAAGGTGGGGACTCAGATGAACTGTGACCCTCTGTATTGCAGTTCTCTCCTTCCTCCTCCATGGAGAGAATGGAAAGCCCATTCTGATGAGAGATGCTGACAGTGTTCAGGGGTCTGAAGTGGGCAGGGTGGCATGATTGGTCCATCTGTCCTGTACGTCTTGGTGGGCACACCTGAAAGGGCTCGAGCTATCCCTCTCCCACACCTGTGTTTTCCTGCTGGGTGCAGCTAGGTGCCCCAAGGCCTGACAGACTCCCAAAGGAGCCAACAGCAGATCGGGAGATGGGGAGGGTGAGAGAAGTGTGGTTATGGCACAGCTGGCCACTGCGAGGACAAGCATGAGAGCCAAGACAAGGGAATCCCTGGAGATGAACAAGAGAAAATGCCACATTCCCAGGAGTGGCCTGGAACACTCAGGGATGGAAAGAGCAGGGGTCAGACCATCCCAGGGATGTTTCTGCTCAGAGGCAAGCAGGCAGGGATTGAGTGTGAAGACGTGGATCATGTCTTGCAGGGTGTAAGTCTGGGGCTGCAAAGACTGGTTTGACAGCCCTGAAGGATCTGGAGCAGGGAGCATGGAACTACATGCAGGGGGTTCCTGACAGTTACTCGATGTGCCCTCAGGTCCTCCTTGGTTGTGCCAAGGACTCAGGTTCTGGAATGTTGCTTTGGCATGTGGATTCTCCAGCAGGGAGTCAGCCTAGGGCCAGCTCAACCACATGTGCCGTGATGCAGAGTGGAGAAAAGGGGGTTCTCTGCTATTGGTCTTTCAAGACCTTTCTGGGCACAGCTCCTCCTTGACAAGGAGGACTCAGCTCATCACCTGCTGTGAACCAGGGTTCAGAGAAGTAGGAAAGGATGAACAGGCCTGGGGAGTCACCTGGGCAAAACCCCTCACAAAGTTTCTTCTTACCTGGTTTAGACCTGAGGGTGTTAGGCCCATAGAATCCACTCCCACTTATATGCCCAATTTTCTGGCAAGATAAATTGGCAAATCTTGTAGTTCATTTAGTGTGCTTGCTACATCTTCCTCATTCAGATCCTGTTTTATATTCCTTGATTCTTCAGAGATTGCATTTGATTTATGGAGGTATTTGTTGGTCTGAAGGAAAATCAGTTACTCTTGAGAAAAGTAAGGATCCTCAAGTACAGTGTGGCTACTCTCTTTGGACCAATGGTGGAAAAGTCTGCTTTGCTTGGCAAAGGAGGTTCAAGGCAATTTGGGTGTTAAGTTAGTGGACTTTATAGGAATCCACACAAATATCTCCATTTTGGTTCTCAACGTCACAATCTGTCCAAACATATTCCTCCTTATAAGGAAATTGCTGAGGTTGTAAATTCATCTAGTGGTGAAATTGTGCAAACTGTTTTATGAAACATTGGGTCTTGCTGTCAGAAACCTTTACTCCATAACCACATTTATTCTGTGGTTGCAAGAGAAAATATATGCCTCTTCCTCTGACCTTGTCTCAAATGGTGATGTTAGAGATCTGGAATTGTCATTCTCTTTTAGCAGGCTTTCTTCAATACAGTGATAAGATGCCAGCCCATGCCACAGTACTTGAAATACTCATTTCTATCATCATGACTTTCTGTTGCAACAGGCATGTCTTTAATCAGCACTTGATTTCAGGAAACTGCAGTTGGTTTCCCACTGTATTCCATGGACTACCAGTGTGTCATTTTATGTTCTTCCATGATCACTATTTCTAACATAATTAACCAGATCAAATGAACAATCCAAGTTCCTGTCTTTGAGTTCTGTTGCTGGAATTGCCGATTACTATATAAGTCAGAGTCAAATTAAGAAAACATAAAGTGCTCTTGATATTCCAAACAATACACAATACAGGAAACCAAATGTGTGCACAGTTGTTAGCAGAGGTTGGATAGAAGATGAGGAAAAACTGGTGTAAGACTTTGAGAGGTTCAGGAATTCCTAGGGAGCAAATTATATTAGTTACATGCAACAGCAAAATGGGAGATTCCCAGGAGGCTGCTCAAAACTACCATGGTGGTAAAAGTAATGGTCACTTAGGTGGAACCATTGACTCAAACCTCAAAGAGATACACTGTAGCCAGTTTTCTTTGTGTTGGGCTCTGTTTGTACCACCTGGGTTGATTGTAGGCAGGAGTCATATAGGTAAGAGAGGGGAAAGCAGATTCCATCAGTGGAATTTATCTCTACTGGGGTCAGTTGAATCATGGACCCCAACAAAAGACATGTTCTTAATCTTAACCCACATTCCTGAGGGTGTGAACCCATTTGTAAATAGGACCTTTGAAGATGTACTGTCAGTTAAGGTGTAGACTCATTTATGAATCAGGGTGGCTCAACTGAATCAGGATGGCCCTTAATCCTATTACTAGAGGCCTTATAAAGAGAATCTAGAGGTCAGAGAAACTCAGAGGAAGAAGCCAGAAGTCAGTGGAAACCAAGAAGAGACACAGGAAGAGAGAGATAGTCATGTGATGGGAGGCAGGTATGTAAGCCAAGGAACCTCAAAGCAAGCCAGCAACACAGCCCTACAGGTTTCAGGAAGAAAGCATAACATTTCATTGCTTGGATTTTGGACTTCTAGCCTCTGTATCTGTGCATCAGTAAATTCCTGTTGTTAAGTCAATCAGCTGGTGTTATTTTTCATAGCAACCCTGGCAAACTAAGACATGCATTTACCAATATCACTGCAGTATCAACCCCCACAGGCAACCTTTCCATGGCCAAACCATTGAAGTCTATGGAAAGTTACTGACTGGTCATTTTTGCTGTTTAAAGGACCCTGGTTTCAAGTATGGCTTCTAAGGAAACTTCTAGTGGTGGGAAATGTGTGAGTGGTCCACAGCTGTCATGGGCAAACTCTGTCTGTTTTCTGAGTCTGGATGCTTTTCATGGACTGTGACCCCTTCCATATTCTCCAATCCATGCCATGCTCCAAAGTACTCCAGGCAATCACCAGATTCATTTTTGTCTTCTGCTTGTGCCCAAGGTCACAAATGTAGTTGAAGCTGTTTGTATCCATGATTGTGAGGTATTATCACAAAACCTGGTGTCTCTTAAAATATAAACCCTAACCCAGTATTTCCTAAGCATGAATGTCCATAAGAAACACCTAGACAGCATCTTAAATCTCTAATGCAGTCTTAGTCTTGCTGACTACATTGATTAATTTCATGTGTCAGTTTGGCTAGGCTTTGGTGTTTAGCTGTTTGGTCAAGGGGGCACAGGCCTGATTGTTCCTGTGAGGATAATCCATAAATGGATTCAAATCGTTAATCAGTTGATTGCATCTATGGCTGATTACATCTACAACCAACAAAGGAGATCCCTGGGCAATGAGGAGGGAGAACTGAGGATTTCAGAGGTCAGGAGGTAGAATTTCTTCCTCTACTTCAGGCAGTTAACTTCTTCTGGGGAATTTATCATCACCCTCATTGAGTTTCCAACTTGTGGCCTGCCCTATGGAATTTTTTCTTGCCAATTTCCACAGACACATGTATGTCTCATTGGTCCTGTTTCCCTAGTACACTGTTCCAACCCTGGAATCACTCAATCAGAACAGCTTGTGATTGTTGTGGGTAGAGGTGGAGAAGGCAGTGACTTGCACATGGGAAATAACCCCAGGATATGCACCCAGCCTGAGACCAGGGTATTGCTTTCCTAATCTGCACATAGAAACCAGAACATTTTCAAACTATGCAGGGGGTTTAGAAGATTTTGAGAAACAATGAAAACATATCTCAAAAGTTTATCTTGTACTGATAAAAATAAGTATAAATTTATGGATTCCTCCTCTTTAATTGAGACCCTTACTTTATCCAACTTCCCCACTCCAATTTTTTGCCAATGACACTTCTTACTTGTGAACCTTCAGCTTCTCTTTTGGCAATGTATGCAAAATGGCATAGTGTTGTTTGGCCAAATTTTAGGCCTTGCTCTTCTTTGATCTCAAAACAGTCTCAGCCAGCACCCAGCCACCAAGAGTCAAAAATTTTCTGTTTGGGCTGAGCAGGTGTGGTCAGAGCAGGGTGGACAGAGAATCCTCCTGCCTTCCAGCCACACACCTCACCTCACGGGGTAGCTTCAGACATGAACCTCTCTGGTTGCCCTGGCTTCATTTGGATTACATTATTACAGTTTTATTCCAGTGCAATGAATGTTCATCAAAGTCCCCCTGAAGGCTGGGGATTAACAGTAACATGAGCTTTCAGCCAGCAAGCCAGCTTGGAAGCAACATGGAATCTTGTTTCAGTCTGACTCCATGTCCTCCCTCAATGACAAAATATTCTAGAAGCACCAGAGGAGCTCAGGTGAGGGAAGGCTGTCCTCCCTGTTCCACCCGTGATGCTGTCCACTACTAATGGCTGGGTTGTATTGTTCTCCAATACAGGACAATGCAGTGTACTGACCATCTCTGTTCAGGAGGATCCCCTAGGCCCCTTCAGTCAACATGTCCTCTGGTCCTCAGGCTGGGGATGCCCTGACATCCTCCTAGTTGGTTCTATGCCTTCCTGTCCTGAGAGCTGACTCTGAGCTGCCTTATTCCCTGGCTGATGGTTGGTTCAGTTCATCCATCAAGAAAGCCAGTGGGAGGTCAGAGGGAGGAAGATACTGAGGCAGAGAGTTTGCTCCTGGTTCTCTCTCTGTGTGATCATCTGTGTCCCTTTACTGAAGTTCCCAGCTCCTCTTGAGTTGGCCTCTGCCAAGTTTCTCCTCTTTGAGGGCTCAGTCACCACTACCTTCCCTCTTCCTTTAGTTCTAAGGGGTGCGTGCTCACCCTGCTGGTACCAGCTCTTCTGTCCTGAATCATTCTTGGGTTCCACTATACTTGGTCCCTTTCTGTAGTGGGATGCTGTCCTCCACTAAATCCTTCTGAAATGACCATATCTTGGCTGGAACCAAGCATGGATGCATCCACCAACAAAGGATTGCTGGGAGGCTCATGGAAGTGTGCTGGGTCTGACCCCCTCCATTCAAGCCCAGGTGCATGGGTGGATGGATGGAGTCTGTTTGTGCTGGGAGTTTGTACTGCCCACCACTGGGACCCTGGGTCTTTATAACAGGAGAGCCAGCATTTTCCTCATATCCCCATCCAATGAGAGGGTTATTACAATGGGGCCACCATACCCAGTCAGGCTGCCCCTGCAGCAAAGTCATGAGGGAAGTGTGCACTGTGGGAGCCAGAGTTCACTTCTGCTGCCCCTGAGGAACATACCCTATAGTGGACCCCCAACACCTGTGCATCCCACTCCCCGACATGTCTCATCAATGCCCATGGAAGCTCTCAGGGCAGCTCCCCTGACTCTGTGCACCCCACTTCCCACGAAGGCTCACTGATCTTCTTGGCAGAGTCCACCTTTAGCTGCATCCTGGCAAAGAAATGGGAGCATCATTACTCAGAGAGGTTTTATTGAAATGAAGCAGGAAGAGGTATGGAGGTTTGCAGCAGAAGGAATTGAGTGGTTTGCAGATTATGTACATAGTTATTAGCACTTGGGGAACAAAGAAGGTATAAAGAAGTAAACTCGGGGTGTTTATGTTCTTGGGACATCAAATGAGAAATGCTAATAATGGAATCTGAAGAAGAGACTGCATTATTCTTGCAACTCTTGAGGTGGGGACCTTCAGTAAATTGGATGCAATTGCCATTGTGAGGCAGACCGAGGGACAAGGTGTTCCCAAAGCTCACATTGTCTGAAGGTGTGTGGGCTGGGAGGAGCCATGGAGGAGTTCCTTTACATTGACAGGATGAAGTCAGAGGGGAGAATTTGGTTTCACTGGTCCTGGGCACTGAAGTCTCTGCCAACTGAAGACTCTTGTCTGGTGACTTCTTTGCTGAAGAGTGTGCTGAATGCCTCCTCACTGCCCATCATGTGTGAACGCTATATTTAAAGGCTGTGCATGGAGTATATGTGCTGTGTCATCTGCTTCAACTCAGCTGCAGTTTGTTAAATGTGCATTTTCCTTTGTACTATTGATAGAAAAATGGCTCACTGATTCAAAAGTCTTTTACAAAAATACAACAGTAGTAGTAAAAATAGTAATAATTATGCAATGACCCAGAATGTATTGTTAATCCTATGTAGTATGCAAGGTGCTCTCAGGAATCTGGACTGTAAATATATAATTGCTGAGACATGTCAAGCTTGAGGAACCAGTAAAGAGGTGTGTGAACATGCACCATAATGATGGATGGCTGGAAATCCCATGGATGGCCGAGTCATCCCTTTCCCTTTCTATGGTGCATGAAATTTTGCAAGATGAGGTGTGTTTTCATCCTAATGTCTGTGGATCTTTCAAACATAATGCAGTAGCCTTGGTTAACACAACCATTCTTTCTCATGTGAAGTTGACTATTTTTATCTTTAAAGGTGTAGAAGGGACTCGCAGTGCAAAGCCAGCATGCAGACTTGTGCTCCTTGTGACAAAACTCCACTCACCCACTACAGCTGGATGGAACCACTTCTGTGCAAACTGCAGAAAGTTTCTCTGCAGGTATATGACAGGTGTATTTCTTAAAATCCAGGAGGCTATTCAATGTCCATTGCACAATTACTTTATGGACTGCTTAGAAAAATGCTAACAAGTGAACAGACCCAAAGCTTAATACATATTTTTATGCTATGCTTATTGAATCACCTCTTTTAGGCTTTGATGGTTAGTCTTGCATCAAGTTGGCTAGGCTATAGTACTCAGGAATATAATCATCAAATACTAGTCTAGGTATTTCTGTGAAGGTATTTTGTAGGCGTGATTAGCATCTGTAACCAGCTGACTTGAAGTAAAGGAGAGTACCCTCTATAATGTTGGTAGTCTTCCAATCAGTTGAAGCCTTAAGAGCAAATACTGGAGTTTCCTGAAGAATAAGACTTTCTGCCCCAAGACTGTAGCATCAATTTATGCCTGAATTTCCAGGCTGCCACCTGCCCTACAATTTTAAACTCAAGACTGCAGCATCAACTCCTCTCTGACTTTTCTATGGATTTTGGACTTGCTAGTCCCTACAGTTGCATGAGCCAATTCCTTATTATTTATCTATTTATCTATGTATCTATGTATCTTTGTATCTATGTATTTATCTATCTATCTATCTATCTACTATCTATCTATCTATCTATCTACCTATCTCTATCTCAGCCCATCCTGACCCATTTCACTCCACCTTGCTTGCTCAGTGTAAGTCAGTACGCTCAGTTCAATGTAATCCAGCCCAGCTCACCTCAGGCCAATGCTGCTCAGCCTAGCTTAGCCCTGTCCAGCCCTTCCTTGCCCAGCCCAGCTCAGCTCAGTTCTGCCTAGCACGGCCGTGCCTAGCCCAGCTCTGCCCTGTTAAGCTTATCCCTTCCCAACCCAGCTCTGCTCAGCCCTGTCCAGCCTATCCCTGTCTGGCCTGTCCATGTCCAGGCCAGTTCAGCCCTGTCCAGGACATCTCTGTACAGACCAGCTCAGCCCTGTCTAGCCCATCCCTGCCAAGGTCAGGTCATCCCAACCCATCACTGTCCAGACTAGCTCAGACTTGTCCAGCCTGGCCGTCCTATCCTAGTCCTGTCCAGTCCTTTCTAGCCAAGCTCAGTCCTGGACAGCTTGACCCAGCCCAGCCCGGTCCAGACCAGCTCAGCCCTGTCTGCCCAATCCCTGCTGTTCCCTTCTCAGCCTGGTTTAGTCCATTCCTGCCCAGTGCAGCTCAGCCCATCCTGGACCAGTTCAGTCCATCTCATTCAGTGTAGGTCAGTAAACTCAGCTGAACCCAGCCCAGTTCAGCTTATTCCAGTATAGTCCTGCTCAGCCTTCTTAACCCTGGCCAACCCAGCCCATCCTGGCTCAGCCCTGTCCAGCTCAGCTCAACCCATCCCAGGCCATCCAAGCTCAGACTTGTATAGCCTATACCAGCCTAGCCCAGCTTAGCCAAGCTTAGCCAAGCTTAACCAAGCCTAGCCCCACCCAGCCCAGCTCCACCCATCCTGAGCCATCTCAGTATACCTTGCTCAGTGGAGCTCAGTACACTCTGCCCAACACAATCCAGCCCAGCTCATCTCAGTCCAACCCAGGTTAACATAGCTTAGCCATGTCCAGTGCTTCCTTGCTCAGCCCAGCCCAATTCAGCTCTGACCAGCATGGCCGAACCTAGCCCAGCTCAGCCCTGTCAAGCTTATCCATGCCCAACCCAGCCCAGCTCAGCTCTGTCCCACATGGTCCACCTCAGTCCAGCTTAGACCACCTTACCCCAACCCAGCTCACCAAGCCCAGCCCAAGTCAGTCCAGATCAGCCCATCTTGGACCATCTCAGTCTACCCTGTTCATGTTAGTCAGTCTATTTAGCCCAGCCCAATCCAGCCCAGATCACCTTAATCCTGTCTAGCACAGTGCTGTTTTGTGCAAGAGGAAATGGAGGCTGTGTTGTGCATGTAGAGCTTCCCAGTGTCTGTCCTGCATGCGTGCTGAGGTGAGGCTTCTCTGAGTAGTGTCTCAGAGTGGGCCCAATGTGGGCTACTCTGGGCATGAGTGAGACAGGGACCATGGGTCCACAAGAGTGGGGCAGGCTCTTGCCCTCACCCAGACCCCCCAGAGGCACCCTGCTGGCCAGTACACTGCCCTTTTTCCTGAAGGTGTCATGACCCATGGCCCCTTTCCTTGATCCCAGGCACCTGTCCAGTTCAGTCCATCCTCACCATCTTAGTCCAACCTGCTCTGTGTAGGTCAGGCCATTCAGCCCAGCTCATCCCAGATCAGCCCTGTCCAGCCAATACAGCAGAGCCCAGCCTCACCCAGCCCAGTTTAGCTCATCCTGGTCCATCTCAGACCTCCTAGTTCGGTGTAGATCAGTCCACCCAGCTCTTCTCAGCCCAGCTCAGTCAAGCATGGCTGAGGATAGCCTTGACTGACCAGCCTGGCTCAATTGAACCCAGCATAGTACATCTCCCTTCACACAGCTTAGGTAACTCAGTTAGCTATGCTAAGCCTGGCCCAGTGCAGTCCTTCCCAGCTTGGCCCAGAAGTCATGGCTCAGGCCCTCTCAGCCCTGTGGTTCAGCACAAGGACAGCTCCCTGATGCCTACACCCCAGGCATGACTGGGCAGGCAGATCTGGGGCCCAGGCCATTACAAGCAGATCCACAGCCCAGCCTAGATCTGGAACTCTGAGCTACCCCTGACTGTCTCCCTCTTAGGCCCTGCTCCCAGTCTTGTTCCATCCAAGAGCTGCTTCCCTTTAAAGGTTGGTTTTGGGCAGTCTCCTGACCCTGTGTCCCTATGCAGGGAAGGGACAGCTGAAAGACTCATAGTGACCAAGGGACTCAGTCCATTCCAGAAGGCAGCTAGTGTCCACTACCCCAAGCCCAGCAGTCCCAGCAGCCTGGCCCCTCTGGGTTCCCAGTGACTGGGATACTTGAGGTCCTAGGGCTTTCCTCAGGAACTGCTCACCATTTTGTTCTGTCATGCCTGGCTGTGGTTGTCTGTAGGGTCCTTGGATATTTAGCTGGTTTCCTGCCTAGGGGTTGCTCCCTGGTCAAAGAGAACCATTAGTAACCATTGCTCTTATTTTTACATCAAGAGATGAGGGCTTCGGGGGAGGGGAGTTCTGTCTAAGTGTCCTCAGCTAAAAATGGGGTGGGAAATCCCAGTGGCTGGGCAGCTCTGGAAGTTCCCTTTTCTCTCTGTTCTTGGGAAGTTGATGGAGCACCTGCCCATGGGGTCCCAGGTGAAGCCCCTTGACTGCGGTGGCACAGGTGCATTCTGAGTGAGCCTCCACCTTCCTGTCTGCAGCCCCTTCATCAGCTCCTACCTGGCCTCAAGATCTGATGCCATGTATGTGTTCTCTGCTGGAGGATGCTCAATGTCCCCTCCACTGGCCCTCAGGTTGGAGAGGGCAACCTGGCATGGTCATGCCTGCTCCTCAGGGCAGCTCTGCAAGAAAAGGTCATGGCTGTTTTGTGCACAAGGGAATTGAGGCCAGGACATTCATGTAGGGCTTCCCAATGTCCATCCCACACGTGTGCTGTCAGGCTGCTCTGTGCAGCGGTTCAGAGCTGGCCCAATGTGGGCAGTTCTGGGCATGAGTGAATGGGGCCATAGGTCCACAATAGTTGGGAAGGCCCTTGTCCTCTTCTGGGCTCCCCAGAGGCACCCTGCTGGCTAGTGACATGCCCTTCCTCTGCAAGGCATTTTGACCCATGGATACTTTCCTCACTCCCAGGCAGTTGTCCTTCAACCTGGATACCCAGCTGGGGCAGGCATCACCAAGAGTAGAGGGGGAGTGCAGAGTTGGTGAGCAGGGGCCCACTGTGGGGGAGAGCTGGACGGGGCTGTGAGGCTGAGGGCTGGTCAGTGAGTCAGCCAGCCCTGCAGCTGCTGGTGTTTGGATTCTGCAGGATGGATCAGTGTCAGGGGTTCTGGCACCATGCAGCAGGCTGGGATGGGGCATGGGGTGGCTCTCCAGAGGCTTCCACAGCTTATGTGCCTGGTGTGCCACACAGCCAACACCCAGTACCTGCTCCCGGAAAGTCTGGGGAGCCTAGAGTTTCTTTCAATTGTGTGGAAGAATCTACAGACCTGTGGGCTTCCAGGAATCTCCAGAGGCCTGTGTGCACACATACATTGTAGGAGGCCACAGGGAACCCGTGTACCCAGGCTTGTCAATCCAAAGGTTCCAGGGGTACACATGCAAGGTCCTTGGGGGAGGGAAGAGCTGCCAGGTGGCATCAGGACCCTGGACCCTGGACTTCAGGTCTAATGTACTAGTGGTCTCCGTGCACAGGAACTGTGTGGAGATGTGCTCTGTCAGGCTTGGTGCCTTCTGGTGGGCTGTCCAGACTCATTCTGGAGACCCCAAAAGGGCTACTGGATGTCTGAGGCAGTGTGGGACAGGGGATGACCTGGGGTGGGGCCTGACCCAGCTTAGGGGGCCTGGGACAAGGGAGAAGGGTGAGGGTTAGTAACAGCTTTGTGATATGCCTTCTAGGCCTGGGGAAGCCACGACCCTTCCTGAACCATTTGCCTCCCCAGGGCACTCTGTCCTAGGCCTGTCCCTCCCCATCCTCAGCCCCAGGGAGGGACACAGTGTGGGAGGATGTGTGGGAAACTCTGAGTTCCATAGAAGAACCCGTGCTTTCAGAGAAACCACAGGGGGCAAGGAAGGGTGCAGAGGGGGATCTCCTTTCCCGTATGGGCTTTAAGGTCACATAAACTTAGAACAATCTAGTTCAGTCTAGCTTAGCCCAGCTAAGCCCACCTCAGTGAGTGTGAGCCCAGGTTGGCCCAGGGTCTGTGTAGGTGGTCACCTGGACCACTCCCACTCACCCTGCATCCCCCTGCTCTCTCTCCTGGCCATGGGCACTAGGCAAAGAGGGCTTAGTGCCAGCCTTCCTGCTCCTGGTTTCCCTCTGATGTCCTGGGTGCCAGGGTTCTGGGACCATGTGTGATGGTTGTGTGTGTGGCATCAGTGGGTGGGACCTCAGGAAGGAGGCTCAGGGTACCTACTGCCCCTGAGCTTCAGGTTCCCACCTGGGGTCCCTTGTTCCTGGAGAAGAGAGCCCTCCGTTCCTCTCCCACGTTCCTCCAGGATGGACTCAGCTCTGGACACAAGAGTCCAAGTCTGTCTCTTGCTGTGGTCCTAGAAGTTGCCATGATACCCCCATCCTTTCCCATCTAGTGGTGAGACTGGCTCTTGCTGCTTCCTTGCACTGGTCCCGGCAGACACAGAACTTAGCCATCCTGCATAGCATTGTTGCAGCCCCCCTGCTTGCTCAGGACCTCTCTTGTGTCCCATAGTGCTGTTCCCTTACTCCAGCATCTCAGCTGTGCATGTGTGTGTGCAAGTGTTTGCACATCTGTGTGTGAGCATTCATGGGTTAATGTGTATATTTCTGTGTGTTGGGGGAATAATGAAGGGTCTGCTGCCTTACCTCAGCCTGAACTTGCCCTGATGACTGAGGCAACCCCCATGCAGTGTGTGAGAGGGCACTGTGGTTTCCATGTTAACATGTGACTTGCCTGGGCAAGGGCAAGTTTGCTTGGTGTCCACTGGAGTGTTCAACATGGGCTGCCCCATGTCAGAGGGTGTGGACCTGCGAAGGTGGATGTGGGAAGAGCCAAGACTTCCTTGATCCAGGATGCTCCTTAACTGAGCTGGCTCAGGTGGGCCCCCAGAGCAGGGTCTGACCTCGCTAGGCAGTTCTTGAGGGGCTGCAAGGTTTGAAGGATCAGCAGGAATTTGGGTGGAGCCAGGCCAGAGGGCATAGGATGGGTGTTTTTTTTTATCCCATGTGCTATTACAGCCACCCTTTGAGACAAGGCCAAATGTTAGGGCTTGTGTGGGTAACAAGGGATGAATGCCAGCTCAGGTCAAGGGGCCATTGGAGAGGAGAGCTGAGCTGCACATGTTTCCTAGACTCTTCTGAACTGGGACACCAAAGGTCAGCAGGAACTGGCCCTGAGCCTCTCCTGGTCTCACCTGGGGGGCTCAGTGCTCACCAGGTTCTCAGATTCCCATACCTGAGTGCTTTGAGCTTTGCCCCTCTTAGTGGGCTGGACCTCAGAGTTGCCCTGGCCCTCAGATTTTGAGTCCAGCTGACCCCCTTGTTGTCCTTGGCTGCAACCCCAAATGTACACCTATTGACATACACAACCCAAAACTTCCCCTTTTGACTACATTCACATACATAATTCACATATATAATTCAGCATTGTTAATTACAATGTGCCACCATCACCACCATCTATTTCCAAAACTTAACAATCAGTCTAAATAGAACTTCTGTACAAATTAGGCATCAGTTTCCCATTCTCTACCCCAAGTGTATCCCTTGGTAAACTATATTTTAGATTCTAATTCTAAGTTGGCTTATAACAATTAGTTCATAGCAGTGAAATCACACAATGCTTGTCCTTTTCTGTATGGCTTATTTCACTCAACATAATGTCCTCAGTACTTCATCAGTCCTTCATGAAGCATCAGGACTTCTTCCCTTTTTATAGCTAAATAATATTCCATCATAAGTATATATCACATTTTGTTTATCCTTTCATTTGTTGATGGCCACTTGCATTGCTTCCGTCTTTTGGCAATTGTAAATTATGCAGCTATGAATATTGGTGAGGGAATATCTATTCTAGTCCCTGCTTTCAATTCTTCTGGATCTATATCTAGTATCGGGATTGCCAGGTCATATGGTAATCATAAATGTAGCTCCCTGAGCAACTACCTGTCTTCCCACAGGGAGTGCCAGTTTACATTCTCATCAGCAATGAATCATTGTTCCTATTTCTCCATATCCACTTCAATGCTTGCAATTACATATTTTTTTAAAGTAGCCATTCTAGTGGGTGTAAAGTGATATCTCACTGTGGTTTTGATTTGCATTTTCCTAATAGATAGTGATGTTGAGGATCATGTACTTTTTACCTATTTGTGTATCCTCTTTGGAGAAACATCTATTCAAGTATTTTGCCCATTTTTAAAATTGAGTTGTCTTTTTTTTGTTGATTGGTAGTGCTTCTTTATATGTTCTGGATATTGGATTTGTGGGTTCTGAATATTTCCTCCTATTGAGTAGGTTGTCTTTTCACTTTCATAACAAAATCCTTTGATGAACAAAATTTTTAAATTTTGAGGAGGTCCAATCTATATAAATTTTTTTTTTGTTGCTTGTGCTTTGAGTATAAAGTCTAAGAAACCATTGTCTCAAACAAGATCCTGAATATGTTTCCCTATATTTTCTTCTAGGAGTTTTATAGTTTTGGCTATTATTTGTTGGTTTTTCATCCATTTTGGGTTAATTTTTTTGTGCATGGTATGAATTAGGGGTCCTCTTTCATTCTTTTGCAAATGGAATCCAGCTCTCCCAGAACCATTTGTTGAAAAGACTATTCTTTCCCAATTGAGTGGACTTGCCAGCCTTGTCAAAAATCAACTTTCTATGTATGTCAGGGTGTATTTCTGAACTCTAAATTCGATTCTCTTGGTCAATATAGCAATCCTTTGTGCTGGTTTCATGATGCTTTGACTACTGTAACTCTGCTATATTCTTTAATGCCAGGAGGTGTGAGTTCTCCAATGTAGTTCTTCTTTTTCAAGATGTTTTTGGCTGTTCAGGGACACTTACCCTTCCAAATAAACCTGATAATTGGCTTTTCCATTTTTGCAAATTAGGCTGTTGGAATTTTCATTGGGATTGTGTTGATTCTGTAAATCATTTTGGGTAGAATTGACATCTTAATGATATTTAACCCTCCAGTTCATGAGCACAGAATGTCTTTCCATTTATTTAGGTGTTCTTTGATTTCTTTTAGCAATGTTTTGGAATTTTCTGTGTACAAGTCCTTTACATCCTTGGTTAAATTTATTCCTAGATATTTAATTCTTTTAGTTGCTATTATAATGCAATGTGTTCTTGATTCCCTTCTCAACACGCTTACTACTAGTGTATAGAAACACTACTGATTTTTGCATATTGTTATTGTACCCTGACACTTTGTTGAATTAATTTCTTATTTTTGGTAGCTTTCTTGTTGACTTTTGGAACTTTCTATATATAAGATTATGTCAAGTGCAAGCAGTGGAAATTTTACTTCTCCCATTCCAATTTGGATGCCTTTTATTCCTTTTTCTTGCCTTATTGCTCTGGCCAAAACTTCCACTACTATGTTGAATAAAAGTGGTGACAGTGCAGTGGGTGTCCTTGTTTTGTACCAGATCTTAGTGGGAAAGATTTCTGTCTTTCACTATTGAGTATGATGTCACCTGTGGGTTTTTCATATGTGCCCTTTATCATGTTGAGGAATTTTTCTTCTCTTCTCAATTATCTAAGCATTTCTATCAAGAAAGTATGCTGAAATGGAATACTGAGCAAAAATGAGAAGGAGTGAAGCTGTGAGACATGCAATGAGGTGAATGGATCCGGTAGACAGCAATTTGAGTGAAGTAGGCCAGACACAAATGGAAACAGTATAATGCTTCACCAATATGGACTAAGTACAATGTGCAAACTCAGAATCAAATCTTAGAGCACAGACTTTCAGGGGAATGATTACTGTAATGGTCCCTAGATTGTAAGCTCTTTCAGCAGTCACATCTATTCCTGAATTGTAATGGCTATCTCCAAATTCTAGATGCTGATCCCCTTGTGTATAACTTGATTGGTCTGTGGAATGTTGGGTATCTGTGTGATACATGAAACTCAGAACTAGAGCTCAGCAGATATGAATGTCAGTATTAGTACATACAGCAACTGTTAAAGAGAAAAAGCTGAAGAAGACCCCAGATTTCAATTAGAGATATGAATGTAGTAGATCTGGTTAATACCAGGGCAAATCAGACCAAAGGGGAAAGGTTGAAACTGACTGTGTTTTGAAACTTCAACTTCCATGTGAGACCAAGGGAAGAGATATTTATTTGGTGCATGACCTATATTTTCTAAACATTATAACTTCTGCAGTCAGTTTGTTTAAACACCATAATTACCTGGGAATTTGATTAGTAAGTGAGATCTGGTAGGCTTGTATGGGTTAGTATCAAATAAGGACACATTGCAAAATAATTTGGGCAGAGAATAAAAATATATAGGCAGAGCCCTCCTGAGGAGCTGGGGGAAAATGCAGAAGTGTTGGACTTCCTCACCTGGATTGTTGCTGATGTTCTCATGCACATTGAGGACTGACAGTTTGGTATGCCGAGCCCTCTTCCTTGGGGCTTGCCCTTATGAAGCATGTTACTCCAAAGGAGAGGCTAAACCTGCTTATAATTGTGCCTAAGAGTCTCCCCCTGAGTGCCTCTTTGTTGCTCAGATGTGGCCCTCTCTCTTTAGCTAAGCCAACTCAGCAGGTGATCTCACTGCCCTCCCCATTATATGGGACCCAACTTCCAAGGGTATAAATCTCCCTGGCAATGCAGGATGTGACTCCTGGGGATGAATCTGGACCCAGCATCATGGGATTGAGAACATCTTCTTGACCAAAAGGGGGATGTGAAATGAAACGAAATAAAGCTTCAGTGTCTGAGAGAATTCACATGGGGTCGAGAGGTCACTCTCGTGGACATTCTTATGCACTATATAGATAACCCTTTTTAAGTTTTAATATATTGGAATAGCTAGAAATAAATATCCGAAACTACCAAACTCCAACCCAGTAGCCTTAACTCTTCAAGTCGATTGTGTAACAATGTAGCTTACAAGGGGTGACAGTGTGATTGTGAAAACCTTGTGGATAACACTCCTTTTATCCAGTGTATGGATGGTTGAGTAGAAAAATGGGGGCAAAAACTGAATTAAAAATAGGGTGGGATGGGGGAGATGAAGTGGATGTTCTTTTTGACTTTTATATATGATGGTATTATGAACAGTTGATTGTACACCATGGATGAATGTATCTCAGTAAAACTGAATTAAATTAAAGAAAAAAAGAAAGTATGCTGCATTTTCTCAAAGGCCTTTACTGTGTCAATTGAAATGATGATGACTTTTTCCCTTTAGTACATGTTCTATTGATTAGAGTGGTGTAATGAAGTGTCCAAGGATTACTGTAGAGGTGTCTATTTCTCCCTTCAGTTTTGCCAGTGTTTACCTCATGTATTTTGGAGCACTGTGTTTGGGGACATAACTATTTATGAATATTATTTATTCTTGGTTGATTGCCCCTTTTATTAACCTATAGTATTCTTTGTTTCTTGTAAGAGCTTTTGATTTAAAGTCCATTTTGTCTGTTATTAGTATAACTACCCCAGTTCTTTTTTGGGTATTATTTGCATAGACTATCTTTCTCCATCCTTCCCTTTTTCAACCTGTTTGTGACTCTGGGTCTAAAGTGAGTCTCTTGTAAACAACATGTAGCTGCATAATGCTCTTTTTTGTCATATCCTTCTGCCAACATGTATCTATTGTTGGGGAATTTAATCTTTTAACATTCAGTGTTATTACTCTGAATGCACTACTTAGTTCAGCTATTTTGTACACTTGTTTTTATATGTGAAATCTTTTGTTGTCTCTCTTCTGCTTTATTGCAACATCCTTTTCTGTATAGTTTATCTTTGTGATGTATTTGACTCATCCCTCTCTCATTTCTGTTTCTGTATTGTTTAAAATACTTTCTTTATAGTTACCCTGTGATTTATATTACACAACCTCCATCTATAATCTACTAGTCTGAAAAGATACTAATTTAGCTTCATTAGCATGCACATTCTCTGCTCCCATATACCTCTTTTTCTCCTCTTTATTTATTATTATTACTATAATTTTTTCCACTTTACCACTTTATATCTTGCATATTCATTTTAAGGAAATATATCTTTTTCTTGTTCAGTTGTATTCTGACTCTTCTAAGAATTAAAGAATAGATTTCTATTTTGAGGAGACAGTACTATTATTGGGTTTTACATTTACCCGTTAAGTTACCCTTACTAAAGATGTTCATTTCTTCACACTACTCCAAGCACTCTCTCCTGTCTTTGCCTTTCAGCTTGCAGAATTCCGTTTAATATTTCTTGTAGGGCAGTTCTTTTGTTGATGAACTCTCTCAGTTCCTGTTTATCTGTGAATATTTTAAACTCTCCTTCATTTTAAAGGACACTTTTGCCAGATAAAGAATTTTGGACAGGCAGTTTTTCTCTTCCAGTATGTTAAATGTATCAAACCACTGCCTTCTCACCTCCACAGTTTTGATGAGAAATTGGAACTTAGTCTTGCTGGGGATCCCTTGTATGTCATGAATTGCTTTTTTTTTTGTGGCTGTTTTTAGAATTCTCTTTTAATCTATGGCATTTGACATTCTGGTTGGTATGTGTCTCACAGTAGGTCCATTAGGATTTATTCTATCTGGATTGCATTGCACTTCTTGGACATATATATGTCTGTCTTTCGTAAGAATTGGGAAATTTTCAGCCATTATTTCCTCAAATATTTTTTCTGCCCCTTTTCTCTTCTCTTCTCCTTTTGGACCATCCATGGCAAGGAGGTTTCTATGCTTCATGCTGTCACTCAATTCAGGGAGACTCTGCTCATTTATTTTTCTGTTCTTTTCTCTATCTGTTCTTCTCATTCCATGATTTGATTGTTCTGTCTTCTAATTTGCTGATTCTTTCCTCTGCCTGTTGAAATCTGCTGTTGTATGCCTCTAGGGTTTTTTAATCTCTACTATTTTGCCTTTTATTCTCATAATTTCTGTTAGATTACTTTCTATACTTTCAAAATCTTCTTCATTCTCTCACATTGTCTTCTTAATATCCTTTATCTCTTTGTGCAGATTTTCCTTCATCTCCTTGAATTGATTTAAGAGATTTGTTTGATCATCATTGGTTTGTTTTTCTATCTTATGAATGTCCTCTGAAGTTATCATTCATTCTTTTTACTGTGCCATATCTTCCTGTTTGTTAATATGGTGTGTAATTTTCTGATGATGTCTAGGCATCGGATTATCTTGAAGAATTAACTCTGTAGGTTCATTTCTCCCTCTTACCTAAGATTTTATTGTTGATTGGCTTTATGTTATGGCTCTTCTTTGACTCTTGGATTAACTTATTCCAGACCTTTAAAATGCCCCATGTTTACCTGTTCAGATTTTCTCAGTTTTTCTTCATCTTATCTTGTCCTGGAATGTGGTAAGATATTTAAGATTACACTTTTTGCCTAATTGTTTCACCTCCAGGAGAGAGTTTCTGTTTCTCTCTTCCTTCTCGGTGAATCCTGATATGTTCTCTTTGTTTTTTTTCAGACTTTTCTCCCAGCTTCTATGAGTTGTTTAAATTCTCTGCCTCACTCTTACACTCTTTTATTCTGGGACCTGCCCTTTCTTACTGCAATTCAGTTTAACACCCCCTTTTTTCCTCTGATTCTTTTCTTTCCCCTGTTTCTTCTCCCTTTGGGAATCCTGCCCTGGGGAGCCAGATGTGGCAAATCCAGAAGTGTTGGCCACTTCAGAAAAGTCTGTTTTGCCTTTACTGTTCCTGCTGACTGCAGCTGGGTTGTGTGAGGGCACAAATGTTCTTTCCAGCATTTCTCTCATTGTGTCTCTCCCCTCCCACTTGGAGGCCCTTGTTTTGTGTAGCACTGCAGTGATTTCTGTTTCCCTGGGTCTCTGCTGGTTTAGGTCCCTGTGCCTGGATATGTGCAGAGTTCTAAGTTCTATCTCACTTCTGTGAGTTGCTCCTTGGTCTCCATGCATGGGTTTGAGTGTTGTTTATATGCAGATTTTTGAGCTCCTTTTCTGTGGATTCTTCCTTTTATGGATATTCCCTTCAATATTTAGCTGCTCTAGCAGCCCTGAATTCTACTATCTGACTCCTCTAGCCAATAAGACTTCCATTTTCTGCTGTAGTTCTTGCTGCACATGCTGTGTAGACTGCCTTCAGACACGCCCTTCAAGGGAAGAGTCCTCTCTAGTGTCTGCCTGCTTTGGGTCATACTCCAATGCCTTCAACTAATTGTTTATTATTGTTTTCTAGCGTTTATAATTGTTATCTGACAAAGGGCTAGCCTGATACAAGCTACACCAACATTATTGGAATCAGAACTACTTTCTCTCATGTGGTTTTTCATTTTTGTTCTCTGGTGACTAATGAGATTCAGAATCCTTTTCATGTGTTTAATGGCTGCTTGGATATCTCTTGTGAAATATTCTTTCAATTCTCTTGCCCAGTTTTTTCTTGATGTGTTAGGTTTTTATAATTAAATCAATTAGAATTGTGTCTATATTCTGGGTATAATTTTTCCTGTTATAGTGTGTTTATAAGGAAAAGTGTGAAAGGCTTCGAAATGGACCAAAAAATTGATGGGTGTCTTCAATGGACAACAAGGCATCTGCTTGCATGCTCTCCAGATGATCTAATTCAATGGAACCACCACACTATTCATTGTCTTCAAGCTCCGATTTACAACTCTATAAGTTACACATAATTTGTAGGAATGCAAGTTCTGTTCCTTGGAAAGACAATTGATTCCTCCTGTCCTCCCATGGAAAAAGCTAGTTTCTTGTATGTGTTTATAAATTCATTTTAGCATGCCTGATTCAACTACGTAAGTATAGTACTTTGAATTCTATTATGAACTGGTTGTAACCTCTTATCAGTGTAAAATGAGAAAAAAAAAGCTGCAAGACAGTGAAGTCATTTATTTGGGAACTTAGAATTGCAATTCACAGAGCACAGATTCATGTAGAATCTTAAGTCAGGGCCCATCTTTGCATTTGCATGCAAGGGTTTTTAAAGGAAAGGAAGGTTTGAGAAGTTATTTATGGTTGATAGATATTGGGGTACTCCATTTGTCCTTCAGATTAATAGTTTACTGAGTTCTTTATTTTATAGCTTGTTTGTGGTGTCTGGATGCCCTTGGGGTTTTGAGGAACATTATTGCTTGAGGATCTGCATAGTTTGGCAGTTTGTGCTATCTGCTTGAGACCTGCAAAAGAGTACCTCAAGAATGACCTCCTGACTCCATTTTAAATCTCCTAGCTATACTAATTCTATTTTGCTTTATTTCATTTTATATCAGTGTCACAGCCCATTGGGGCTTTAGCAGTCAAAAGACCAAAGAAAATGCTGAGCATTTCCTGAAACATGAACTTTATTTGGCTTACTCACAGGGAGGCAGAATTTAAATGGCTTTTCTCTCACCCAGCAGGTAGTGGTTTCACAGGGAAAATCAGCCACAACATCCAGAGAACAAGCAAGCCCTTTTATAAGGGTTTTAGACAAAGACATTCCTAAGGGTGGGGGGAGCATAGATGCAGAAACTGGTCACTCTGACCTGAGGGGTGGTGCAGGAAGGACTAGAATAACAGTTGAACAATTGCATTTTTCTCTTTTTGTGAGACTAAGAGTCTCTCACTTCCTGCATGCTTCCCATAAATTTACATTTGAAGGTCAGTTTACCTTTCTCTCCTTACTGGCTTACAAAGACAGTAGGTTAAACATTTAGCTGCCTTGGCCACACAGACTTCTGTTCACCAGTGATCAGCAGGCCTGTTTTGCTCAGGCCATGGCTTGCCACAATGAACCCCTGCACAATACTTTGTGTTGACCATAGGACAGACTTTCCATCCATAATTTACAACAATACAATAAACAACATAGTAATAAGATACTGGTACAGAGAGATGATAAATTTGTTATCAGGTGGTGCTATGGCCAGGTTAATGAGTTCTACCATTAAGCACAAGTACTTCCTGGGCTAAAATAGCTAAATGATAACACTACCAGGGATTCTGCTTTATTCTACATCTAGTTTTCTTTCCATGCCTACCATTGGTGGGTATTCTGCCACCCTAGCATGGCATCCCAGGTGGTTTGGATGCCTGGAGTGATAGTCCATGGGGGGCCAGTGATACCCAATGATGGTAATTCAGTGCATACCCAGCACTGGTACCTATTGTGGGCTGAGGTTCCTGCAGAAGCCCACCATAGAAATGTATTTCCTGCAGTGCTATGGGTGAAAAGAAAAATGTTTGTGGGGTACAATAAGGGATAAATCTTGGTGATCTAACAATACGCAAGCTACATTTCCATCCATAGATAACAGTGTTCCAGGCAAAGGAGCATTGTGTGGGGGTTTGAGATACCAACCTTTTCCCCTGAGGTTGTACAAGGCTTTCAGGGGTTAGAGCTAAAGTTAACCTGGGCATAATGAGAGTCCACATAGTAATACACATCATTCCCTGGGGTATAGGGGGCCCAGGATTAACACTATACACCACATTAGGCATTTTTTGAATAAATTGTGGTTGAATATTTAAGTTTTGGGCAACCCCAACCCCCCATGGGCTTAGGACGCCCAGCCAATGTGACTGCATAGGGCAGGACCAGCACCAATTGACCTTATTCTCCCCAATTTCTAGTGTTTGTGGCACAGGCAAGAGTAGGTTATTATCATTGCCTCCCTGTGGCTGGAGAGCAGCTGGCCCCCTTATTTGAATTTGTAAGGACTGCATGGGCCCTGCAGTTACCATTTCCAGAGGAGCAGGAGAAGCTGCTCTGGGTCTGGAGTTAATGTTAATCAGAGCTGAATGCAGTTGTGGAATCCATTGTTGTAGGGAGTTTTTAATCATCCTTTAAGTGTTCCTTTAAAGACCATTCGTTCTTTCAATTAACCCTGCTGCTGTGGGGTTATAGGGAAGTGAAGCATCCAAAGGACATCATGTTCTGTAGCCCAGGCCTGGGTTAACTGCCCAGTGAAGGGGGTCCCCCATCACTGTCTACATGTGACCCCAAAAAAAGGAACTTAAGTTTTCTGAACTATGTATGATAGCTTTTTGGTTGGCTTTTCCTACTGGCAAACTAATAAAAGTCCCATAGCTGTGTCTATCACCCTAAAAGCATACCTTGCACCTTCTGATAGAGGAAGCAGCCCAGTGTAGTCTACTTGTCACCAGGTAACGGGAATTTGGTTCGGGCCAATGTGTCCAAGCTGGTGAGGAAGCATTCTGGGCCACTGCATTGAACAGGAAGGACAGGTACCTGCTACCTCTTTTAGTTCCTGTGGAGTAATGGGCAACTGGAACTGCTGTGCCAGTTTCCACAGAGTTAGGTGCCCTCAGTGCCCAGTTTTCCTGTGTAGCCATTCAGCTGCCTCATGTGTCACTGCTGCCAAACTGCAGATTTTTGCCAGGGCATCTGCTTCAATGTTGCCAGGCAAAGAGTTAGCATTATGGGCTGATGCATGGAAAACAGTTATCTTATGCCTTTGGCAGACTGTCCAGATGTCTTCCCACATTTCTTTCCCTCATAAGGGGCAACCGACCACTGTCCATTGTTCTTGCTTCCATGTAGCCATCCATATTGTCAGGCCTCAGTAAACAGCCCAATTATCTGTACAAATAGTTAAAGCATCCCCTGGCACATGGACAATCACCACCCACATTGCCCATATCTCTGCCCTTTGGCTGCTTTGCAGAGTTCCTGTTTCACACCAGATGGTATCAGTGCTCAGCTGGACAGCCACTACTGTCCTGTTAGTTGGCTGGCCATGTGCCGACCCATCTGTATACCAAGCAGAGTCAGGTACACTTCCCTGTCCATCAATGGTGGGCATTGGGGGAGGAGCTACCTCAGGAAGGCTGGGAGGTAGTGAGATAAACTGTTCTTCTACGCAGGAGACTGTTCCCAGGATTTCATGCATTTCTGCACTTCAAGGGCTGTTGTTAAAAACACTGCATTGTAGGAGGTAAGCTTTCCACTTTGCTCATGTGCGCAACTCCCAGAATGTGGCTTGCTTACGGTGTCACAGATCCACCCCTGCATAGGTATGGCTGTTCGTAAAGTCACTGGATATTTTTGAGTTAGCCCTTCTACTTGTAATAGGGCATTATAAGCAGCACACAATTGCTTCTCTAAAGGATTGTATCAAAACTCTGTACCTTTCCATAGTCGTGACCAAAATCTGTTAGTACATGTTTAGTCTGTTGCCTTTGCCACAAATCTCACCCAAAGCTAATGTCAGTACTGACCACATCCAATTCACAAGGCCCATCAGGGTCCACCCTCCTTGAGGCTTGTGCCCGCACCACAGCATGCTTTGATGTCTCAAAGGCAGCCTATTGGGGAATCTCCCAGTCTCACAATTTCCCTTTTGAACTAACAAATACAAAGGTTTAAGAATTTGTGCCAGGTGAGGCATAAAAGATGTCCAACAATCCAATAGCCCTACAGAAGCCATTAATTATTTGGGGGTACATGGGGTAGGGTAATTTTGCACTTTATCAGTAACAGCAGAAGGAATAGTTCTTGTCTTACCCAAGCAGACAACTCTCAAAAATTTTATAGAATACCCAGGTCCTTGCATTTTTTCTCAGTTTATCATCCATCCTCTACTCTCTAGGTGGATCACCACTGTTTAGCAGCCTCTCCCAGGTCTGGAAGAGAATTGCTAGTTAACATTATATCAGTATAATGGAACACAGTGACAGCATCAGGAGGAGTCCATTTTGTTAAATCTCTAGCCACTAGGCTGTGGCAAATAGTGGGGCTGTGAATATACCCTTGTGGCAACACTGTGAATGTCCACTGTTGTCCTTCCCACATGAAAGTGAACACAGGTTGACTGGAAGAATCTAGAGAAATGCTGAAGAAGGCATAAGCAAGATCTAACACAAAATGAAACAAGCCTAATTTTGTGCTAATATTCTGGAGCAATGTGGCAATATTCAGCACCGCTGCAAACAAAGGAGGGGTTACCTTATTTAGCTCTCTATAATCAATAGTCATCCTCCAAGAGCCATCAGACTTCTTTACTGGCCAGACCAGACTGTTGAAGGGGCTATGGGTGGGAATAATAATACCCACCCTTTCTAACTCCTTTATCATAGCTGTAATTTCCTGGTGCCCTCCAGGTAACTTGTACTGGCTAATGGCAACTGTGCTCCTGGGAGGAGGCAACATTACTAGTGACTATTTGACGTGTCCTCTTAGGACTGCTTTTACAACTCAACTCCAGAGGCAGAATTCCTCTATAGTGGTCTGCAGGGTGATATTCTGCAGAATATCAATCCCCAGTATATATTCTGGAATAGGGGATACATATACTGTGTAATTTGGGGAGGTAGCTGGCCAATTTGCATTAAAACCTGTTTTTGAGTTGCTTTAATCCTTGGCCCCCATAACCAGCAATAGTTAGTGTGAGGCCTGCATTTCTTGGTTTCCTCCCATATATTAGGGTACATTCTGCTCTTGTGTCTACAAGGGCTAAAACTCTATGTTCATTAGTGGAAGACCAAAAAATAGTTAATTCAATGTGTGGCCTCTGATCCCCAGTGCTCCCATCAATTGGTCTTATCTGGGGATCTCAGCCTCACCCCTAATCCAGTGGAAATGGGGCCTCCCAAACCTCCTCTGCTGGTGGAGCAGAGGGCTCTGCTCGCATACCACATGGCTGACAGCCTAATGCAACTTCTTTTTCCTGAATATTTAATTCCCTGCTTAGTAAATCTCTGCTCTTTAGGCAATTTACTCCACAGTTTAACTGGTACAGGATTTGGCTGCCAATCAATTTCCTCTATTTCTGTTCCAGCTGCTATGAGATCTGCCCACATTTGCTTACATGACACCCTATTTGGCCTGTCATGCTCTCCGGGGACTTGCCTCATTGCTCTAACCCCAGCCTTGTTTTTCCTCAAATGGTCCATTTCTCCCAACTCTATGATCTCTTGGGCAACTTCCACAAGAGGCTTTCCTATTAGGGGCTTAAGGAGGGGTGTTAAAGTTCCATACCATTGATTAGGGGCCATGTGCAGGATTGTTCCACACAAACCTTGAGTGAAAGTGACATCATCTGGTCCCACAATTTCAGTAGCATAAATTGAAGGTTTCATGCCTAAACCCTGAAGTATATTCTGAAGCTCCTCTATGCTATTCCATTGTAGCAGGATGTGGGGTAAGTCCCCATCCTGTGGCCACACAATTTTACATTGTTTGACTAGCCACTGAAAAAGTGAATGAGTCTCTATGGTAGTTCCAAGCTAGTACAATCGCTGGTATAGTGAGGTGAATGGAAATGATAACTAACTTATGCATTTCCCACCCAGTGAGCAGAATGCTGTCTACACCATCATCCCATAGCCATAGCAACCAGTTTACTAATGGCTCTCTAGGCTTTTGTCAATATTGATTCCCAATATCCCTTAATTCTGCTGGGGAGAATTCTCATGATGTGACAAGCACCTTTGGCTCATCAGGGGCCCACTCTGCCTCACCCTCCCCTCCTTCAGTAGAGCCTACTGGCAGTTCCAATTTAATTTTGCACTAGACCAAAGGACAGACAACTTATGCTCCTCTTCAACCTCCTGTTCTGACTGTGACTCTTCCTCTGAAGAGAAATCCACAAGGTCCCAAAACTTAGGATCCCAGTCAGGCGAGGATAGAATGCATCTGACTTGCATTTTGTGCAGCTTGCACCCTTTCACTTTAGCATAACAGCATGCATGCATGGCTAAATTTTCATCTACTCACTTTGACCTTTCATTAAAAGCATCTCTCAGCTCAGCTTGTGCCAGCCTCATATCCTTTTCCAGTTTTAGTTTATCCTTCTAGTGGCGTATGGCTGCCTTTGCTTCCAAAGCTTCCTCAGTAGTGGCATGTAAGGCTTCTAACAATGGCCATCCCACGACAGCTGCAATCTGGTGGCCCCTTTTCTCTTTCTGGATTCCCAAGTCACCTGCCATCTGCAGCAGGATATCTAATAGTCCCACCAGGGAGGTGCACATGCCTCCATAGTCCCTTGCTGGGCCCCATTCATCCAGGAGAGTAGCTACCCCTCCCCACATTGAAGTCACAGGCCACCTCTTTATCCCCCCTGGGGGCTCTCCTTTCCCCAGTTTCATGCCTGCAGAATTGGGGGTCCCTTTGTTCTCCTGGCTGGCTCACCAATTGTCACAGCCCGAGGGGGCTTTACCAGTCAAAAGACCAAAGAAAACACCCAGCATTTGCTGAACATGAATTTATTTGGGGTTTACTCACAGGGAGGCAGAATTTAAATGGCTTTTCCCTCACCAGCCAGGTACCGCTTTTGCAGGGAAAATCAGTCACAAGATTCAGAGAGCAGCATGCCCTTGTATAAGGGTTTTAGACTAAGACATTCCTAAGGGTGGGGGGAGCATAGATGCAGCAACAGGTCACTCTGACCTGAGGGGTGGTGCAGGAAGGACTAGAATAACACTTGAACAATTACATTTTGCTCTTTTTTTGTGAGACTAAGGGTCTCTCACTTCCTGCCTGCTTCCCATAAAGTTACATTTGAAGATCAATTTACCCCTTTTCTCCTTACTGGCTTACAAAGACAATAGGTTAAACATTTAGCTGCCTAGGTCATGCAGACTGCTGTGCACCAACGATCTGCAGGCCTGTTTTGCTCAGGCCAAGGCTTGCCACAATCTGTTAAGTAAAATCTTGGAAATGTGATCATTATATATCTATATGAGAGTCAAGATTATACCACTTAACAATTATCCTTTAATGTATCACAAATATCTTCACCCACATGGCCTCACCCAACCTCAGTGTTCTGGGAGTTTAGTTGTCTGTGTCCCAGAAGGACAGGAAACCAGGATTGATGAGCAGAATTGAGATCAGCCACACACACCTCCTGGGGACTCCCTCAGGAAAACTTTCCCTGACCCCACAGACTGGATTCAGCACCTATTGTTATATGACTTTATTGCTCCACTACTTTTCATTCATAGTAGTTGTCACAGTTCTACTTAAATGATGATTTGTGAAATTATGTACTCAACATTTATTTCTGCTCCTGGAATCAAAATTCCTGAGGGCAGAAGCCCTGTTGGTGTTGCTTTACACAATGTGCCAAGTGTCCATTTGGTAAATAGTTGTTGAATAAATAAATGGATACAATATTCACAGAACTTCCAAGTCAGCCTCTGCCCTTCCAAACATTTCTGGGGCCTTATTAGAGCATGAAGTTTCAACAACTGGTCTGAGTTCCTGCTGTAAGGAGATGGTCTTCCCTTGAGGGTAGGAATCAGATCAGGATGACTTTCTGGAATCTCTTTAAGAGGCAGTATAGAGAAGAAAGAACATGAACTTCAGGGCCAGAAGACATGAGTTCAGTCTCTACCCAGAAGCAGGGAGATGCAGCTTCCCTAAAGCCTTGATTTCTTCATCAGTAAAGCTGAGGCAGTGACACCTGCCTCTCAGGGGTGCTGAGAATTCACAGTGAAAGTCTCTGAAAACTCTGAAAAGTCAAAATACTGTGTCCACATCAAATGAGACTATTATTATATTTTAGTAGATATTTTAATTGACTTCAATAGTGGACATGCATTTTAATGGTGGTGGATCATTCAGTTTTGCTAGGATATACTGTGATACCAAATAACCCCTGTTTTAGTTTCCTGGGCTGTTCAGGTAAATACAAAGTAATATGTTGGTTTAAAAAATGGGAATTTATTAGCTCAGGGTTTTGAGACTAGGAGAACATCTAATCAAGGCAAGTGAAGGTGATGCTTTCCTCCTGAAGACTGGCGTTCTGGAGCTGGCTGCCAGTGGGTCTTGGTCCTTGTTTCCTCTGTCACATGACCATGCTCATGGTGGCGTCTCGTGGCCTCTCCTTTCTCTTCTGGGTTCCATCGATATCCAGCTTCTTGTCTCCTGTGGCTTTCTTCTCTCTTTGCCTGAATTTCATTCTCCTATAAAGGACTCCAATTAGAGGATTATGACCCATTCTGATTGAGGCAGGTACACCTTAACTGAAGTAACCTCATCATAAATTTCGATTTACAATGGGTTCGCACCCACAGGAAGGGATTAGCTTTGAGAAAATTGTTTCCTGGGATATACATCTACAAACCACCACAACCCCCAAATGAAAAGTTTAATAACATTATAGGTATTTTCTCTCTCATTTCAGTGTCTACTGCAGTTTGTGCCTCTGCCTGGCTCTGCTCCAGGTGACTTCTTTGTTCTGAGATCTAAGCTAAAGGAGGAGGTGCATTCTGGAACATATCATTCCCAAGGAAGAGGAATAGAGCAATGATGGATCCACACAGTGGACACTCCTGTTGACATTCCTTTGGCCAAGGCTGATGACAGTGGGGTGGTGAGTATCTTTCTCCCACGGGGCAGCGTGCTCTCAGCATGGGGTGGGGAGTGGGCAATGACCAGTGAGGACCAATATTAAGAGCTGCCATCAGGATGAGGATTTGAGAAGAGCTATTTCTCTGGATAGTTCTTCACTGGACACCTGAGAGTCAGTGTGCCCAATGGTCTTCTGCATTATGCTCTTTGTATCCCCTAATATCATTGGGATCTTCACTTCATGTGGTTCCCCTGCCTTGCTATGTCTAAGCCTCCTCCCTGTTCCAAGTCTCTTTTCTCTGTCTTGACCTTCTTTAACCTGAACATGAAAAGGAACCAGAGGATGACAATGTAGGAGAAAGATCACTAACCTGAAGTCAGCAGTCTGTGTTTGGACCCAATTCTCCCACATGCTGATGGGTGACCTTGGTCATGTCAGTGACTTTCACCCATATGACCAGCTGCCAGCTTGCATCTGTGCCATGGCCTGGTCTGGGTCCAGACAGAGCATAAAGAAGGGATGAGAATGCCAGTGTCACATGGGCAGGGACATATAGTGTCAGTTCATTATGTCATCCCAGCATTGGAGAGCAGGGTTTGGGATCAGTCCATAGGAGATGACTCAGGAAGTTGCTGTCCTGCCCTCCAGGAGCTCCTGGTATCTGGGGAACATGCAAGGCTATTAAGGGGAGAAGCACATTCACAGGATGAGAGAGAGCAAGGTCCATTCTGCTTGGTGGGTTAGGGGAAGATTTACAGGGGGTAAAGACACATGAGCTAAAAAGCAAACAGAATACAGGGCTTGCTTGGTGTTCCCAGGTGTAGGGAACCATGTGTACAAAGGCTTGGTGCATGAGGCAGCCTTATGATCCAGAGACCTCAACAGCCAGCTGTGGTTTTGGCGGAAATCAGCAGGTGTTTGTGTCTATGTGTGTTTCACTACATGAGGATGTGTATGACTGCAGATGCCAGATGAATATGTGAGTCTGAGTGTGTTAGCATAACTGCCCAGAGTGGAGAAGGCATGTGAACTTGTGTGTGTCTGAGTGTGTCACTATGGCTGTCCTATAGAGGACAAGCTTGCACACGTCTGTGTGTCTGAACATGTGTTTGTGTGACTGCCCTTTGCAGAATTGTGTGTGTCTGTATGTATTGGAGTGTGTATTGGTGCAGCAGGTATGTGTGTCTGTGTTTTTGTTTCTGAAAGTTTATTGATGTGACTGTCCCTGTGCATTAGAGGTGTGTGTCTGTGTATGTCTGAGTGTTCATTGGTGTGTCTACTCTGTGCAGTAGGCATCTGTGTCTGTGTGCATCTGAGCATATGTTGGTGTGACTACTGTGTGTGGCAGGCCTGTGTGTGTGTCTGAGTGTGCATTGGTGTGACTTCTCTGTATGACAGTTGTATGTTTGTGTGTGTCTGAATGAGTGTTGGTGTGACTGCTGTGTGCAGCAAGCATGTGTCTGTGGGTATCTGTGTGTTGGCATGAACGCTGTGTGTGGCAGGTATGTGTGTCTGTGTGTATCTGAGCATGTATTTGTGTAATTGCCCTACATGGCAGGCATGCATATCTGTGTGTGTTGGAGTTTGTGTTGGGTTGGTGCGACTACCCTGTGCAGCAGGCATGCATGTCTGTGTTCATCTGAGCATGTGTTGCATGACTTCTCTATAGAACAGTTGTGTGTGTCTGTGTCTGTGCTTCAGCTGAGGTGCGTAACATAGAGGTCAGGAGGCTCGCCCAGTTACATGCTCTGGGACAGAGGCCATGGATGGCTCAGGTATCTCTTTCTGGCCTGGTCCTCTGGCATCTGCCTAATGCTGTGATCATAGAAGGCAGCAGAGATCAGATAGGGTGAATTGGGGCTTGCTGGGTGCCCTGGCAGGGCTCTTGATGGCCTGGCTGGGTGCAGCCCTTGAGGATTCTGGGGGTCTCCCAGAGCCCAGCATCACTGTACAGAGCTGAGCCATCACTGGCTTAATAGGCAGTGATAGGTCCATTCCAGCTGGTTGGGGGACTGCAAGGGAGATTAGGTGGTGAGAGCTCAGAGCCTGACAAAGGGGGAGGGGCAGATGCAGAGCCAGCCCTCAGAGCAGATGTGCCATGGGCAGAGCAGGGTCAGGAAGGGAGAGCTCTGGCATCAGAGGGTGAAGGGTCTGGTGCAAGAGGGGGTGGGGAGGACAGATGGTGGGGGTGGGTGGGTCATGCAACTGCAGGAGGAGAAGGGTATCAGGAGGACAGGGTGTAAGGAGGATGATGGGTGGGGAGTGTGTCAAGAAGATAGGAGGTGCTGAGAGGGGAGTGTATAAGGGGGAATGAGGAAGGGGCAGGGGAGTGAGGTGGGGTGGGAGGAGGGCGTCAGAGGATGGCACATCACAGAGAACACACTGTTCACAGATGGTGGCCTCCAGGGCCTGAATGGGCTGTACACAGAGAGGCAGGATGGGGCACAGACACTGATGGTGTTACAAGTGTTGGAGGAGGATGGAACCAGATGGGAGACTTGGGAGCATGGCTATGGAAGATGGGAAGCTGTGGGGGGTGAGCAGATGGGAGGTGAGATGCTGCGGGGAAGCTAGTGCATTGGTTTAGGGGATGGGGTAGAAGTGGTGGGCTAGAGAAAGATGGGGAACAATGTTAGCAAGAGGAGCTTATGGGTTAGAGGAGAAAGTGTGGGGAAACCTCAAGTTCTTGGCTTAGATATCATTGAGTGGTAGCCTGGAGGGAAGCAGGTTTGGGAAGGCAACTGAGGCCTGCAATGCCTGAAGGACAAGGTGGGTCCACACCAGCTGCAATTAGAGACATGAGCATGGTGTGGGGACAGGTAAGGATGAGCCCTGACTCTGCCTCCAGTGCTCCTTGCTGCCCCATGGCACCATGGAAATGGAGACTCTTATGGGGCTGAGTTGTGGACATTTCTGCAGGCAGCATCTGGGACAGGACTCAGGGCCTTGGAGAAAATGTCCAGTTTCCCTAAGGGAACTTGGTACTGATATGTGGATTCTAGGGGACAAGAGGACCAGATGCTCCCTCTGCCTGCTCCCAGGCTGCCCTTGGCCCGAGAAGTCTCACTGTCAGGGTCTGTAGGAAGCATCTGCTCCTTCCCCAGAGAGCTGGATGATCCTGCCCCTTCCCACCACAGCCCTCTCCACCCTGAATGATGTGGCACCTGAAACAGCGTGGGCTGAGCTGTGCACTCTCAGGACTTCAGCAGTGCCCACCCTGAGCAGGGTGAAGGTCAGGGGGTGGCTTTGTAAAGCCACAGAGAAGATGCATGGCCATCCCTGATGTCCTGATATCACTGGAGGTTGGAATCTGCTGTGCTCCCATCATCATGGGATGGAGCTGGTGGGAATAAAGCCAGTTGCCTGATGCCTGCTGCCTGCCTTCCAGTTGGTCACTCTTCTTTCTCTCTGACCCTCAGCAAAGGCAAAGGACTCACCCTAGGTCCCTCTGCACCTGTTCCCCACAGCTCCTGCAGCTCCAAATCCTGATAATTCAAGGCCACCCTTGGGCACAAATTGCCTGGTCAAAGCAGCCCAGCCTAAGGGTCTCTGGAGCTCACCATCCAGCAGGCATCAGCTATGAGTCCAAACAGTGGGAACCGTTCCATGGTGAGGACCCTGACTGCTTGTGTGTCCCTGTTCCTGCTCTCTGGGCAGTCTGGGCCTGGGCCTCTGGGGACATCCTGCCTGGCCCCTGTGTCTTTGGTGAAGCTCCCGTGCAGCTGCTGGAGTGATGCTGCTAAAGAAGCCCCACTGTGGCCCTGTCCTGCCAATAATTCTCTCTGTCTGTCTGAGGCCCACAGGACATGTCAGCTCCTCCTTTTATGACTGTGGCCCAGCTTCTCTCCATCTCCAGCCCCACCTGACTTGGCCTTTCTTGACCACTTTGGCCTGAACTGTGCCCCCCTCTCACAGCAGGTGGCTTCGCAGTTCTGGCCATGCCTGTGCTGGATGCCCCTCCTGTGACCAGCCTCCACATGGCTCTGCCCCCCGGCCTCCCCTGTTGACCACCAGATCCCGTGGGACTCCCTGTACTTCCTCCTTGTCCAGACTTGGGAACCGAGGTCAGTGCTGCTGGGCCTGTCCCTGTGTGATTGGGACACAGCTGGATGAAGGTCCTTTGGGACTGCCCAGCTCAGGACAGTGAGGCCTTCCTGGGGCTGCTCACCCTGCCCACCCTGCAGAGTAACCCCACAGGACAGCACGGTGCCTCCTAACTCGGGCTCCAGTTCTGCAGGGAGAAGGACACCCCTGGAAGGCCCATCTAAATACCCTGAGGAGGGGAAGGGGCCCGGGGGACAGGGCCCTGTGGCAGGTCAAGCAGAGCCAGTGCAGGCAGGAAGGGGTTGAGGGTGGGCAGAAGGGCCAGAACATTCCAGAAACTACATTTTTGGAAGGAGTCCCTGGAACAATGAAGCGGCCACTCTCTTCCCAACTGTGTTTTGCGATAAGCACGGAGTGTAGCAACATGGACAGACTAATAAATTGTATCATTTTAAAGGGTGGTTTATTGTCATTTGTAACAAAGTAGAAACACATGCACATTACAGAAAATGAATGGGCTTCAGAAAATTAAAGAGGAGAAAAAGCTACTGAAACTAATGTTCTGATATTAATCTGAGCAATTTATTTCTATATTTTCTCCTCCCCCATGCCCCAAATTGTCATGATTAATTGAGGTTCTATCATTTTAGCGGGGTGCCCTGTGTGGCTGGGATGGGTTCCCCCAGAGTGTGTGGCTTGGCCTGAGGAGCCTCCCGAGGGCCTCCAGTGCATAGCAGTGCTCAAGTTGTACACAGCAGGGTAATTTTTCCTCTGGCCCTGGCTATCTGGCTCTCTTGCCCTGAGAAGCAATGAGACAAGCAACCTAGAGTGGCGCAGTAGCCCCTGGGGCTGCAACTGCTACCAAATCCCACAGCTGCCTGGTGCAGCCCCCCAAGGTGAGGGCTTCTCTTCTGTTGTTTCCCAACCCCAACTGCATGCTCACTGACTGGAGGCCTGGCCTCCAGTACTGGGACTGGCCGTGCCTGCTGGTCCCACTCTCCCAGTGCTCATGCCCAGAGACTCCCCTCTCCCCTCCTCTGTCCACGGGACCCACTGAGGCTGCCTCTCACGTGACCACATCCTGCCTAGGCCCCTCATAGGAGGCCCATCTGAATGTCACTGACTCAGCCCCTGCCCTTCCTCAGTGGCAGAGATGCCAGCCGCTCCCAGGCATCCCATCCTTGCACCTGCCTGGGCACCTGCCAAGGCCACACAAACCCCAGCACAGGCCCTCATCCACAGGGACTCTTGAGGTGGAGAGAAGGATAGATCTCTCACACCTGAACTCCTGCCCACATCCTCCTCTGCAGTGTTTCCCTGTGTAGAGGTGAGGACAAACTCCCATGGCCCATATCCTTGAACACAGACCTTTGGAGCAGAGCTGTGGTTGATGGTTGGGAGATGGCAGGATGTCCTGAGTCTGTCCTCTCACTCTCCCCAGCAGGCAGTCAGGAATGTCTGTCCATTTGTGTTGGATCCCGCATCTGAGGTTACTGTGGGTATCCAGGGTGTGGTCTTTGCAGAGATCTCCATGCTAAAAGAAGGTGCCAGAGCATGGAGGCTGGACAGTGGCTCAGCTGCAGTGAACCAGTGATTGGATGGAGGCTCCAGTGAGACTCTTCCTCAGGCCAGGTGTGCACCGAAGCTCCCAGGATGGAGTGTGGCCAGATGAGTGCCAGGAAGAAGGGAGATCTGAGAAGTGGATAGTGGCACCTACCAGGGGCTGCCCTTCACAATACAGTGTCCCCACCACAGCCTCTGTGGGAAACCCTTGCATCCTGGGGTCTGGCCAAGGGTGGACTCTCAGCTCTGATTCCTACAGAGGCCTGCCCTTTCCCTGATGGACACCTGGACATTTGGCCCTGGCATCTCCCTGTTCAGTGTGAACCTGCACGTGTTGGACAGTGATGTGTCTGGACCTGAGTTGTGGGTACAGGGTCTGATGCTCCTGCTCTCAGTGTGTTGGGTCCCAAAAGTGCACATGGTTCTGTCTGCAGAACCCCCTGTCCAGCACTTCTGTTTGCTGCTGTGCACATGTGCTTGGTTATGGGGGAACCAGCAGGTGTCCAGGCAGCTGAGGTCTGGGGTTAGAGTTTGCTGCCTTCAAAGTTCTCCAAAGGGATGTAGATGAGGCAGCAGTTCAGAGGGTGGCAGGGTCAGAAAGAGCAGGGTCAAAGGCCTGTGGGGTCAGAGGGTGGCAAGATCAGGGGTCAATGAGGTCAGAGGTGAGAGTTGCAGGTCTGGAGTGGGGGGTTGAGCTGCATGGAGCCAATGGCTTCTCTTCTGTGGGGTCTGAGGCCAGGACAGCACCTCCTCTATGTACAATCCCTGGATGCCTAAGCAGGAAGGGTGACCCTAGGCCCCCTGCCCAATCATGTTCCTGTAGTCGGGGACCATTGTCCGCTTCAGCTCCACCACTGAGGAGAAGATCCACTTCACCTGTAGGAAGACAGGTGAATGTGAGTGTGTGGGGAAGGGTAGGCTCCCACGGCTTCTGTGGTGCCCAAAGTCCCAGCCCCCTTCACCACCGCCCTTCTTTCTGCCAATTGCACCAGGGCACTGGCTGACTGAGCCCTGGGCTGGTGAGGGTGGTTTTTGGTGCAGAGGGAGGTCCCAGGAAGAAGCCCACCTTGAAGAGGGTGACGGTGGCACTGTAGCACACGCTAAGCAGGAAGAGGGTGATGAAAATGGAGATGGTCATCCACAGCCCGTCCAGCTCCCCATCCTGAGCCTCAGCACAACTCTCATCTGGCCACAGCTCTGCCCAGGAAATATGGGGGTCAGGGGCCTGCTCCAGCCATAGCCTCTGGGAGGGGCAGTTTCCTCTGAGTGTCAGGCAGGACAGGTTGTATTGGCAGGGACAGGATGGGAAAGTCCAGGTGGAACAGCTTTTGTGCCAAGATGTCCTTCCATTTTCTCTACCCCATTCCCTCTGGGTAATGTTGGGGTACCGTTCTTGGCCTCTCAGGGAAGTGCTGTGATCCCTCCCAGGTCAAGAGGCATCATCATTATCACCATCCCACTCTTCTAGCCTCGCACCCACTTGTTCCAGATAGTGCCCAGTGGTCAGCTGTGGGAACTGCTCCCTGCCATCCACCTGGGCTTGGGGCTGCAGAGGCAGTGTAAGGGTCCCAAGGGAAATAAGGCCACCCCAAGCCCTCTGCACCCTCCTTGGGTCATCTGGCTGCAGAGAGGAACAGGGCTAAGGAGAGGCCCCCAGTGTTAGGGACGATGATGAGGGTGGACCTAGTGAGTGGGGTTTCCTGGAGTGTGAGTGTGAACATGTGGGAGTGTGAGCATGTGAGAGTGTCAGCATGTGAGTGTGTGAACATGGGAGCATGTATATGTGTATGGGTATGTAGGCATATGAGTGTGTGAGCATGTGAGCATGTGAGTGTGTGGGGGTGAGAGTGTATGAGCATGTGAGTGCAAGAAAATGTGAGTGTATGAGAATGTGGATGTGCAAGCATGTCAGCCTGGAGCATGTGGGAGTGGGTGCATGTGGGTGTATGAGTGTGGGAGTGTAAGCACATGAGAGTGTGATCATGTGAGTGTTTAGTGTATGAGTTTTTGAGAGTGTGAGCATGTTGGATCATGGGAGTGTGAGCATATGAGTGTGTGATCATGTGGAAGTGTGAGCATGTCAGCTTGTGAGCATGTGGGAATGGGAGCATGGGGGAGTGGGCGTGTGTGAGCCTGCAAGTGTGTGAACCTGTGAGTGTAGGGGAGGGGCTGAACACGTGGGCATGTGAGTGTGGGAGCCTGTGAGTGTGGGAGCATGTGGGAGGCTGGCGGCTGTGCCAGAAGAGGCCTTTGCCATCACAGGAGCTTGAGGGAATGCATGAAGCACCTGCCTTAGCCCCCATGTCAGTCCCTCCTTGAGGAAGTGTGGAGGGTGTGTCTGGGTGTGGGTTTCTGATGTTTGCATGTGAGAGGAGGCCAAATTTGAGTTGGTCAGTGAGTGGATGAACAGTAAGCTGCCCTCTGGGCACTTGTGCCAGGTCTGGTGGACATCAGGCCCCAGCTGGTGCCTCCAGGTATACATGGATAGGCACTTGAACTGAATACCTGTGGGAGGCCCAGGTGTGTAAGGTGTGATGTGCATGCATGTGGAAACAGCAATGGGGGCTGAGGGCTGCTCATCAGAGGTGCCAGTTTCCAAAGTGTCTGGCCTCAGTGTGCATGTGGTGGATGGGATGGGGCCCACCCTGGGGCAGATGGGCCCACCTGCCTCTGCCTCTTTGGAGCACTGGGGTGAGGGTCCCCATGCATGTGTTCCCCTGACACTCCATAGGGATGGAGGCCATGGCCAACCCATTTCCTCCTGAACTTGCCATGTGGGATCCAGGTGGAAAAGGCACATCCATTGGCCCTGGCAGTTCTCACAAGCAGATCCAAAGTTACCAGGGGAGCTCCTGGACAGGGACCCTGGGACAAATGACAGGCCACTTTCCCCACTGCACAGGCCCCTACAGAGGCATGCTATGACTTCATTGTCCTTGGGAGATGCCTCCACCTATTCCATTTTCCCACGCCTGAGCCCCTAGTAGCTGTTGTCTGGAGGGAGGGCACAGAAGAGAGACCACCTCTTCCCTGCTCTGGCAACACCTGCACTGAGCTCCCTCCAGGTGGCCAGTGCAGATTCATGTGCCCCCTGGGATCTGATTCAGGACCCGTGCTCTCTCCCTAACAGTGAAGACAGAGGCTTCCTCAGGACCAGCCTCAGAAAGAACCATGCCAGTCTCGCAGAATCCCAGGGCAGTGCTGGGTGCTTTATTTCCATGCTGGGGTGCCTGGGAGGTATTTACAGGGGGGCTGGGGAGGGATGCTCACTGGTCACACTCATTTACCGGGAGACTTGGAGACGGTCTTCTGTGTGTAGTGGTTGTGCAGGGCCTCGTGCATCACGACACAGGAGTACACACTGCTTCCTGGCCACTTGCTGCGGTCTATGTTTAACTTGCTGTAGAGGAAGAAGGTTCCGTCCTGCTCTTCCTGGGGCGGGGTGGACACAAAGCTGCTCTCGGGCATTGGCTTCCCATTGCTCTGCCATGAGACATCAATTTCGTTTGGATAGAAGTTCGTGATCATGCAGGTGAGGCTGAGTACTTGTTTGGACAGCGACTCTGGATGTGGGCCAAATGTGTACACCTGCGGCTCCCGGGGCTGCCCTGTGGGGACAGAAGACCACATGACCGGTCAGGGCAGGGGGCTGGCCTGAGCTGTGCGGACCCCAGTGGCTGGGGAAATCGGAGGTCCTGGGGAGGGTGTTCCTCAGCCTGGCTTGTGGCCTTCACTCACCCGGGGCTTTGGAGATGCTCTGCTCTACGGGGGACGGGAGGGCTTTGTTGTTGACCTTGCACTTGAAGACTTTCCCCTGTAGCCAGTCCTGGTGCTTGATGGGCAGCACGCTGACCACGCGGTAGGTGCTGTTGAATTGCTCCTGCCGCTGCCCTGTCTTGGCTGTGTGCACCTCCACGCCATCCACGTACCAGTTGAATGTCACCTCGGGTTCCTCCTGGCTCACGTCCACAACGAGGCACGTGACCTCAGGGGTGCGGGAGATCATGAGGGTGTCCTTGGGCTTCGGTGGGAAGATGAAAACTGATGGTCCTCCAGGGACTGGGGTGGGAGAGACAGGAAGGTGAGTTGGCACCTGCAGTGGGCAGATGGATCCCCCCTTTCCCCCATGGTTGTCAAGGCCTGGGCGGCACCTTACCTGGGCAAGTTTGGGGAGTTTTTTGAGGGGTCGGTAGTTTCACTGCAGAGAGAGCAGACTAGGGTTACCAGAGTCTGGGAGGAGAGGAGGCAACCAGACAGGGCCATGGGGAGGTTCTGGCCTTTGGGGTGGGTTTAAATCATTGTGTGCCCAGGACCTGGGTCAGTGTCATCCATCCTGTGCCTTCCCTGGGCCTGGGAGCAGTGCACAGAGAACATCCTCACTGACCTTGAGGGTGGGGGTCAGGCAGAGGCTTTCATGGGGAGGAGACAGTTTCTTCCTTGGCCACCCTGGGCTGGGGTCCCAGCTGTCCCATGCCCCTTGGCTCATCCCCGATGCACGGCCACCCCAGGGCTGACCCTGATCTTGTCTTCCAGAGCACACTGGGCTGTGGGTGGGGGCCCATGCTGCCCATCCATGTTCTCACCAATCTTGTCCACCTTGGTGCTGCTGGCCGGGTGGTGTACGTTGCAGGTGTAGGTCTTGCTTTTCACAGTGCTACTGGGCACAGCCACGAGGCTGCTGCTGGAGTAGAAGCCCGAGGAAAGCAGGACACTCGGGAAGGTTCGCACGCCACTGGTCAAGGCCCCCGAGTTCCACTGCACTGACACGGGCTCAGGGAAGTAGCCTGTGACCAGGCATCCCAGGGCCACTGTGGAATCAAGCTTCTCCTTGCAGCTGGGAGCCAGAGGGTAAACTGATGGGGCCGTGACGGCGACTGGAAGAGAGGAGGTGCTGGTGTGAGGGCAGAGCCTGACCCGCCTGGCACCAAGGCTCAGAGGCCCTTCCATTTGCAGTTTCTCCAGGCCCCTGCACTGTCGGGGCTGATAGGCATTGGGTGCAGACCCAGCTGGCCCCATCCACTTCCAGCTCAGCCCCCATCCTTCCTGGTGACCCCCAGGACAGGCACAGGCCCATGGCCCCTCAGCAGAGAGTCCCCCACTAACTGACGTGCTTCCTGGAGCCGTGGGCCTTTGCCACCCCCAGGGACATCTCTTGGAGCCACCTGCAGTCAGTTTAGCTCCAGAGCCCTCCAGCACCTTATTTCCACTCTGCTCATCAGGCCACCTTGTCCTCAGCCAGGACCCTGTTGCTGCCCCCAAACCCCCAGCCCAGGTTCCTTTGAAACCTGTCTCTCTGGCTCTTCAAAGCCTGGGCCCACTGGTCCCTCTTTGGGACCCCCAATCCCAGCACCATTTCCTGTGGCCCACATACACCTCTGCCCTGAGCCCCCACACTGCCCTTCATCAGCCCAGCTCTTGGGCCCACCCTGGTCATCTGACGAGTTCCTTGCTCTCCACAAACACTCATCCACATGTGTTCAGTCCTTCCTGATCTCAACCCCCAGCCCCCACATGCCTCATCTCTCCCCCACATCAGAACTCAGCACGTCCCTCAGCTCAGCTAGGAGCCCTGCACCTGCCTTCGGACCCCTCCTTTGCCCTGCAATGGCCAGCACATCTGGGCCCCAGGAAGCCGTCCTCTTCCCTGGGGCTGGAGGGGGTCAAAGTGCACCTCCTGCCCAAAGCCCTTAGGCTCTGGAAACTCACCCTCTCCTTGCCTGGCCTTGTCCCCTCCAGTCCAGTTCCCCTTCAGTTTCTCTGCTCCTGAGCTCTGTCCTGGCCCTCTTGCCCTCAAGCACCATTTCTCTGTGCAGCTCTTACCTGCCCCATTGTCCCCTCTGCCGTGAGCTCTGCCAGGCCCTCTTGCCCGTTCCATTCTCCATCACAGCTGGCCCTCAGCCTGGCACCTCGGCTGGCTCACATCGCCCTCCTCTCTACTTGGGATTCTTACCTCAGCCTGCCTTGGCATTGGCTCCTTGCCCCAGCTCAGGGCTTTATTTTGTTCAGCCACCTCCCCCTTGTCCCCTGAGCCCCTGGCCCTTGGAAGCCGTCTTCTCCTCCTGCCCTCCCATCCCTCCCTGCTCACCTGCCCCTGCCCTGCCTGCCCTGTCTGAGCTGCATCCCCGAGGCTGACGTCCTCCCTCACTGTATCTTCTGCAGTTAACCTCCCCAACTCCCAGTTCCTGGTCCACCTGTCCATCCTGCCCCTTGTTCCTGATCTCCTACATGCTGAGCCTTGAGGCCCTGCCCTCAAAGACTCCTGGCCTTGCCCACCTCTAACCACTATCCTTGCTTCCCCTGTCCCGGCAGCCCCTGAGCCCCAGGGCAGAGTCAGCCTCCTCTGGGAAGCAGCTTGCCTGGGGCCCTCAGCACTGACCATGGGGAACCTTCTGTCCCTGAGCTCCTCCAGGACCCCTGGGCCACTGCCCCTCCTGCCAGCCCACCTAGCCCCTGCATTGTTTGTTTCTCTCTGCTCCACTCCCTGAAGTCTTCCAGTGCTGCTGTGAACCCCCCCATTTCTACTATTGCCAATACCCCATCACTGTCAGCCCAGATGTACTTGGGTCTCCCTCTGGATGTATTCCTTTCTGGACACTGGGGTTGATCCTGGAGCTGCCAGGACCCCTGTCCACTCTCCAGCCAGCCAGCCACTTAGCTATCCCCCCATCAGAGCCCTCTGCCTCCTGCCCTGGCCCTCTCCCAGACCGAGGAGCTCTTGGCACCTGCCTGTCCTCACTGTCTCCCACCTCACCCCCAACTCCTCCGGCAGCCCCACATCTGGAAGCTTCTTTCTGGACCCTTGCTCTCCCAGACCCCATTACTTTGCCAGGTCAGCAGCCTTGTGTCCCCTGTCTCCCAGCCTTCTGCCCCAGCTGTGCACTAACCCCTCAGGCCTCTGCTCTGGGCCCTCCACACTTTCCTTGCCCTCTTTTCTTCTCCCTCCCACTCCCAGCACAGCCCTGCCCCAAGCACAGCTCTCTACTCCCTGCACCCCCCACTGCTCTGGGAACCCCTCCTCCCTTAAGAGGTGGCCTCTCCTAAGCCCATTCTTGCCCTTTCCTTTCCCTATGTATTCCATCTGCTCAGCCTTGCCCTGCACAGCTCAGCCTTCTGCCTTTCCCCCAAATCTTTGGCCCATCTTGAGTCTTGGCTGCCCTCAAGGGCTCTGGGCCTGGTCAACTTGGAGTCCTAACCTCTGTCAGCCAGCTCAGAGCCTTTTAGGGCCCTGCCTGCATGTTCTTGCTCTGGTCAGCACCTAGCTCTGTCCTGCCTGTCTTCTTCTCCCTACTCTGGGTGGCTCCCAGATGTTTGCCTGCTTCTCCTCTGCTAGGGGGAGCTCCCAGCCCTACCCTGCCCTGCCTGCTTCTCTGTTCAGGGCAGCTCCCAACACAGCTCTACCTGCTTCTCACCTCTTCTGGGAAGCTCCCAGCTATGCCTGGCCCTGCTTCTCCCTGCTCTGGGGGCAACCAGCCATACTCAGCCTGCTTCTCCTCTGCCCTGGGCAGCTTCCAGCCTGACCTGCCAAGCCCTGCCTTTCCCTGCTCTGGGCAGCTCCCAACCATGCTCAGCTCTGCCTCCTTTTCCCTGCTCTCGGCAGCTCCTTTCCCAGCCCTCCCTGCTTCTGCCTGCTCTGGGTAGTTTCCAGCCCATCCCTCCCTTCTCTGGAAAAGCTCCCAGCCCTGCCCTGCCCTGGCCTGCTTCTCCCTGCTTTGGGCAGCTGCACGCCTTGCCCTGCTATGCTTGCTTCTCTCTGCTCTGGGCATCGCTCAGCTCTGCACAGCCCTCCCTGCTTCTCCCTGCTCTGGCAGCTCCCAGCCCAGCCTGCTCTGCCCTGAGGAACTCCACTCCTGTCCAGCCCTGCCTGACTCTCCTTGCTCTGGACATCTTCTACCCTGGCTATGCTCTGCTTCTTCCTGCTCTGGACAGCTCCAAGACTTGCCCTGCTATGCTCGGTTTTCCCTGCTCTGCACAGCTTCCACCCCAGCCCTTCCTGCATCTCCCTGCTCTGCGCAGCTACTGGCCCTGCTCTCCACTGCCTGTTTGGAATGCTCTGGGCAGCTTCCAGCATTTTCCTGCCCTGCTTCTCTCTGCTCTGGACAGCTCTTGCCCTTGCCCATCCCTGCTTTTCCCTCTCTGGGCCAGCTCCCAGCTTTACCCTGCCCTGTCACTGTCTCTCTGCTCTGCTAGTTCACAGCCCCTCTCTGCTCTGCCAGCTTTGCCCTGCTCTATGCAGCTCCCACACAAGCTCTGCCTTCTTCCTGCTCTGGGTAGCTTTCAGTCTTTCCCTGCCTGCCTGCTTCGCTCCTGCACAGGGCACCTTCCAGCTTTCTGGCATCCCAGCATTACCCTGGACCAGGAAGTCATGCAGGGCTCTCAACTCTGCCCAGCTCTCACTTGCCCCTAAGCTCCTTGCTCCTTGCAACCTGGCTGCTCACCTATACCTGTGCCAACCTGACCTCTCCCCTGCAGACCTGCTGCCCTCAGCACAGGCTCCTCCATCAGCTCCTGACCTGACATTCAGCTTGACCCAGTTCTTTCCCCCAGATGGAGCCAATAGCACTTCTGGGTCCCTCCGTGCCACCTGTGCTTGCTCCCTGGGACCAGGATGTCTCCACTCACATCCCTAGCTCCCAAGGACCTGGAACATCTCTGCTCCTGACCCCTATCTCCCTTGGACCCAGGACACATCTCTCCTCACCCCCAGCTCCTTCAAGCTGATCTTGCTGCCTTTGCCCTTGGCCCTGGCCATAGCCTAGGACTCCACTGTCACTACAAGTGACACTGCCCTGGGTTTCTCACCAGCTCCACGGGACTGGTGCGCATGCTTTGGCCACCTGAGGTCCCTCCTGCTCCCCTGTGCTCAATCAGACCCTTCTCTGTCCCTGATCATCCTGCCCTTTCTGCAGTCCATCCTGCTGCCAGCTCAGGTCCAGCCTCATCCCCATGCGAGCCCTACCTGGTTGGCCATTCCTCAGGCCCCTGTTTGTCTCATCCTATCATGTTTTCTCGAAGGCCCTGGACCCCGGAGCCCAACCTACCTCCACCTGCTCCCACCTGCCTCCACCTATCTCTACCTGATTCCTCCTTCCAGATGCTCCTTTGTCCCTGTCCTGGACCAGTGCTGTGGGCCTGCAGGCAGTCTGCACACCCCTGTGCTGGGTCACCTGCTGGGCTCCTGGGTATGGTTAGTCCATTTCAGGCCCCGTGAAGGCCTGATCTCTCCTCAGCTCATTTTGGACCCTACTTGTGGACCATTGCCTCGCCCAGGTCTGGCAGCTACCAAGTATTCCCCCACTCCCCTCTTGCCATCCCTGCACTCTGCCCCACTCACCCTTACTCACCAAGGCTGGCAGGTCATGGGGTGGTGCCTTTGGATCTGGGGTCTTGGTGGCAGCTCTCCCTGCGGCCCTGGGACTGAAGGCTAATGGCTCCTCCATGCTGTCTCACCATGGGTGGCTCTGACTCCCCAGGACTTCACACACTAGAGGTGTGAAACCTTCTGGGCAACCCCACAAAGTCTCAAATCAGGATTGAAACCAGCATGGCATGCCTGCTTCCTGAAGTTCCCTTTTCGTTTGGGTGGTTTCTGTCTGAGAGGGTATGTGGGGAGGCCAGACACACAAGATCCTCACATGGGTGTCTGGGGTGGGGTGGGGCTGGTGGCCCTGGAACCCAGGTCTCACTGAGGCTTCCAGAACCCCAGGGGAGAGTGGGACCTGGATGGTCACACTCTTTGCTCTCTGCCTCTACAGAACCCCAGGGGCCAACTTGGGACTGGCAGTGATTATGTCCACTCAGCCTGACCACCAGAACTTCCCTGGTGCTCTGGAGAAGAGGGACAGAGTACCGGGATGGGGGCCAAGTCATCATGCAGGCTGGGTCCCCAGGACCTTTCCCTTTAGCCCTATGCCACCCTTCCAGCCCTGATGTGCTCTTCCCTTTGCCTGGGGCTGATGCAGAGTGTGCAAAGACTGTTCCAGGGCAGAATGGTGGCAGAATGGTGGCTCCAGGATGGTTCTGATCCTGTCTTGTTCATGGCCCTCAGTCCAGCCCAAGTCATGTCCTCTATCTCCCCTGCATGGGTACCCCACTTGCCCCTGGGGGCTGGGCTAGGAGTTGTCTGAAGCATGCGGGGCTTAGCTGGGGGCTGCCTAGAGGAGGTTGAGGCAGGTAGAGCAGAAGAAGGCTGGGGGAACATTGTCTTTTTTGAGGTCCCCACCTTCTACTTCCATGGACACATCCCCAGCTTTCTTTCCACCTGTCTTTGGCTCATACTGGACACTGATATCTCAGGGCAAACAACAGTGAGTTGGTCCAGTCCCCCAATCCCAAGGCCTCTGCAGTCAGGCACACAGAGTGTGAGACTCACCCGGACACTCTTGCTGGGCAGCCCTCTGGGCCTCGGCTTCCTCGTGTGCATGAACGAAATAAACACCCTTTGCATTTGATTCATGGAGGTGTTTGTTGGTCTCAAGGAAAATCAGTTACTCTTGAGAAAAGCAAGGATTCTCAAGTACAGGGTGGGTACTCTCCTTGGAACAATGGTGGAAAAGTCTGCTTTGCTTGGCAAAGTAGGGTCAATGCAATTTGGGTGTTAAGGTACTGGACTTTATAGGAATCCAGAAAAATATCTCCATTTTGGTTCTGTGTCACAATGTGTCCAAACAAATTCCTTCATATAAGAAAATTGCTGAGGTTGTGAATTCATCTAGTAGTGACATTTTGCAAACTGTTGTATGAAACATTGGGTCTGGCTTTCAGAAACCTCTTCCCCATAAGCACACTTACTCTGTGGTTACAAGAGAAATACATGTTTTTAAGGCATTTGTAGAAATCCCTTCCTCTGATCTTGTCTTAAATGGTGATGTTAGAGGTCTGGAATTGTCATTCTCTTTTAGTGGGCTTTCTCCAGTGCAGTGATAAGATGCCAGCCCATGCCACAGTACTTGAAATACTCATTTCTATCATCATGACTTTTTGTTTCAACAGATGTGTCTTTAATTAGCACTTGATTTCAGGAAACTGCAGTTGGTTTCCCACTGTATTCCATGGACTACCAGTGTGTCATTTCATGTTCTTCCATGATCACTATTTCTAACATAACTAACCAGATCAAATGAACAATCCAAGTTCCTATCTTTGAGTTCTGTTGCTGGACTTGCCTATTACAACATAAATCAGAGTCAGATTAAGAAAACATAAAGTGCTCTTGGTATTTCAAACAACACACAATACAGGAAACCAAATGTGTACACAGTTGTTAGCAGAGGTTGGATAGAAGATGAGGAAAAATTGGTGTGAAACTTTGAGAGGTTCAGGAATCACTAGGGAGCAAATTATATTAGTTACCTGCAACAGCAAAATGGGAGATTCCCAGGAGGCTGTTACAAACTACCATGGTAGTAAAAGTAATGGTCACTTAGGTGGGACAATTAACTCAAACCTCAAAGAGACACACTGTAGCCAGTTTTCTTTGTGTTGGGCTCTGGTTGTACCACCTGGGTTGATTGTAGGCAGGAATCACACAGGTAAGAGAGGGGAAAGCAGATTCCACCACTGGAATTTATCTCTACTGGGGTCAGTTGAATCATGGAACCCAACAAAAGAAATGTTCTTAATCTTAACCCACACTCCTGAGGGTGTGAACCCATTTGTAGATAGGACTTTTGAAGATGTACTGTCAGTTAAGGTGTGGATTCATTTTTGAATCAGGGTGGTTCAACTGAATCAGGATAGCCCTTAAGCTTATTACTAGAGGCCCTTTAAAGAGAAACTAGAAGTCCAAGAATGTCACGGGAAGAAGCCAGAAGTCAGTGGAAACTGAGAAGAGACACACGAAGAGAGACAGAGTCATGTGATGGGAGGCAGGTATGTAAGCCAAGGAACCTCAAAGCAAGCCAGCAACAGAGCCCTGCAGGTTTCAGGAAGAAAGCATAACATTTCATTGCCTGGATTCTGGACTTCTAGCCTCTGACTCTGTGAATGAATAAATTCCTGTTGTTAAGTCAATCAGTGGGTATTATTTTTCATAGCAGCCCTGGCAAACTGAGATATGTATTTACCAATATCAACGCAGTATCTACCCCACAGGCAATGTTTCCATGGCCAAAGCATTGAAGTCAATGGAAAGTTACTGACTGGTCATTTTTGCTGTTTAAATGACCGTGATTTCAAGTATGGCTTCTAAGGAAACTTCTAGTTGTGGGAAACATGTGAGTGGTCCACAGCTGTCATGGGCAAACTCTGTCTGTTTTCTGACTCTGGATGCTTTTCAATGGATTGTGACCCCTTCCATCTGCTCAGATCCACACCATGCTCCAAAGTACTCCAGGCAATCACCAGATTCATGTTTCTCCTCTGCTTGTGCCCAAGGTCACAATGTAGTTGAGGCTGTTTGTATCCATGATGTGAGCTATTATCACAAAACCTGGTGTCTCTTAAAACATAAACCCTAACCCAGTATTTCCTAAGCATGAATGTCCATAAGAAACACCTAGACAGCATCTTAAATCTCTAATGCATACTTAGTCTTGCTGGCTGCACTGATTAATTTCATGTGTCAAGTTGGCTAGGCTTTGATGTTTAGCTGTTTGGTCAAGGGAGCACTGGCCTCATTGTTCCTGTGAGGATATTTCATAAACGGATTCAAGTCATTAATCAGTTGATTGCTTCTATGGCTGATTACATCTACAATCAACAAAGGAGTTCCCTGGGCAATGAGGAGAGAGAACTGAGGATTTCAGAGGTCAGAAAGTAGAATTTCTTCCTCTACTTCAGGCAGTTAACTTCTTCTGGGCAATTTATTAACACCCTCACTGAGTTTCCAACTTGTAACCTGCCCTATGGAATTTTCTCTTGCCAATCTCCACAGACACATGTATGTCTCATTGATTCTGTTTCCCTAGTACACTGTCCCAACCCTGGAATCACTCAATCAGAACAGCTTGTGATTGTTGTGGGTAGAGGTGGAGAAGGCAGTGACTTGTACTTAGAAAATAACCCCAGGATATGCCCCCAGCCAGAGACCAGGGTATCGCTGTCCTAATCTGCACATAGAAACCAGAACATGTTCAAACTATGCAGGGGTTTTAGAAGATTTTGAGAAACAGTGAAAACATATTTCAAAAGTTTATCTTGTACTAATAAAAAAAAGTACAAATTTAGGGATTCTTCCTCTTTAATTGAGACCCTTACTTTATCCAACTTCCCCACTCCAATTTTTTACCAATGACACTTCTAATTTGTGAACCTTCAGTTCCTCTTTTGGCAATACATGCAAAATGGCATAGTGCTGTTTTGACCAAATTTTAGACCTTGCTCTTCTTTGATCTCAGAACAGTCTCAGCCAGCTCCCAGCCACTAAGAGTTAAAAATTTTCTGTTTGGGCTGAGCAGGTGTGGTCAGACCAGGTTGGACAGAGAATCCTCCTGCCTTCCAGCCACACACCTCACCTCAAGGGGTAGCTTCAGACATGAACCTTTCTGGTAGCTGTAGCTTCATTTGGATGACGTTACTTCAGTTTTAATCCAGTGCAATAAATGTTCATCAAAGTCCCCTAAAGGCTGGGGATTAATAGTAACATGAAATTTCAGCCAGCAAGCGAGCTTGGAAGCAACATGGAGTATTGTTTCAGTCTGACTCCATGTCCTCCCTCAATGACAAAATGTTCTAGAAGCACCAGAGGAGCTCAGGGAAGGGAAGGCTGTCCTCCTTGTTCCACCCGTGATGATGTCCACTACTAATGGTTCCATTGTATTGTTCTCCAATACAGAACAATGTAGTGTAATGACCATCTCTGTTCAGGAGGATCCCCTAGGCCCCTTCAGTCAACATGTCCTCTGGTCCTCAGGCTGGGGGTGCCCTGACATCCTCCTAGATGGTTCTCCACCTTCCTGTCCTGAGAGCTGACTCTGGGCTGCCTTATTCCCTGACTGCTGGTTGATTCAGTTCATCCATCAGGAAAGCCACTGGGAGGTCAGAGGTTGGAAGATACTGAGGCAGAGAGTTCGTCCTGGTTCTCTCTCTGTGCAATCATCTGTGTCCCTTTACTGAATTTCCCAGCTCCTCTTGAGTTGGCCTCTGCCAAGTTTTTCCTATTCTGAGGGCTCAGTCACCACTACCTTCCCTCTTCCTTTAGGTCTAAGTGGTGTGTGCCCACCCTGCTGGTCCCAGCTCTTCAGTCCTGCTTCATTCTCGGCTACCACTACACTTGGTCCCTTTCTGTACTGGGAAGTTGTCCTCCACTAAATCCTTCTGAACTGACCTTATCTTGGCTTGAAGCAAGCATGGATGCATCCACCAACAAAGGATTGCTGGGAGGCTCATGGGAGGGTGCTGGATCTGACCCCCTCCATTCAAGCCCAGTTGCATGGGTGGACGGATGGAGTCTGTTTGTGATGGGAGTTTATACTGCCCACCACTAGGACCCAGGGTCTTTATAACAGGAGAAGCAGCATTTTCCTCACATCCCCATCCAATGAGAAGGTTATTATGATGGGGCCACCATATCCACTCTGGCTGCCCCTGCAGCAAAGTCACAGGGGAGGTGTTCACTGTGGGAGCCAGAGTTCACTTCTGCTGCCCCTGAGGAACAGACTCTATATTGAACCCCCAACTCCTGTTCACCCCACCCCCCTACATGTCTCATCAATGCCCATGGAAGCTCTCAGGGAAGCACCCCTGACTCCGTGCCCCCCACTTCCAACAAAGGCTCTCTGATCCTCTTGGCAGAGTCCACTTTTAGCTGCATCCTGGCAAAGACATAGGAGCATCATTACCCAGAGAGGTTTTGTTAAAATGAAGCAGGAAGAGTTATTGAGATTTGCAGCAGAAGAAATTGAGTTGTTTGCCAATTATGTACAAAGTTATTAGGACTTGGGGAGCAAAGAAGGTATAAAGAAGTAAACTTGGGGTGTTTATGTTCTTGGGACATCAAAGGAGAAATGCTAATAAAGGAGTTGAAGATTGGCCATATCAGACTACATTGTTCTTGCACCTCTTGTGGTGGGGAACTTCAGTAAATTGTATGCAAGAGCAATTGTAGGCAGACCAAGGGACAGCGTGATCCCAAATTTCACATTGGCATAAAGTGTGTGGGGTAGGAGGAGCCATGAAGGAGTTCCTTTATATTGAAAGGATGAAGTCAGAGGAGAGAACTTGGTTTCTCCAGTCCTGGGCACTGAAGACTGTGCCAATGAAGAATTGTCTGGTGACTTCTTTACTGAACAGTGTGTTGAATGCCTCCTCACTGCCCATAATGTGTGAACACTATATTTAAAGGCTGTGCATGGAGTATATGAGCTGTGTCATATGCTTCATCTCAGCTACAGTTTGTTAAATGTGCATTTTCCTTTGTACTATTGATAGAAAAATGGCTCACTGATTCAAAAGTCCTTGACAAAAATACAACAGTAGTAGTAAAAATAGTAATAAATATTACAATGACCCAGAATATATTGTTAATCCTATGTAGTATGCAAGGTACTCTCAGGAAACTGGACTGTAAATCTATAATTGCTGAGACATTTCAAGCTCGAGGAACCAGTAAAGAGGTGTGTGAACATGCAACATAATGATGGATGGCTGGAAATCCCATGGATGGCTGAGTCTTCCCTTTCCCTTTCTGTGGTGCATGAAATTTTGCTAGATGAGGTGTGTTTTCATCCTAATGTCTGTGGATGTTTCAAACATAATGCGGTAACCTTGGTTAACACAATCATTCTTTCTCATGTGAAGTTGACTATTTTTATCTTTAAAGGTGGAGAAGGGACTCAGTGCAAAGCCAGCATGCAGACTTGTTCTCCTTGTGACAAAACTCCACTCACACACTACGGCTGCATGGAACCACTTCTGTGCAAACTGCAGAGAGTTTCTCTGCAGGTATGTGACAGGTGTATTTCTTAAAATCCAGGAGGCTATTCAATGTCCATTGCACAATTACTTTATGGACTGCTTAGAAAAATGCTATCAAGTGAACAGACCCAAAGCTTAATACATATTTTTATGCTATGCTTATTGAATCACCTCTTTTAGGCTGTGATGGTTAGTCTTGCATCAAGTTGGCTAGGCTATAGTACTCAGGAATATAATCATCAAATACTAGTCTAGGTATTTCTGTGAAGGTATTTAGTAGATGTGATTAGCATCTCTAACCAGTTGACTTGAAGTAAAGGAGACTATCCTCCATAATGTGGGTGGTCTTCTTCCAATCAGTTGAAGCCTTAAGAGCAAATACTGGAGTTTCCTGAAGAATAAGACTTTCTGCCCCAAGACTGTAGCATCAATTTATGCCTGAATTTCCAGGCTTCCACCTGCCCTACAATTTTAAAGTCAAGAGTGCAACATCAACTCCTCTCTGACTTTTCTATGGATTTTGGACTTGCTAGTCCCTACAGTTGCATGAGCCAATTCCTTATTATTTATGTATCTATGTATCTATGTATCTATGTATGTATCTATCTGTCTGTCTGTCTGTCTCTCTCTCTCTCTCTCTCTCTCTATCTCAGCCCATCCTGACCCATTTCACTCCACCTTGCTTGCTCAGTGTAGGTCAGTACACTCAGCTCAAGGTAATCCAGCCCAGCTCACCTCAGGCCAATGCTGCTCAGCCTAGCTTAGCCCTGTCCAGCCTTTCCTTGCCCAGCTCAGCTCAGCTCAGCTCTGCCTAGCACGGCCGTGCCTAGCCCAGCTCTGCCCTGTTAAGCTTATCCCTTCCCAACCCAGCTCTGCTCAGCTCTGTCCAGCCCATCCCTGTCTAGCCTATCCATGTTCAGTCTAGTTCAGCCCTGTCCAGGACATCTCTGTACAGATTAGCTAAGCCCTGTCTAGATCATCCCTGCCCAGGTCAGGTCATCCCAACCCATCACTGTCCAGACTAGCTCAGATTTGTCCAGCCTGGCCCAACCCATCCTAGTCCTGTCCTGTCCAGCCTAGCCAAGCTCAGTCCTGGACAGCTTGGCCCAGCACAGCCCAGTCTAGTCAGTTCAGCCCTGTCTGCCCCATCTCTGCCCATCCCTTCTCAGCCTGGTTTAGTCCATTCCTACCCAGTCCAGCTCAGCCCATCCTGGCCCAGTTCAGTCCACCGTATTCAGTGTAGGTCAGTAAACTCAGCCGAAACCAGCCCAGCTCAGCTTATACCAGTATAGCCCTGCTAAGCCTTCTTATCCCTGGCCAATCCAGCCAATCCCAGCTCAGCCCTGTCCAGCTCAGCTCAGCCCACCCCATCCCAGGCCTTCCCAGCTCAGCCATGTCGAGTTCAGTTCAGCCTAGTCCAGCCCAGCTCAGGTCAGCCTTGTATAGCCTATACCAGCCTAGCCCAGCTTAGCCAAGCTTAGCCAAGCCCAGTCACACCCAGCCCAGCTCAGCCCATCCTGAGCCATCTCAGTACACCTTGCTCAGTGTAGCTCAGTACTCTCCACCCAACACAACCCAGCCCAGCTCATCTCAGTCCAAACCAGCTTAACATAGCTTAGCCCTGTCCAGCGCTTCCTTGCTCAGCCCATCCCAGCTCAGCTCTGCCCAGCATGGCTGAACCTAGCCCAGCTCAGCCCTGTCAAGCTTATCCATGTCCAACCCAGCCTAGCTCAGCTTTGTCCCACATGGTCCACCTCAGTCCAGCTTATACCACCTTACCCCATTCCCAGCTCACCCAGCCCAGCCTGAGTCAGTCCAGCTCAGCCCATCTTGGACCATCTCAGTCTACCCTGTTCATGTAGGTCAGTCTATTTAGCCAAGCTCAATCCAGCCCAGTCCTCCTTAACCCTGTCCATCCCAGTGCTGTTTTGTTCAAGAGGAAATGGAGACCAGGATGTGCATGTAGAGCTTCCGAATGTCCACCCTGCATGCGTGGTGATGTGAGGCTTCTCCAAGTAGTGGCTCAGAGTGGGCCCAATGTGGGCTACTCGGGACATGAGTGAGATCGGGGCCATGGGTCCACAAGTGTGGGGCAGGCCCTTGTCTTCTCCTGGGCTCCCCACAGGTACCCTGGGTCCAGTGACATGCCCTTCCTCTGCAAGGCGTTTTGACCCATGGATTCTTTCCTCACTCCCAGGCAGTTTTCCTTCAGCCTGGATACACAGCTGGGGCAGGTTTCACCAAGGGTACAGGGTGAGGGCAGAGTTGGTGAGCAGGGGCCCACTGTGGGGGGAGAGCTGGACAGGGCTGTGAGGCTGAAGGCTGGTCACTGAGTCTGCCAGGCCCTGCAGCTGCTGGTGTTTGGAGTCCACAGGGTGGATCAGTGTCAGGCACTCTGGCACCATGCAGCAGGCTGGGATGGGGCATGGGATTGCTCTCCAGAGGCTTCCTCAGCTTATGTGCCTGGTGTGCCACACAGCCAACACCCAGTACCTGCTCCTGGAAAGTCTGGGGAGCCTAGAGTTTCCATCAATGGTGTGGAAGAACCTACAGACCTGTGGGCTTCCAGGAATCCCCCAAGGCCTGTGTGCACACATACATTGGGGGGCCACAGGGAACCTGTGTGCCCAGGCTTGTTGACCCAAAGGTTCCAGGAGGACACATGCAAGGTCCTTGGGGGAGGGGAGAGCTGCTAGGTGGCATCAGGACCCTGGACCCTGGACTCCAGGTCTAAGGGGCTAGTGGTCCCCATGCACAGGAACTGTGTGGAGAAGGGCTCTGTGAGACCTGGTGCCTTCTGGTGGGGTGTTCAGACTCATTCTGGGGACCTCAAAAGGGCTACTGGATATCTGATGCAGTGTGGGAGAGGGGCTGCCCTGGGGTGGGGCCTGACCCAGCTTGGAGGGGCTGGGGACAAGGGAGAAGAGTGAGGGTTAGTCACAGGTTTGTGGTGTGAATTCTAGGCCTGGGGAAACCATGACCCTTCCTGGACCCTCTGCCTCCCCAGGGCAGTCTGTCCCAGGTCTGTCCCTCCCCATCCTAAGCCCCAGGGATGAACACAGTGTGGGAGGATGGGTGGGAAACTCTGAGTTCCATAGAAGGACCCGTGCTTTCAGAGAGACCACAGAGGGTAAGGGAGGGTGCAGTGGGGGATCTCCTCTCCCTTCTGGGCTTTCAGGTCACATAAGCTTAGAACAGTCTAATTCAGTCTAGCCTAGCCCAGCTAAGCCCACCTCAGTGAGTGTGAACCCAGATTGGCCCATGGTCTGTGTAGGTGGTCACCTGGACCACTCCCACTCACCCTGCATCCCCCTGCTCTCTCTCCAGGCCATGGGCACTAGGCAAAGGGGGCTCAGTGCCATCCTGCCTGCCCCCTGGTTTCCCTCTGGTGTCCTGGGTGCCAGGGTTCTGAGACCATGTGTGATGGTTGTGTGTGTGTCTTCAGTGGGTGGGTCCCCAGGAAGGAGACTCAGGGTGTCTGCAGCCCCTGATCTTCAGGTTGCCACCTGGGGTCCCTTGTTCCTGGAGAAGAGTGCTTTCCGTTCCTCTCTCATGTTCCTCCAGGATGGACTCAGCTCTTGGCACAGGAGTCCAAGCGTCTCTCTCATTCTGGTCCTAGAAGTTGCCATGTTATTCCCATTCTTTCCCATCCAGGATGGGATGGCTCTTGCTGCTTCCCTGTGCTGGTCCCAGCCAACACAGAATTTAGTCATCCTGCATGCTTGGCCTTGTCCATCCTAGCACTGATGCAGCCTCCCTGCTTGCTCAGGACCTCTCTTGTGTCCCGTAGTGCTGTTCCCTTACTCCAGCATCTCAGCTGTGCATGTGTGTGTGCAAGTGTTTGTACATCTGTGTGTGAGTATTCATGGGTTAATGTGTAAATTTCTGTGTGTTGGGGGAATAAGGAAGGGTCTGCTCCCCTACCTCAGCCTGAACTTGCCCTGCTGACTGAGGCAACCCCCATGCAGTGTGTGAGAGGGCACTGTGGTTTCCATGTTAACATGTGACTTGCCTGGGCAAGGGCAGGGTTGCTTGGTGTCCACTGGAGTGCTCACCATGGGCTGCCCCATGTCAGAGGGTGTGGACCTGCAAAGGTGGATGTGGGAAGAGCCAAGACTTCCTTGATCCAGGATGCTCCTTAACTGAGCTGGCTCAGGTGGGCCCCCAGAGCAGGGTCTGACCTGGCTAGGCAGTTCTTGAGGGGCTGCAAGTTTTGAAGGATCAGCAGGAATTTGGGTGGAGCCAGGCCAGAGGGCATAGGGTGGGTGTTTTTTTTTATCCCATGTGCTATTACAACCACCCTTTGAGACAAGGCCAAATGTTAGGGCTTGTGTGGGTAACAAGGGATGAATGCCAGCTCAGGTCAAGGGGCCACTGGGGAAGAGAGCTGAGCTGCAGATGTTTCCTAGACTCCTCTGGACTGGGACACCAAAGGTCAGCATGAACTGGCCCTGAGCTCCCCCAGGTCTCACCTGTGGGGCTCAGTGCTCACCAGGTTCTCAGATTCCCATACCTGAGTGCTTTGAGCTTTGCCCCTCTTAGTGGGCTGGACCTCAGAGTTGCCCTGGTCCTCAGATTTTGAGTCCAGCTGACTCCCTTGTTGTCCTTGGCTGCAACCCCAAATGTACACCTATTGACATACACAACCCTAAACTTCCCCTTTTGACTACATTCACACACATAATTCCCATACACAATTCAGCATTGTTAATTACAATGTGCCACCATCACCACCATCTATTTCCAAAACTTAACAATCAATCTAAACAGAACTTCTGTATAAATTAGGTGTCAGTTTCACATTCTCTACCCCAAGTGTATCCCTTGGTAAACTATATTTTAGATTCTAATTCTAAATTGGCTTATAACAATTAGTTCATAGCAGTGAAATCACATGTAATGCTTGTCCTTTTCTGTATGGCTTATTTCACTCAACATAATGTCCTCAGTACTCTGTCAGTACTTCATGAAGCATCAGGACTTCATCCCTTCTCACAGCTGCATAATATTCCATCATAAGTGTATACCACATTTTGTTTATCCGTTCATTGGTTGATGGCCACTTGCATTGCTTCCATCTTTTTGCAATTGTAAATAATGCTGCTATGAACACTGGTGAGCAAATATCTGTTCCAGTCCCTGCTTTCAATTCTTCTGGATATATATCTAATAGCAGGATTGCCAGGTCATATGGCAATCCCGTATGTAGCTTCCTGAGGGACTGCCTGCCTTCCACATAGGATTTTTCATGCCATTTTACCTTCTCATCAGCAATGAATGAGTGTTTCTATTTCTTCATATCCACTTCAATGCTTGCAATTATATGTTTTTTTAAAGTAGCCATACTAGTGGGTGTAAAATGATATCTCACTGTGGTTTTGATTTGCATTTTCCTAAGAGATAGTAATGTAGAGGATCATTTTCTTATTAGCCATTTGTGTATCCTCTTTGAAGAAATGTCTATTCAAGTATTTTGCCCATTTTTAAAATTGGGTTGTCTTTTTTTTGTTGATTGGTACTGTTTTTTTAATATATTCTGGATTTTGGATTTGTGGTTTCCCAATATTTTCTCCTATTGAGTAGGTTGTGTTTTCACTTTCATAACAAAATCCTTTGATGAGCAAAATTTTCAAATTTTGAGGAGGTCCAATCTATATAAATTTTCATTTGTTGCTTGTGCTTTGGGTATAACTCTAAGAAACCATTGTCTCAAACAAGATCCTGAATATGCTTCCATATTTTGTTTTCTAGGAGTTTTATATTTGTGGCTATTATTTATTGGGTTTTCATCCATTTTGGATTAATTTTTTAGTACATGGTATGAGTTAGGGGTCCTCTTTCATTCTTTTGCATATGGAATCCAGCTCTCCCAGAACCATTTGTTGAAAAGACTATTCTTTCCCAATTGAGTGGACTTGGCAGCCTTGTCAAAAATCGACTTTCTATGTATGTGAGGCTGTATTTCTGAACTCTAAATTTCATTCTCTTGATTAATATAGCAATCCTTTGTTCTGGTTTCATGATGTTTTGACTACTGTAGCTTTGCTATATTCTTTAATGCCAGGAAGTGTGAGTTCTCCAATGTAGTTCTTCTTTCTCAAGATGTTTTTGGCTGTTCAGGGACACTTACCCTTCCAAATAAACCAGATAATTGGCTTTTCCATTTTTGCAAATTAGGCTGTTGGAGTTTTGATTGTGATTGTGTTGATTCTGTAAATCATTTTGGGTAGAACTGACATCTTAATGATATTTAGCCCTCCAGTTTATGAACACAGAATGTCCTTTCATTTATTTAGGTGTTCTTTGATTTCTTTTAGCAATGTTTTGGAATTTTCTGTGTACAAGTCCTTTACATCCCTGGTTAAATTTATTCCTAGTTATTTGATTCTTTTAGTTGCTATTTTTTTTGTTTCATTTTTATTGAGATTGTTCAGATAACATACCATTATGCAAAGATCCAAAGTGTACAATCACTTGCCCTTGGGTACCCTCATACAGCTGTGCATCCATCACAGTCAATTTTTGTTCAATTTTTAGAAACTTTTCATTACTCCAGACAAGAAATAAAGTGAAAGATGATAAAAGAGAAAAAGAAAAGGAAGCTCTAATCCTCCCCTATCCCTAACCAACCCCCCTCAACTGTTGACTCATAGTATTGATATAGTACATTTGTTACTGTTTATGAAAAAATGCTGAAATACTACTAACTGCATTATATAGTTTGTAATAGGTATATAGTTCTTCCCTATATGCCCCTCTATTATTAACTTCTAATTGTATTTTCATACATTTGTTCTGGTTCATGGAAGCGATTTCTAGTATTTGTACAGTTGATCATGGACATTGCCCACCATGGGATTCAGTTTTATACATTCCCATCTTTTGACCTCCAACTTTCCTTCTGGTGACATATATGACTCTGAGCTTCCCCTTTCCACCTCATTTACACACCATTTGGCACTGTTAGTTACTCTCACATCTTGCTACCAACACCCCTGTTCATTTCCAAACATTTAAGTTCATCCTAATCGAACATTCTGCTCATACTAAGCAACCACTCCCCATTCTTAAGCCTTGTCCTATATCTTGGTACCTTATATTTCATGTCTATGAGTTTACATACTATAATTAGTTCCTATCAGTGAGACCCTGCAATAATTGTCCTAATGTGTCTGGCTTATTTCACTCAGTATATTGCCCTCGAGGTTTTGTCATCAACCCATTTTTTTTAAATATGGTTTTGTTCACTCACCATACATTCCATCCCAAGTAAATAATCGATGGTTCTCTGCATGGTCATACATTTATGTGTTCACCACCTTCACCGCTATCTATATAAGGGCATCTACATTTCTTCCACAAGGCAGGAGGGAGAGTCAAAGAAGGTAGAGAGGCAAAAGAAAGAGGAAAAAAAAATGACAGCTAGGAAGCAGCGAAAGGAAAAATAACCTTAAATCAAAGTAGAATAAAGAATCAGACAATACCACCAATGTCAAGTGTCTAACATGCCTCCCCTATCCCCCCCTCTTATCTGCATTCACCTTGGTATATCACCTTTGTTACATTAAAGGAAACATAATACAATGATTCTATTAGTTACAGTCTCTAGTTTATGCTGATTGCATCCCTCCCCCAATGCCTCCCCATTTTTAACACATTGCTAGGTTGACATTTGCTTGTTCTCCCTCGTAAAAGAACATATTGTACATTTTATCACAATTGTTGAATACTCTACATTTTACCAAGTTACACAGTCCCAGTCTTTATCTTTCCTCCTTTCTTGTGGTGTCTCACACGCTCCCCACCTTCCTCTCTCAACCGTATTCATAGTTACCTTTGTTCAGTGTACTTACATTGTTGTGCTACCATCTCCCAAAATTGTGTTCCAAACCACGCACTCCTGTCTTCTATCACCCTGTAGTGCTCCCTTTAGTATTTCCTGTAGGGCAGATGTCTTTTTCACAAAGTCTCTCATTGTCTGTCTGTCAGAAAATATTTTGAGCTCTCCCTAATATTTGAAGGACAGCTTTGCTGGATACAGGATTCTTGGTTGGTGGTTTTTCTCTTTCAGTATCTTAAATATATCACACCACTTCCTTCTTATCTCCATGGTTTCTGCTGAGAGATCTGCACATAGTCTTATTAAGCTTCCTTTGTATGTAATGGATTGCTTTTCTCTTGCTGCTTTCAGGATTCTCTTTGTCTTTGACATTTGATAATCTGATTATTAAGTGTCTTGGCGTAGGTCTATTCATGTCTCTTCTGTTTGGAGTACGCTGCGCTTCTTGGATCTGTAATTTTATGTCTTTCATGAGACATGGGAAATTTTCATGAATTATTTCCTGTATTATTGCTTCTGCCCCCTTTCCCTTCTCTTCTCCTTCTGGGACACCAATGATATGTACATTATTGTACTTTGTTTCATCCTTGAGTTCCTGGAGATGTTGCTCATATTTTTTCATTCTTTTCTCCATCTGCTCCTTTGCGTGTAGGCTTTCCGGTGTTTTGTTCTCCAGTTCCTGAGTGTTTTCTTCTGCCTCTTGAGATCTGCTGTTGTATGTTTCCATTGTGTCTTTCATCTCCTGTGTTGTGCCCTTCATTTCCATAGATTCTACTAGTTGTTTTTTTGAACTTTTGATTTCTGCCGTATACATGCCCAGTGTTTTGTTTACAGCCTCTATCTCTTTTGCAATATCTTCTCTTAACTTTTTGTGTTGATTTAGCATTAGTTGTTTAAATTCCTGTATCTCAGTTGAAGTGTATGTTTGTTCCTTTGTCTGGGCCATAACTTTGTTTTTCTTAGTGTAGGTTGTAATTTTCTGTTGTCTAGGCATGGTTTTCTTGGTTATCCAAATCAGGGTTTCCCAGACCAGAACAGGCTCAGGTCCCAGAGGGAAGAAATATTCAGTATCTGGTTTCCCTGTGGGTGTGTCTTAGAAAATTGTTCCACCCTTTGATGCCTCAGGTCACTGTGCCTTTCTGCCCAGCAGGTGATGCCTGTTAGCCTATAATTCTTGACTGGTGTGAGGAGGTGTGGCCGTGTTCCCCCAGGCTCTGAGGTCTGGTTCTGAATGGAAAGGGCCCCACCCCTTTCCTCCTAGAGAAGACAGACCCCTCAAGTGGAGGTCATTAGCATTTCAATGGTCTTGCTCTCTGCTTGTGCTGTCTCCACCCTTCCCCGAGTCACAGCCCTGGAAACTGAAAATGACTGGGACTTTCTCCACTGAGCCAAAAAAGAAACAGATAGTCCCCTTCAGACCCAGTCCAAGGTGACCCTCCGGCTCTCCAAGGTCAGTCATCACCCAAAGCCTCTGTCTGTTTTTTGGGGATGCGTACCTGTAGTGAGCAGTTCACACTTGCTACTTAAAACCCCAGTTGGAGCTCAGCTGAGCTGTATTCGCTTGCTGGGAGAGAGCGTCTCTCTGGCACCATGAGGCTTTGCAGCTCAGGCTATGGGGGAGGGGGTCTCCTGACTTGGATCTGCAGGTTTTACTTACAGATTTTATGCTGTGTTCTCAGGCATTCCTCCCAATTCAGGTTGGTATATGATGAGTGGATGGTCTCATTTGTCCCCGCCCCCCGCAGTTATTCTGGATTATTTACTAGTTGTTTCTGGTTTTTTGTAGTTGTTCCAGGGGGACTACTTAGCTTCCACTCCTCTCTATGCCACCATCTTGCCTTTTAGTTGCTATTTTAATGCAATGTTTTCTTGATTCCCTCCTCAACATGTTTACTAGTATGTATAGAAATACTATTGATATTTTTGTGCTTTTTTTAAATATTCATTTTATTGAGATATATTCACATACCACAAAGTCATACAAAACAAATCATACATTTGATTGTTCACAGTACCATTGCATAGTTGTACATTCATCACCCAAACCAATCCCTGACACCTTCATTAGCACACACATAAAAATAACAAGAATAATAATTAAAATGAAAAGAGCAATTAAAGTAAAAAAGAACACTGGGTGCCTTTGTCTGTCTGTTTGTTTGTTTGTTTCCTTCCCCTATTTTTGTACTCATCCATGCATAAACTAGAAAAGGGGAGTGTGGTCCTTATGGCTTTCCCAATCCCATTGTCACCCCTCATAAGCTACATTTTTATACAATTGTCTTCGAGATTCATGGGCTCTGGGTTGTAGTTTGATAGTTTCAGGTGTCTACCACCAGCTACCCCAATTCATTAGAACCTAAAAACAGTTGTCTAAGAGTGCATAAGAGTGCCCACCGGAGTGACCTCTTGTCTCCTTTTGGAATCTCTCTGCCACTGAAGCTTATTTCATTTCCTTTCACATCCCCCTTTTGGTCAAGAAGATGTTCTCCATCCCACGATGCCGGGTCTACATTCCTCCCTGGGAGTCTTATTCCACATTGCCAGGGAGATTCACTTCCCTGGGTGTCTGATCCCACACAGCAGGTGGGGGGGAGGGCAGTGATTTCAAGTTGGCTTAGGTAGAGAGAGAGGGCCACATCTGAGCAACAAAGAGGCATTCAGGAGGAGGCTCTTAGGCACAATTATAGGGAAGCATAGCCTCTCCTTTGCAGCAACAGTCTTCCCAAGTGTAAATCCTGTGGTAGAGGGCTCAATCCATCAAACCACCAATCCCCTATGTCTGTGGTCATGTTAGCAACCATCGAGGCGGGGTAGGCCAATATCCCTGCATTCTCCACAGGCTCCTCAAGGGGGCTCTACATATTTTTTTCCTTGTTTTTTTTTTTAAATTTTTTTTTAACTTTTTTTTTTAAATCAACTGTATGAAAAATAAAAAAATAAAAAAAATTATTAAAAAAACATACAATAAAAGAACATTTCAAAGAGACCATAACAAGGGAGTAAGAAAAAGACAACTAACCTAAGATAACTACTTTACTTCCAGCATGTTCCTACTCTACCCCAAGAAAGTAACCTAATAGAGCAAAATTTCTGTGAATTTGTTCCTACTATATCCATCAGAAACTAACAGACCATAGTCATTCCTGGGCATTCCCAGAATGTTAAATTTACCCACAATAGCTTATCTGTTCTTCTTGGATTATTGTTACCCCTTCCTTAATTGCTCTGTATTGATAGTTCCCCTACATTCTACATTATGAACCATTTGTTTTACATTTTTCAAAGTTCACATTAGTGGTAGCATATAATATTTCTATTTTTGTGCCTGGCTTATTTTGCTCAGCATTATGTCTTCAAGGTTCATCCATGTTGTCATATGTTTCACAACATCCTTCCTTCTTACTGCCGTGTAATTTCCATCGTGTGTATATACCACATTTTATTTATCCACTCATCTGTTGAAGGACATTTGGGTTGTTTCCATCTCTTGGCAAATGTGAATAATGCTGCTATGAACATTGGCGTGCAGATATCTGTTCGTGTCACTGCTTTCCAATCTTCCGGTTATATACCGAGAAGTGCAATCGCTGGATCGAACAGTAACTCTATATCTTGTTTTCTAAGGAACTGCCAGACTGACTTCCAGTGTGGCTGAACCATGATACAGTCCCACCAACAATGAATAAGAGTTCCAATTTCTCCACATCCCCTCCAGCATTTGTAGTTTCCTGTTTGTTTAATGGCAGCCATTCTAATCGGTGTTAGATGGTATCTCATTGTGGTCTTAATTTGCATCTCTCTAGTAGCTAGTGAAGCTGAACATTTTTTCATGTGTTTCTTGGCCATTTGTGTTTCCTCTTCAGAGAACTGTCTTTTCATATCTTTTGCCCATTCTATAATTGGGCTGTCTGTACTATTGTCACTGGGTTGTATGATTTCTTTATATATGCAAGGTATCAGTCTTTTGTCAGATACATGGTTTCCAAAATTTTTTTCCCATTGAGTTGGCTGCCTCTTTACCTTTTTGAGAAATTCCTTTGAGGTGCAGAAACTTCTAAGCTTGAGGAGTTCCCATTTATCTATTTTTTCTTTTGTTGCTTGTGCTTTGGGTGTAAAGTCTAGGAAGTGTCTGCTTAATACAAAACCTTGAAGATGTTTTCCTACATTATCTTCTAGGAGTTTTATGGTACTTTCTTTTATATTGAGATCTTTGGTCCATTTTGAGTTAATTTTTGTGAAGGGTGTGAGATAGGGGTCCTCTTTCATTCTTTTGGATATGGATATCCAACTCTCCCAGCCCCATTTGTTGAAAAGAACTTTATGACCCAGTTCAGTGATTTTGGGGGCCTTATCAAAGATCAGTCAGCCATAGATCTGGGGGTCTAGGTCCGAATTCTCAATTCAATTCCATTGATCTATATGTCTATCTTTGTGCCAGTGTCATGCTGTTTTGACAACAGTGGCTTTATAATAAGCTTCAAAGTCAGGGAGTGTAAGTCCTCCCACTTCATTTTTCTTTTTTAGAGTAGTCTTTAGCAATTCGAGGCATCTTCCCTTTCCAAATAAATTTGATAACTAGCTTTTCCAAGTCTGCAAAGTAGGTTGTTGGAATTTTGATTGGGATTGCACTGAATCTGTAGATGAGTTTGGGTAGATTGACATCTTAATGACATTTAGCCTTCCTATCCATGAACATGGAATATTTTTCCACCTTTTAAGGTCCCCTTCTATTTCTTTTAGTAGGGTTATGTGGTTTTCTTTGTATAGGTCTTTTACATCTTTGGTTAAGTTTATTCCTAGGTACTTGATTTTTTTAGTTCCTATTGAAAATGGTATCTTTTTCTTGAGTGTCCCTTTAGTTTGTTCATTTCTAGCATATAGAAACATTACTGACTTATGTGCATTAATCTTTTATCCCACTACTTTGCTAAATTTGTTTATTAGCTCTAGTAGGTGTATCATTGATTTCTCAGGGTTTTCCAGAAATACAATCATATCATCTGTAAACAATGACAGTATTACTTCTTCTTTTCCAATTTGGGTGCCTTTTATTTCTTTGTCTTCCCAGGTTGCCCTGGCTAGCACTTCCAGCACAATGTTGAATAACAGTGGTGATAGCGGGCATCCTTGTCTTGTTCCTGATCTTAGAGGGAAGGCTTTCAGTCTCTCACCATTGAGTACTTTGCTGGCTGTGGGTTTTTCATATATGCTCTTTATCCTATTGAAGAAGTTTCCTTCAATTCCTAACTTTTGAAGTGTTTTTATGAAAAATGGATGTTGGATTTTGTCAAATGCTTTTTCAGCATCTATTGAGATGATCATTTGATTTTTCCCTTTTGAATTTTTAATGTGTTGTAATATACTGATTGATTTTCTTATGTTGAACCATCCTTGCATGCCTGGAATGAACCCCACTTGGTCATGGTGTATGATTTTTTTAATATGTCTTTGGATTCGATTTGCAAGTATTTTGTTGAGGAGTTTTGCATCTATATTCATTAGGGAGATTGGCCAGTAGTTTTCCTTTCTTGTAGTATCTTTGTCTGTTTTTGGTACTAGATTGATGTTAGCTTCATAAAATGAGTTAGGTAGTGTTCCATTTTCTTCAATGTTTTGAAAGAGTTTAAGTAAGATTGGTGTCAGTTCTTTCTGGAAAGTTTTGTAGAATTCTCTTGTGCAGCCATCTGGCCCTTGGCATTTATTTGTGGGAAGATTTTTGATGACTGATTGGATCTCTTTGCTTGTGATGGGTTGGTTGAGGTCTTGTATTTCTTCCCTGGCCAGTCTAGGTTGTCATATGTTTCTAGGAAATTGTCCATTTCCTCTAAATTATCCAGTTTGTTGCCATACAGTTGTTCATAGTATCCTCTTATGATTTTTTAAATTTCTTTGGGATCTGCAGTTATGTCACCTTTTTCATTCATTATTTTGTTTATATGGGTCTTCTTTTTGATTTTGTCAGTCTAGCTTGGGGCTTGTCAGTCTTGTTGATCTTCTCAAAGAACCAACTTTTGGTGATATTTATTCTCTCTATTGTTTTTTTTTTTTTTTTTTGTTCTCTATGTCATTTATTTCTGCTTTAATCCTTGTTATTTCTTTTCTTCTACTTGGCTTAGGATTGGTTTGCTGTTCATATTCTAGCTTCTTCAGTTGATCCATTAGTTCTTTGATTTTGGCTCTTTCTTCCTTTTTAATATATGTATTTAGTGCTATACATTTCCCCCTCAGTATTGCTTTTGCTGCATCCCATAGGTTTTGGTATGTTGTGTTCTCATTTTCATTCATCTCTATATATTTAGCAATTTCTCTTGCTATTTCTTCTTTAACCCATTGATTGTTTTGGCGTGTGTTGTTTAACCTCCAGGTATTTGTGAATTTTCTAAGTCTCTGATGGTTATTGACTTCTAATTGTATTCCATCATGGTCAGAGAATGTTCTTTGAATAATTTCAATCTATTTAAATTTATTGAGGCTTGTTTTATGTCCCAGCATATGATCTACTCTGGAGAAAGTTCTGTGAGTCCTGGTGATTTGGGATGTAATGTTCCATATATGTCTGTTTAATCCAATTCTTTTATCAGATGGTTTAGGTTTTCAATTTCCTTGCTGGTCTTCTGTCTGATTGATCTATCTATAGGAGAGAGTGATGTGTTGAAGTCTCCCACAATTATTGTGGAAACATCAATTGCTTCCTTAAGTTTTGCCAGTGTTTCTCTCATGTATTTTGTGGCAAGTTGATTGGGTGCATAAACATTTATGATTGTTATTTCTTCTTGTTAAATTGCCCCTTTTATTAGTATGTAGTGGCCTTCTTTGACTCTCAAAGCATCCCTGCATTTAAAGTCTATTTTATCTGAGATTAATATTGCTACACCTGCTTTCTTTTGGCTGTAGCTTGCATGAAATATTTTTTTCCATCCTTTCACTTTCAGTTTCTTTGTGTCCCTGTGTCTAAGATGAGTCTCTTGTATGCAACATATTGATGGTTCATTTTTTTTAATCCATTCTTTGAATCTATATCTTTTAATTGGGGAGTTTAGTCCATTTACATTCCATTTTATAACCTTGAAGGCATTTCTTGAATCAGCCATCTTATCCTTTGGTTTATGTTTGTCATATATATTTTTTTCTCTCTCTATTAATATCCTTTAATGTACCCATACCAAATCTCTTTAGTACTGAGCCTTTCTCCAAGTCTCTCTTTCCTTTCTTTGTTTCTCTGTCTGTAGGGCTCCCTTTAGTATCTCCAGTAGGGCAGGTCTCTTGTTAGCAAATTCTCTCAGCATTTGTTTGTCTGTGAAACATTTAAGCTCTCCCTCAAATTTGAAGGAGAGCTTTGCTGGATAAAGTATTCTAGGTTGGAATTTTTTCTCACTCCGAATTTTAAATATATCATGCCACTGCCTTCTTGCCTCCATGGTGGCTGCTGAGTAGTCACTACTTAGTCTTATGCTGTTTCTTTTGTATGTGGTGAATTGTTTTTCTCTTGCTGCTTTCAGAACTTGCTCCTTCTCTTCTGTGTTTGACAGTGTGATCAGAATATGTCTCAGAGTGGGTTTATTTGGATTTATTCTATTTGGAGTTTGCTGGGCATTTATGATTTGTTTATTTATGGTGTTTAGAAGATTTGGGAAGTTTTCCCCAGCAATTTCTTTGAATACTCTTTCTAGACCTTTACCCTTTTCTTCCCCTTCTGGAACACCAATGAGTCCTATATTTGGATGTTTTATATTATCTATCATATCCCTGAGGTCCATTTCGATTTTTTCAATTTTTTTCCCCATTCTTTCTTTTGTTCTTTCATTTTCCATTCTGTCATCTTCCAGGTCAGTGATTCATTGTTCATCTTCTTTTAGTCTCATAGTATGAGATTCCAGAATCTTTTTAATTTGGTCAAGAGTTTCTTTAATTTCCATAAGATCATGTATTTTTTTATTTAGTCTTGCAATGTCTTCTTTGTGCTCTTTTAGGGTCTTCTTGTTATCCTTTGTATCCTGTACTATGATCTCATTGTTCATCTTTAGTTCTTTGATTAGTTGCTCTAGGTACTGTGTCTCTTCTGAACTTTGATTTGGGTGTTTGGGTTTTGGTTATCCATATCGTCTGTTTTTTTCATATGCTTTCGAATTTTCTGTTGTTTTTGGCCTCTTGGCATTTGCTTAACTTGATGGGGTTCTTTAAGGATTTGTAGAGCAATTGAAGTCCTTATCTTTAATTTATCAGATCTACAGCTTCATGGAGTACACTTTCTCTAACTAACCAGTGGGTGGTGTCCATGAGCCACCTGTTCTCCACGAGGCAGTTCTCCCCTGCTTTGCCTCTGTGGTGAGTGGGGGAGTGAGTCTTGTGGGGTCCAATTGGTGTGCCAAGCTTGCATGTGTAGTTGGTGTTGCCTGCCCTGTATATGGGTCGTGTGTCTGGGTGGTCAGGGCGGGGGGGGTGGGGGTGGTTGTAACAATCAAATCTCCCTGGTGTTCCTGGAGTTTTAAAGCTGCTGCAATAGTCTAATCCTTCAGTTCAGACCTGCCACAATTTGTCACTGCCACTGACCCACAAGTCCTTAGTATTGGCATATGGCCCCTGAGACTTGTGTGTGGGTCCCTCTTCCAGGCTGTGCACCCTCAGGTCCTCTGTTGTTGGATGACTGTGCTATGTTACAGGTGAGTGACATCCCCCCATGGTGGTTCTGGGCTGCTGGGCTGTGTAGGGAGGCTCCCAGTCTGCTGAAATGATGGCTGAATGGGGCTTTGTTAATTCACACTGCTCCACCTTCCCAACTCTGGGACAACCAGCTGAGGGTGCAGGCAAGGCTAATGTCCATGCCCAGTTTTGTGGTGTGTGCATGTTATTTGAAGCACTTCCCTCACACTGGATTGTCTGGGGCAGCTCTGGGCTATGGGGCTGGTGATGGGCAGGAGTGTTTCCTGTCCACCAGGATGATGGCTGTGAGTGGACACCCCCCTTTTCTTTGGAAGTTGTGGTGTTTAGTGAATTTTCTCAGCCACTGGATTATTGCCTTTTGTCTCAGAGCTCTCTTAGTTCTGCTCTTGTCTTGACCTGCCCAGATTGCAGGTCTTTGAGGCTTTCTGTATTGGGCTTCTTAGAGTAATTGTTTTAGAAACAGAAAAAGAAAAAGATAAAAAAAAAAAAAAAAGCCCTCCTTGCAGAACTAATGGGTTATTGAAATGCTAAGAGACAAAGCAATTAGGGCTATTAAGGAAAGGCCCAGGGGGCAGAGAGATCAGTTTTTCTTCGGGATTTGCATATGAGCCTCAGGGCCTGAGCTCTGCCCTTCCGCTTTCTGTGTTCACCAGAACTCCAAAAAGCCTCTGCTTTTATTTTGGAGTTTTTCTTGCTGTTTTTTGCTATGCCTGTCTCCTCTCTGCTGGGCTGGCTTCTCTCATTCTCTAGTGTCTGGTCTCAGTCTATCTATGGTTGAAGTTTGGATCAGTAGAATGAGTTTCCAATAAGAGCTGTCACTGCAGTTCTCCTTTCTCTTTCCCAGTGCTGACAGCCCCTCCTCCCATGGGATTGAGCCTGGCAGGGAGGGGTGCGGGTCCCCTGTCCACAAAAACTTACAGATTTTGCTGATCTCAGCAGTTTGACATGTTCATGAGTGTTGTATGAAGTATGCCCAAAGTCAAATTGCTTTTTGGTGTCCAGTCCATGTAGTTCCTGGCTTTCTACCTACTTTCCTGGAGGAGTAACTAAAACATACAGCTCACCCAACACTATTGATTTTTGCATATTGTTATTGTAGCCTGATGCTTTGCTGAATTAATTTCTTATTTCTGGTAGCTTTCTTGTTGACTTTTGGGACTTTCTATATATAAGATCATGTCAAGTGCAAACAGTGGAAATTTTACTTCTCCCATTCCAATTTGGGTGCCTTTTATTTCTTTTTCTTTCCTAATTGCTCTGGCCAGAACTTCCACTACTATGTTGAATAAAAGTGGTGACAGTGCAGTGGGTGTCTTTCTTTTGTACCAGATCTTAGTGGGAAAGATTTCTGTCTTTCACTATTGAGTGTGATGTCACATGTGAGTTTTTCATATGTGTCCTTCATCCTTTTGAGGAAGTTTTCTTCTCTTCTCAATTATCTAAGTGTTTCTATCAAGGAAGTATGCTGAAATGGAATATTGAACAAAAATGAGAAGGAGTGAAGCTGTGAGACATGCAAGGAGGTGAAAGGATCCTGTAGACAGCAATTTTAGTGAAGTATGCCAGAAACAAAGGCAAACACTATAATCTTCACCAATATGTGCTAACTAGAATGTTTAAACTCAGGATCAAATCTTAGAGCAAGACTTTCAGGGGAATGATTATTGTAATGGTTCCTAGATTGTAAGCTCTTACAGCAGTTATACCTATTCCTGAATTGTAATGGCTATCTCCAAACTCTGAGATGCTGATCCCCTTGTGTATAACTTGATTGGTCTGTGGAATGTTGGGTATCTGTGTGACCCCTGAAACTCAGATCTAGAGCTCAGCATATATGAATGTCAGTATTAGCATATACAGCAACTGTTAAAGAGAAAAACCTGATAAAGACCCCATATTTCAATTGGAGATATGAATGAAGCAGATCTGTTTAATACCAGGGCAAATCAGACCAAAGGGTAAAGGTTGAAACTGACTGTGTTTTGAATCTTTGACTTCCATGTCAGACCAAGGGAAGGGATATTTATTTGGTGCATGATCTATGTTTTCTAAATATTGTAACTTCTGCAGTCAGTTTGTTTAAACACCATAATTACATGGAACTTTGATTAGTAAGTGAAATCTGGTAGGCTTGTATGGGTTAGTATCAAATAAGGACACATCCCCAAATAATTTGGGCAGAGAATAAAAATATATAGGTAGGACCCTCCTGAGGAGCTGGGGGAAAATGCAGAAGTGTTGGACTTCCTCACCTGGATTGTTGCTGATGTTTTCATGGACATTGTGGAGTGACAGTTTGGTATGCTGAGCCCTCTTCCTTGGGGCTTGCCCTTGTGAAGCATGTTACTCCAAAGGAGAGGCTAAACCTGCTTATAATTGAGCCTAAGAGTCTCCCCCTGAGTGCCTCTTCATTGCTCAGATGTGGCCCTCTCTCTCTAGCTAAGCCAACTCAGCAGGTGATCTCACTGCCCTCCCCACTATATGGGACCTGACTTTCAGGGGTGTAAATCTCCCTGGCAACATAGGATATGACTCCTGGTGATTAATTGACCCAGAATCATGGGATTGAGAATATCTTCTTGACCAAAAGGGGGATGTGAAGTGAAACAAAATAAACTTCTGTTTCTGAGAGAATTCACATGGAGTTGAGAGGTCACTCTCATGGACATTGTTATGCACTATATAGATAACCCTTTTTAGGTTTTAAATATATTGGAATAGCTAGAAGTAAATACCTGAAACTACCAGACTCCAAACCAGTAGTGTTGACTCTTCAAGTTGATTGTATAACAATGTAGCTTACAAGGGGTGAGAGTGTGATTGTGAAAATCTGGATAGCACTCCTTTTATCCGGTATATGGATGGTTGAGTAGAAAAATGGGGACAAGAACTGAATGAAAAAGAGGGTGGGATCTGGGGGATGATGTGGATGATCTTTTTGACTTTCATGTATGATGATATAATGAACAGTTGATTCGACACCGTGGATGAATGTATCTCAGTAAAGCTGAATTAAATAAAAAAAAAAAAAAAAAGCAAGCATGCTGAATTTTGTCAAAAGCCTTTACTGTGTCAACTGAAATGATCATGACTTTTTCCTTTCTGTCTAGATGTTCTATTGATTAGAGTGGTGTATTGCAGTGTCCAAGTATTACTGTAGAGGTGTCTATTTCTCCCTTCAGTTTTGCTGGTGTTTGCCTCATGTATTTTGGAGCACTGTGTTTGGGTACATCAATGTTTGTGACTATTATTTTTTCTTGGTGGATTGCCCCTTTTATTAATCTATAGTATTCTTTGTTTCTTGTGACAGCTTTTGATACAAAGTCCACTTTGTCTGATATTAGTATAGCTAACCCAGTTCTTCTTTGGTTATTATTTGTATAGACTATCTTTCTCCATCCATTCCCTTTTCAACTTGTTTGTGTCTCTGGGTCTAAAGTCAGTCTCTTGTAAACAACATACAGCTGGAAAATGCTTTTTTTTAATCCCTTCTGCCAACATGTGTCTATTCTTTGGGGGATTTAATCTTTTAACATTTGTGTTATTACTGTAAATGCACTACTTGGTCCAGCCATTTTGTAGACTGGTTTTTATATGTGATATCTTTTGTTGTCTCTCTTCTGCTTTATTGCTACCTCCTTTTCTGTATAGTTTATGTGTGATGTATTTGACTGATCCCTATCTCATTTTTGTTTCTTTATTTTTAAAAGTGCTTTCTTTATGGTTACCCTGTGGTTTATATTGCAAACCTCCATCTATAACCTACTAATTTGAAAAGATACTAATTTAGCTTCATTAGCGTGCACATTCTCTGCTCCCATATGCCTCTTTTTCTCCTCTTTATTTATTATTATTACTATTATTTTTTACCCCTTTACCACTTTATATTTTGCATGTCCATTTTTAGGAAATATACCTTTTTCTTGTTCAGTTGTATTCTGACTCTTCTAAGAATTAAAGAATAGATTTGTATTTTGAGGAGACAGTACTATTATTGGGTTTTGCATTTACCTGTTAAGTTACCCTTACTAAAGGTCTTCATTTCTTCATGCTACTCCAAGCCTCTCTCTCCTGTCTTTGCCTTTCAGCCTGCAGAACTCTGTTTAGTATTTCTTGTAGGGCAGTTCTTTTGTTGATGAACTCTCTCAGTTCCTGTTTATCTGTGAATATTTTAAACTCTCCCTCATTTTAAAGGACACTTTTGCCAGATAATGAAATTTGGACATGCAGTTTTTCTGTTTCAGTGTGTTGAATGTATCATACCACTCCCTTCTTGCCTTCATGGTTTTGATGAGAAATTGGAGCTTAGTCTTGCTGGGGATCCCTTGTATGTTATGAATTGCTTTTTTTGTGGCTGTTTTTAGAATTCTCTTTTAATCTATGGCATTTGACATTCTGATTGGTATGTGTCCCACAGTAGGTCCATTAAAATTTTTTGTGTCTGGATTATGTTGCACTTCTTGGACATGTATAATGTGTCTTTCATAAGAATTGGGGAATTTTCAGCCATTTTTACCTCAAATATTCTTTCTGCCTCTTTTCTCTTTTCTGCTTTTGGACCATCCATTTCAAGTATGTTTCTATGCTTCATGCTGTCACTTAATTCAGGGAGACACTGCTCATTTATTTTTCTATTCTTTTCTCTATCTGTTCTTCTTATTCCATGATTTTGATTGTCCGGTCTTCTAATTTGCTGATTCTTTCCTCTGCTTGTTGAAATCTGCTGTTGTATGCCTCTAGGGTTTTTTAATCTCTACTATTTGGCCTTTTATTATCATAATTTCCATTAGATTACTTTCTATACTTTCAAAATCTTCTTCTTGCTCTCACTTGGTCTTCTTAATATCCTTTATCTCTTTGTGCATATTTTTCTTCATCTTCTTGAATTGATTTAGGAGATTTGTTTGATCATCATTGGTTAGCTGTTCTATCTTATGAATGTCCTCTGAAGTTTTCACTTATTCTTTTTGACTGTGCCATATGTTCCTGTTCGTTAATATGGTGTGTAATTTTCTGATGATATCTAGGCATCTGATTATCTTGAAGAATTAACTCTGTAGGTTCTTTTCTCCCTCTTGCCTAGGATTTTATTGTTGATTGCTCTATGTTAAGGCTCTTCTTTGACTCTTGGATTGACTTGTTCCAGACTTTTAATATGCTCCATGTTTACCTGTTCAGATTTTCTCAGTTCTTTTTCACCTTTTTCTTTCCTGGAATGTGGTAAGATATTTAAGATTGCACTTTTTGTCTAATTGCTTCACCTTCAGGAGAGAGCTTCCTTTTCTCTCTTCCTTCTCTGTGAATCGTGATCTGTTCTCTTTGTTTTTGTTCAGACTTTTCTCCCAGCTCCTATGAGTTGTTTAAATTCTCTGCGTCACTCTTACACTCTTCAGTTCTGGGATCTGCCCTTTCTTACAGCAATTCAGTTTACCACTCCCTTTTTTTCTCTGATTCTTTTCTTTCCCTGTTTTCTTCCCCCTTAGGGAATCCTGCCCTGGGGGCCAGATGTGGCAAATCGAGAATTGTGGGCCACTTCAGAAAAGTCTGTTTAGCCTTTACTGTTCCTGCCATCTGCAGCTGGGTTGTGTGAGAGCACAAACAATTTTGCCAGCACTTCTGTCAGTGTCTCTCCCCTCCCACCTGGAGGCCCTTGTTTTATATAGCACTGCTCAGTGACTTGTGTTTCCCCTGGGTCTCTGTGGGCTTAGGTCCTTGTGCCTGGATATGTGCAGAGTTTTAAGTTCTAACTCACTTCTGTGAGTTGCTCCCCAATCTCCATGCATGGGTTTGAGTTGTTTTCATATGCAGCTTTTGGGGCTCCTTTTCCGTGGATTCCTCCTTTTATGGCTATTTCCCTTCAATTTTTAGCTGCTCTAGCAGCCCTGAATTCTACTATCTGACTCCTCTAGCCATTAAGACTTCCATTTTCTGCTGTAGTTCTTGCTGTACATGCTGTGTAGACTGCCTTCAGACATGCCCTTCAAGTGAAGAGTCCTCTCTAGTGTCTGCCTGCTTTGGGTCATACTCCAATGCCTTCAAATAATTGTTTATTATTGTTTTCTAGCGTTTATAATTGTTATCTGACAAAGGGCTAGCCTGATACAAGCTACACCAACATTATTGGAATCAGAACTACTTTCTTTCATGTGGTTTTTCATTTTCATTTCTCTGGTGACTAATGAGATTCAGAATCCTTTTCATGTGTTTAATGGCTGTTTGGATATCTCTTGTGAAATAGTCTTTCATTTCTCTTGCCTGTTTTTCTATTGATGTGTTAGGTTTTTCTAATTAAATCAATTAAAATTGTGTCTATATTCTGGGTATAATTTTTCCTGTTATAGTGTGTTTATAAGGAAAATTGTGAAAGACTTTGAAATGGACCAAAAAATTGATGGATGATTCAATGGACAACAAAGCATTTGCTTGCATGCTTTCCAGATGGTCTAATTTTATGGAAGCACCACAATATTCATTGTCTTCAAGCTCTGATTTACAACTCTATAAGTTACACATAATTTATAGGAATGCAAGTTCTGTTCCTTGGGAAGAAAATTGATTCCTCTTGTCCTCCCATGGAAAATGCTAGTTTCTTGCATCTGTTTATAAATTCATTTTAGCATGCTTGATTCATCTATGCAAGTATAGTAGTTTTAATTCTATTCTGAACTGGTTGTATCCTCTTATCAGTGTCAAATGAGAAAAACAAAGCTGCAAGACAATGAAGACATTTATTTGGGATCTTAGAATTGCAATTCACAGAGCACAGATTCATGTAGAAACTTAATTCACTGCCCATCTTTGCATTTGCAGGCAAGGGTTTTTAAAGGAAAAGAAGGTTTGAGAAGTTATTTATGGTTGATAGATATTGGGGTACTCCATTTGTCCTTCAGATTAATAGTTTACTAAGTTCTTCCTTTTATAGCTTGTTTATGGTATCTTTATGTCCTTGGGGTTTTGAGGAACATTACTGCTTAAGGATCTGCATACTTTGGCAATTGGTGCTATCTGGTTGAGATCTGGAAAAGAGTACCTCAAGAATGACCTCCTGACTCCATTTTAAATCTCCTAGCTATACTAATTCTATTTTGCTTTATTTCATTTTAAATCAGTGTCACAGCCTGAGGGGGCTTTAACAGTCAAAAGACCAAAGAAAACACCCAGCATTTGCTGAAACATGAACTTTATTTGGCTTACTCACGGGAGGCAGAATTTAAACAGCTTTTCTCTCACCTGGCAAGTAGTGCTTTCACAGGGAAAATCAGCTGCAAGATTCAGAGAACAGCAAGCCCTTCTATAAGGGTTTTAGACAAAGACATTATTAAGGGCGGGGGGAGCCTAGATGCAGGAACAGGTCAATTTGACCTGAGGGGTGGTACAGGAAGGACTAGAATAACACTTAACAATTGCATTTTGCTCTTTTTGTGAGACTAAGAGTGTCTCACTTCTTCCCTGCTTCCCATAAAGTTACATTTGAAGGTCAATTTACCTTTTTTCTCCTTACTGGCTTACAAAGACAATAGGTTAAACATTTAGCTGCCTTGGTCATGCAGACTGCTGTGCACCAATGATCTGCAGGCCTGTTTTGCTCAGGCCAAGGCTTGCCACAATCTGTTAAGTAAAATCTTGGAAATATGATCATTATATATCTATATGAGAGTCAACATTATACCACTTAACAATTATCCCATAATGTATCACAAATATCTTCTCCCACTTGGCCTCACCCAACCTCAGTGTCCAGGGAGTTAACTTGTCTGTGTCCGAGAAGGACAGGAAACCAGGATTGATGAGCAGGATTGAGATCAGCCACACACTGCTTCCTGGGGACTCCCTCAGAAAAACTTTCCCTGACCCCACAGACTGGATTCAGCACCTATTGTTGTTATGACTTTATTGCCCCACTACTTTCCATTCATAGTAGTTGTTACAGTTCTACTTAAATAATAATTTGTGAGATTATGTACTCAATGTTAGTTTCTGCTACTGGAATCAAAATTCCTGAGGGCAGAAGCCCTGTTGGTCTTGTATCCATAATGTGCCAAGTGTCCATTTGGTAAATACTTGTTGAATGAATAAATGGATAGAATATTCACAGAACTTCCATGTCAGCCTCTGCCCTTCCAAACATTTCTGGGACCTTATAAGGGCATAAAGTTTCAACAACTGTTTTGAGTTCCTGCTGTAAGGAGATGGTCTTCCCTTGAGGGTAGGAATCAGATCAGGATGACTTTCTGGAATGTTTTTAAGAGGCTGTATAGAGAAGAAAGAACATGAACTTTAGGGCCAGAAGACATGAGTTCAGTCTCTACCCAGAAGCAGGGAGATGCAGCTTCCCTAAAGCCTTGATTTCTTCACCAGTAAAGCCGAGGCAGTGACACCTGCCTCTCAGGGGCGCTGTGAATTCACAGTGAAAGTCTCTGAAAACTCTGAAAAGTCAAAACACTGTGTCCACTTCAAATGACTATTATTATATTTCAGTAGATATTTTAATTTTAATGGTGGCATATCATTCAGTTTTGCTAGGTTGTGCGGTGATGTCAAATAACCCATTTTAGTTTCCCGGGCTTTTCAGGTAAATACAATGTAATGTGTTGGTTTAAACAATGGGAATTTATTAGCTCACGGTTTTGAGACTAGGAGAACATCTAATCAACACAAGTGAAGGTGATGCTTTCTTTCTGAAGACTGGCGTTCTGGAGCTGGCTGCCAGTGGGTCTTGGTCCTTGTTTCCTCTGTCACATGACCATGCACATGGGGGCCTCTCCCGGCCCCTCCCTTCTCTCCTGGTTTCCATCAATATCCAGCTTCTTGTCTCCTGTGGCTTTCTTCTCCCTTTTCTGAATTTCATTCTCTTATAAAGGACTCCAATTAGAGGATTACGACCCATCCTGATTGAGATGGGTTCACCTTAACTGAAGTAACCTCATCATAAATTCCAATTTACAATGGGTTCACACCCACAGGAAGGGATTAGATTTGAGAACATGGGTTCCTGGGATATACATCTACAAACCACCACAACCCCCAAATGAAAAGGCATATAACATTATAGGTATTTTCTCTCTCATTTCAGTGTCTACTGCGGTTTGTGACTCTGCCTGGCTCTGCTACAGGTGACTTCTTTGTTCTGAGATCTAAGCTAAAGGGGGAGGTGCATTTTGCAACATATCATTCCCAGGGAAGAGGAATAGAGCAATGATGGATCCACACAGTGGACACTCCTGTTGACATTCCTTTGGCCAAGGCTGATGACAGTGGGGTGGTGAGTATCTTTCTTCCACTGGGCAGCATGCTCTCAGCATGGGGTGGGGAGTGGGCAATCACCAGTGAGGACCAATATTAAGATCTGCCATCAGGATGAGGATTTGAGAAGAGCTATTTCTCTGGATAGTTCTACACTGGACATCTGAGAGTCAGTGTGCCCAATGGTGTTCTGTATTATTCTCTTTGTATCCCCTGATATCATTGGCAACTTCACTTCATTTGGTTTCCCGCCCTTACTATGTCTAAGCCTCCTCCCTGTCCCAAGTGTCCTTTCTCTGATTTGACCCTCTGTAACCTGCACATGAAAAGGACCCAGAGGATCCAATACAGGAGAAAGATCACTAACCTCAAGTCAGCAGTCTGTGTTTGGACCCAATTTTCCCACATGCTGATGGGTGACCTTGGTCATGTCACTGACCTTCACCCATCTGCCCATCACCCAACCTGCATCTGTGCCATGGCCTGTTCTGGGTCCAGACAGAACACAAAGAAGGGATGAGAACACCAGTGTCATATGGGCAGGGACACGTAGTGACAGTTCACTATGTCATCCCAGCCCTGAAGAGCAGAGGTTGGGATCAGTCCACAATAGATTTCTCAGGAAGATGCTGACCTGCCCTCCAGGAGCTCCTGGTATCTGGGGGACATGCAAGGTTATTAAGTGTAGCAGCACATTCACAGGATGAGAGAGAGCAAGGTTCATTCTGCTTGGTGGGTTAGGAGAAGATTTACAGGGGGTAAAGACACATGAGCTAAAAAGCAAACAGAATACAGGGCTTGCTTGGTTTTCCCAGGTGTAGGGAACCATGTGTACAAAGGCTTGGTGCATGAGGCAGCCTTATGATCCAGAGACCTCAACAGCCAGCTGTGGTTCTGGTGGAAATCAGCAGGCGTGTGTATCTATGTGTGTTTCACTATGTGAGGACGTGTATGACTGCAGATGCCAGATGAATATGTGAGTCTGAGTGTGTTAGCATAACTGCCCAGTGTGGAGAAGGCATGTGAACTTGTGTGTGTCTGAGTGTGTCACTATGGCTGTCCTATACAGGACAAGCTTGCACGTGTCTGTGTATCTGAGCATGTATTGGTGTGACTGCCCTACATGGCAGGCATGCATGTCTGTGTGTGTTGGAGTTTGTGTTGGGTTGGTGCGACTACCCTGTGCAGCAGGCATGCATGTCTGTGTTCATCTGAGCATGTGTTGCATGACTTCTCTGTAGAACAGTTGCGTGTGTCTGTGTCTGTGCTTCAGCTGAGGTGCGTAACATAGAGGTCAGGAGGCCTGCCCAGGTACATGCTCTGGGACAGAGGTCATGGATGGCTCAGGTATCTCTTTCTGGCCTAGCCCTGTGGCATCTGCCTAATGCTGTGATCATAGAAGGCAGCAGAGATCAGGTAGGGTGACTTGGGGCCTGCTGGGTGCCCGGTCAGGGCTGTTGATGGCCTGGCTGTGTGCAGCCCTTGATTCTGGGGGTTTCCAAGACCTCAGCTTCACTGTACAGAGCTGAGCCATCACTGGCTTAATAGGCAGTGAAGTTAGGTCCATCCCTTCTGGGTGGGGGACTGCAAGGGAGATTAGGTGGTGAGAGCTCAGAGCCTGATGAAGGGGGAGGGGCAGATGCAGAGGCAGCCCTCAGAGCAGATGTGCCACGGGCAGAGCAGGGTCAGGAAGGGAGAGCTCTGGCATCAGAGGGTGAAGGGTCTGGTGCAAGAGGGGGTGAGGAGGACAGATGGTGGGGGTGGGTGGGTCATGCAACTGCAGGAGGAGACGGGTATCAGGAGTACAGGGTGTAAGGAGGATGATGGGTGGGGAGTGTGTCAAGAAGACAGGAGGTGCTGAGAGGGGAGTGTATAAGGGGGAACGAGGAAGGGGCAGGGGAATGAGGTGGGGCAGGAGGAGGGGGTCAGAGGATGGCACATTACAGAGTACACTGTGGTGACCCAGATTCACAGAGGGTGGCCTCCAGGGCCTGAATGGTTTGTACACAGACAGGCAGGATGGAGCACAGACACTGATGTTGTCACAAGTGTTGTAGGAGGATGGAACTGGATGGGAGACTTGGGAGCATGGCTATGGAAGATGGGAGGCTGTGGGGGCTGAACAGACGGGAGGTGAGATGCTGTGGGGAAGCTACTGCATTAGTTTAGGGGATGGGGTAGAAGTGGTGGGCTAGAGAAAGTTGGGGAACCCCGTTAGCAAGAGGATCTTATGGGTTAGAGGAGAAAGTGTGGGGAAACCTCAAGTTCTTGGCTTAGATACCATTGTGTGGTAGCCTGGAGGGGAAGCAGGTTTGGGAACGCATCTGAGACCTGCAGTGCCTGGAGAACAAGGCAGGTCCACACCAGCTACAAATAGAGACATGAACCTGGCATGGGGACAGTTCATGATAAGCCCTGAGTGTACCTCCAGTGCTCCTTGCTGGCCCATGGCACTGTGTAATTGGGGACTCTTATGGGGCTGAGCTGTGGACATTTCTGCAGGCAGCATCTGGGACAGGACTCAGGACCTTGGGGATAATGTTCAGTTTCCCTAAGGGAACTTGGCACAGAGGTGTGGATTCTGGGGGACCAGAAGACCAGATGCCCCCTCTGCCCACCCCCAGGCTGCCCTTGGCCCAAGGAGTCTCACTGTCAGGGTCTGCAGGAAGCATCTGTTCCTTCCCCGGAGAGCTGGATGGTCCTGCCCCTTCCCACCACAGCCCTCTCCACCCTGAGTGATGTGGCACCTGAAACAGCCTGGGCTGAGCTGTGCACTCTCAGGACTTTGGCGGTGCCCACCCTGAGCAGGGTGAAGGTCAGGGGGTGGCTTTGTAAAGCCGCAGAAAAGATGCATGGCCATCCCTGATGTCCTGATGTCACTGGAGGTTGGAATCCGCTGTGCTCCCATCATCATGGGATGGAGCTTGTGGGAATAAAGCCAGTTGCCAGCTGCCTGCTGCCTGTCTTCCGGTTGGTCACTCTTCTTTCTGCCTGAGCATCAGCAAAGCCAAAGGACTCACCCTCAGTCGCTCTGCACCTGTTCCCCACAGCTCCTGCAGCTCCAAATCCTGATAATTCAAAGGCTACCCTTGGGCACAAATTGCCTGGTCAAAGCAGCCCAGCCTCAGGGTCTCTGGAGCTCACCATCCAGCAGGCATCAGCTATGAGTCCAAACAGTGGGACCTGTTCCATGGTGAGGACCCTGACTGCTTGTGTGTCCCTGTTCCTGCTCTCTGGGCAGTCTGGGCCTGGGCCTCTGAGGACATCCTGCCTGGCCCCTGTGTCTTTGGTTGAGCTCCCGTGCAGCTGCTGGAGTGATGCTGCTAAAGAAGCCCCTCTGTGGCCCTGTCCTGCCAATAATTATCTCTCTCTCCTGAGGCCCACAGGACATGTCAGCTCCTCCTTTTATGACTGTGCCCAGCTTCTCTCCATCTCTAGCTCCACCTGGGTTGTCCTTTGTTGACCACTGTGGCCTGATCTGTGCCCCCCTTTCACAGCAGGTGGCTTCTCAGTTCTGGTCGTACCAGTGCTCGATGACCCTCCTGTACCCGGCCTCCATGTGGCTCTGCTCGTCAGGCCTCCCCCACTGACCCCCAGGCCCCATGCAACCCCCTGCCCTTCCTCCTTGCCCAGACTTGGGAACTGAGGTCAGTGCTGCTGGGCCTGTCCCTGTGTGCTTGGGACACAGCTGGATGAAGGTGCTTTGGGACTGCCCAGCTGAGGACAGTGAGGCCTTCCTGGGGCTGCTCACCCTGCCCACCCTGCAGAGTAACCCCACAGGACTGCACGGTGCCTCCTAACTCGGGCTCCAGTTCTGCAGGGGGAAGGACATCCCTGGAAGGCCCATCTAAACACCCTGAGGAGGGGACGGGGCCCAGGGGGGCAGGGCCCTGTGGCAGGTCAAGCAGTGTGGCCAGTGCAGGCAGGAAGGGGTTGAGGGTGGGCAGAAGGGCCAGAAGATTCCCGAAACTGTACATTTGTGGAAGGAGTCCCTGGAACAATGATGCGGCCATGGTCTTCCTAACTGTGTTTTGTGATAGGCACGGAGTGTAGCAACATGGACAGACTAATAAATTTTATCATTTTAAAGGGTGGTTTATTGTCATTTGTAACAAAGTAGAAACACATGCACATTACAGACAATGAATGGGCTTCAGAAAATTAGAGGAGAAAAGGCTACTGAAACTAATGTTCTGATATTTCCTCTGAGCAATTTATCTCTACGTTTCCCGCCCCCCCCTCCATGCCCCAAATTGTCATGAATAATTGAGGCTCTATCCTTTTACTGGGGTGCCCTGTGTGGCTGGGATGGATACCCCAGAGCATGTGGCTTGGCCTGAGGAGCCTCCAGAGTGCCTCCTGTGCATAGCAGTGTTTGAGTTGAACATGGCAGGGTGATTTGTCCTCTGGCCCTGGCTATCTGGCTCTCTTGCCCTGAGAAACAATGAGACAAGCAACCGAGAGGGGCACTGAGGCCCCTGGGGCTGCAACTGGTACCAAATCCCACAGCTGCCTGGTGCAGCCCCCCCAAGGTGGGGTCACTCTCTTCTGTTGTGTCCCAACCCCCACTGCATGCTCACTGGCTGGGTGCCTGGCATCCAGTACTGGGGCTGGCTGTGCCTGCTGGCCCCACTCTCCCAGTGCTCGTGCCCAGAGACTCTGCCTGTCCCCTCCTCTGTCCATGGGACCCACTGAGGCTGCCTCTCACGTGACCACATCCTGCCTAGGCCCCTCCCACGAGGCCCATCTGACTGTCACTGACTGGGATCTTGCCCTTCCTCAGTGGCATAGATGCCCACAACTCATGTATCCCATCCTTGTACCCTCCTGGGCACCTGCCAAGGCCATACAAACCCCAGCACAGGCCATTGTCCACAGGGACTCCTGAGGTGGCAGGACGGATAGATCTCTCACCCCTGCACTCCTGCCCACATCCTCATCTGCAGGGTTTCCCCGTGTAGAGGTGGGGACAGTCTCCCACTGCCCACATCCTTGAGCACAGACCTTTGGAGCAGAGCGGCGGTTGATGTTTGGGAGATGGCAGGATGTCCTGAGTCTGTCCTCTCACTCTCCCCAGCAGGCAGTCAGGAATGTCTGTCCATTTGTGTTGGATCCTGCATCTGAGGTTACTTTGGGTATCCAGGTTGTGGTCTTTGCAGAGATCTCCATGCTAAAAGATGGTGCCAGAGCATGGAGGCTGGACAGTGGCTCAGCTTAGGTGAATCAGTGATTGGATGGAGGCTCCAGTGAGCCTCTGTCTCAGGCCAGGTGTGCACCGAAGCTCCCAGGATGGAGTGTGGCCAGATGAGTGCCAGGAAGAAGGGAGATCTGCGAAGTGGATAGTGGCACCTCCCAGGGGCTGCCCTTCACAATATGGTGTCCCCACCACAGCCTCTGTGGGAAACCCTTGCAACCTGGGTCATGGTGAAGGGTGGACTCTCAGCTCTGATTCCTACAGAGGCCTGCCCTTTCCCTGATGGACACCTGGACATTTGGCCCTGGTGTCTCCCCATTCAGTGTGAATCTGCATGAGCTGGGCAGTGATGTGTCCGGGCTCGAGTTGTGGGAACAGGGTCTGATGCTCCTGCTCAAAGTGTGTTGAGCCCCAGAAGTGCGCATGGTTCTGTCTGCAAAACCCCCTGTCCAGCACTTCTGGTTGCTGCTGTGCACATGTGCTTGGTTGTGGGGGAACCAGCAGGTTTCCAGGCAGCTGAGGTCTGGGGTTAGAGTTTGCTGCCTTCAAAGTTCTCCAAAGGGATGTAGATGAGGCAGCAGTTCAGAGGGTGGTAGGGTCAGAAAGGGCAGGGTCAAAGGCCTGTGGGGTCAGAGGGTGGCAAGATCACGGGTCAGTGAGGTCAGAGTTGAGAGTTGCAGGTCTGGAGTGGGAGGGTTGAGCTGCATGGGGCCAATGGCTTCTCTTCTGTGGAGTCTGGGGCCAGGACAGCACCTCCTCTATGTACAATCCCTGGATGCCTGAGCAGGAAGGGTGTCCCTAGGCCCCCTGCCTGATCATGTTCCTGTAGTCGGGGACCATTGTCCGCTTCAGCTCCACCACTGAGGAGAAGATCCACTTCACCTGTAGGAAGACAGGTGGATGTGAGTGTGTGGGGAAGGGCAGGCTCCCGCAGCTTCTGTGGTGACCACAGTCCCTGCCCCCTTGGCCACCACCCTTCTTTCTGCCAATTGCACCAGGGCCCTGGCTGACCAAGCCCTGGGCTGGTGGGGGTGGTTGTCGATGCAGAGAGGGAGGTCCCAGGACGAAGCCCACCTTGAAGAGGGTGATGGTGGCACTGTAGCACACGCTAACCAGGAAGAGGGTGATGAAAATGGAGATGGTCGTCCACAGCCCGTCCAGCTCCCCGTCCTGAGCCTCAGCACAACTCTCGTCTGGCCACAGCTCTGCCCAGGAAATATGGGGGTCAGGGGGCTGTCCCAGCCACAGCCTCTGGGAGGGGCAGGTCCCTTTGAGAGTCGGGCAGGACAGGTTGGAGTGGGAGGGATGGGATGGGAAAGTCCAGGTTGAAGGGCCTGTGTGCCAGGATTGTTCTCCCATTTCTCTGCCCCATTCCCTCTGGGTCATGTTGGGGTACCCTCTCTGGGCCTCTCAGGGAAGTGCTGTGATCCCTCCCAGGCCTAGAGGCATCATCCTTGTTACCATCCCCCTCTTCCAGCCTGGCACCCACTTGCTCCAGATAGCACCCGGTGGTCAGCTGTGGGACCTGCAGCCCTGCCATCCACCTGGGCCTTGGGGCTGCAGAGGCAGTGTAAGGGGCCCAAGGGAAATAAGGCCACCCCAAGCCCTCTGCACCCTCCTTGGGTCATCTGGCTGCAGAGAAGAACAGGGCTAAGGAGAGGCTCCCAGTGTTAGAGACAATGGTGAGGGTGGACCTAGTGAGTGGGGTTTCCTGGAGTGTGAGTGTGAACATGTGGGTATGTGAGTGTGTGAGCATGTGGGTGTGTCAGGTTGTGAGTGTGTGAACATGTCAGCATGTGAGCGTGTGGGTGTGGGTGCATGTGGGTGTATGAGTGTGGGAGTGTAAACACATGAGAGTGAGAGCATGTGAGTGTTGTGTGTATGAGTTTGTGAGGGTGTGAGCATGTTGGAGCATGGGAGTGTGAGCATGTTGGAGCATGGGAGTGTGAGCATATGAGTGTGTGATCATGTGCAAGTGTGAGCATGTCAGCTTGTGAGCATGTGGGAATGGGAGCATGGAGTGGGAGCGTGTGAGCCTGCAAGTGTGTGAACCTGTGAGTGTAGGGGAGTGGCTGAATGCATGGGCAAATGAGTGTGGGAGCGTGTGAGTGTGTGAGCATGTGGGAGGCTGGCGGCTGTGCCAGAAGAGGCCTTTGCCATCATAGGAGCATGAGGGAATGCACGGAGCACCTGCCTTAGCCCCCATGTCAGTCCCTCCTTGAGTAAGTGTGGAGGGTGTGTCTGGGTGTGGGTTTCCCATGTCTGCACGTGAGAGGAGGCCGAGTCTGAGCTGGTCAGTGAGTGGATGAGCAGTGAGCTGCCCGCTGGGCACTCGTGCCAGGTCTGGTGGACATCAGGGGTCCCGCTGGTGCTTGCAGGTGCACATGGATGGGCACTTGCACTGAATACCTGTGGGAGGCCCAGGTGTGTAAGGTGTGATGTGCCTGCATGTGGAAAGATAGCGATGGGGGCTGAGGGCTGCTCATCAGAGGCACTTGTTTCCAAAGTGTCTGGGCCCAGTGTGCATGTGGTGGCTGGGATGGGGCCCACCCTGGGGCAGATGGGCCCACCTGCTTCTGCCTCTTTGGAGCACTGGGGTGAGGGTCCCCATGCATGTGTCCCCCTGACTCTCCATTGGGATGGAGGCCATGGCCATCCCATTTCCTCCTGAACTTGCCATGTGGGATCCAGGTGGAAAAGGCACATCCATTGGCCCTGGCAGTTCTCACAAGCAGATCCAAAGTTACCAGGGGAGCTCCTGGACAGGGACCCTGGGACAAATGATGGGCCACTTTCCCCACTGCACAGGCACGTACAGAGGCATGCTATGACTTCATTGTCCTTGGGAGATGCCTCCACCTATTCCCTTTTCCCATGCCTGGGCCCCTAGTAGCTGTTGTCTGGAGGTAGGGCACAGAAGAGAGACCACCTCTTCCCTGCTGTGGCAACACCTGCACTGAGCTCCCTCCAGGTGGCCAGTGCAGATTCGTGTGCCCCCTGGGATCTGTCCCAGGACCTGTGCTCTCTCCCTAACAGTGAGGACAGAGGCTTCCTCAGGACCAGCGTCAGAAAGAACCATGCCCGTCTTGCAGAATCCCAGGGTAGTGCTGGGTGCTTTATTTCCATGCTGGGGTGCCTGGGAGGTGTTTACAGAGGGGCTGGTGAAGGGTGCTCACTAGTCACACTCATTTACCGGGAGACGTGGAGACAGTCTTCTCTGTGTAGTGGTTGTGCAGGGCCTCGTGCATCACGACACACGAAAATGTACTGCTTACTGGCCAATCACTGCGTTTTATGGTTAACTTGCTGTAGAGGAAGAAGGTTCCGTTCTGCTCCTTCTGGGGTGGGATGGACACGAACCTGCTCTCGGGCACCAGCTGCCCATTGCTCTTCCATGCGACATGAATTTCGTTGGGATAGAAGCCCTTCACCAGGCAGGTGAGGCTGAGTTCTCGCTTGGACAGCTCCTCTGGGTGTGGGCCAAAGGTGTAGACTTGTGGCTCCCGGGGCTGCCCTGTGGGGACAGAAGACCACGCGGCCGGTCAGGGCAGGGGGCTGGCCTGAGCTGTGTGGACCCCCAGGGTCCAGGGAAGGGTGGAGGTCCTGCTGAGGGTGCTCCTCCGCCTGGCTGATGGCCCTCACTCACCTGGGGCTTTGGAGATGCTCTGCTCTACGGGAGATGGGAGGGCTTTGTTGTTGACCTTGCACTTGAAGACCTTCCCCTTCAGCCAGTCCTGGTGCCGGATGGGCAGCACGCTGACCACGCGGTAGGTGCTGTTGAATTGCTCCTGCCGCTGCTCTGTCTTGGCCGTTTTCTTCTCCACGCCGTCCACGTACCAGTTGAATGTCACCTCGGGTTCCTCCTGGCTCACGTCCACAACCAGGCACGTGACCTCAGGTGTGCCGGATATCGATAGGAAGTCTTTGGGCTTGGGGGGGAAGATGTAAACTGATGGTCCTCCAGAGACTGGGGTGGGAGAGACAGGAAGGTGAGTTGGCACTTGGGGTGGGCAGAATGGATCCTCCCATTCCCCCATGGTTGGCAAGGCCTGGCCGGCCCCTTACCTGGGCAAGTGGGGGTGACTTGAGAGATCACTGGTTTCACTGCAGAGAGAGCAGACTGGGGTTACCAGAGTCTGGGAGGAGAGGAGGCGACTAGACAGGGCCATGGGGTGTTTCTGGCCTTGGGGCAGGGTTAGATCAATGTACATGTGCCCAGGACCTGTGCCTGCCCTTGTCCTGGGTCAGTGCCCAGAGAACCCCCTCACTGACCTTGTGGGTGGGGGTCAGGCAGAAGCTTTCATGGGGAGGAGACAGTTTCCTCCTTGGCTACCCTGGGCTGGGGTCTCAGCATCCCATGTCCCTTGGCTTACCCCTGACAGGTGGCCACCCCAGGGCTGACCCTGATCCTGTCTTCCAGAGCACACCGGGTTTTGGGTGAGGGCCCGTGCTGCCTGTCCATGTTCTCACCGATCTTGTCCACCTTGGTGCTGCTGGCCGGGTGGTGTATGTTGCAGGTGTAGGTCTTGCTTTTCACAGTGCTACTGGGCACAGTCACGAGGCTGCTGCTGGAGTAGAAGCCCGAGGAAAGCAGGATACTCGGGAAGGTTTGGACACCACTGGTCAAGGCACCTGAGTTCCACTGCACTGACACAGGCTCAGGGAAGTAGCCTGTGACCAGGCATCCCAGGGCCACTGTGGCATCAAGCTTCTCCTTGCATCTGGGAGCCAGAGGGTAAACTGATGGGGCCGTGATGGTGACTGGAAAAGAGGAGGTGCTGGTGTGAGGGCAGAGCCTGACCCACTTGGCACCGAGGTCCCAAGAACCTTCCATTTGCAGCTTCTCCAGGCTCCTGCCTGTTGGGGCTGATGGGCATCAGGTACAGACCTAGCTGGCCCCAGCAACTTCCACTGCAGCCCCTCGCCCTTTCTGGAGACCCCCAGGACAGGGACAGGCCAATGGCCCCACAGCAGAGAGTCCCCCACTAACTGATGTGCTTCCTGGAGCCATGGGCCTCTGCCACCTGCAGTTAGCTTAGCTCCAGAGCCCTCCAGCACCTTATTTCCACTCTGCTCATCAGGCCACCTTGTCCTTGGCCAGGACCCTGTTGCTGCCCCCAAACCCCAGCCCAGGTTCCTTTGAAACCTGTCTCTCTGGCTCATCAATGCCTGGGCCCACTGGTCCCTCCTTGGGACCCCCAACCCCAGCACCATTTCCTGTGGCCCACATATACCTCCTCCCTGAGCCCCACACTGCCCTTCACCCGCCCAGCTCTTGGGTCCACCCTGGCCGTCTGACGAGTTCCTTGCTCCCCACAAACACTCATCCACATGTGGTGAGTCCTTCCTGAGCTCACGTCCCAGCCCCAATGTGCCTCCCCCCTCCCCCACCTCACAGCTCAGCACACCCCTCAGCTCAGGTAGGAGCCCTGCACCTGCCTTTGGACCCCTCCTTTGCCCTGTAATGGCCAGCACGTCTAGGCCCCAGGAAGCCCTCCTCTTCCCTTGGACCGGAGGGGGTCAAAGTGCACCCCCTGCCCAAAGCCCTTAGGCTTTGGAAACTCATGCCCTCTCCTTGCCTGGTCTTGTCCCCTCCAGTCCAGCTCCTCTTCAGTTTCTCTGCTCCCGAGCTCTGTCCTGGCCCTCTTGCCTTCAAGCACCATTTCTCTGTGCAGCTCTTACCTGCCCCATTGTCCCCTCTGCCGTGAGCTCTGCCAGGCCCTCCTGCCCCTTCCATTCGCCATCACAGCTGTTCCTCAGCCTGGCACCTCGGCTGGCTCACATCGCCCTCCTCTCTACTTGGGATTCTTACCTCAGCCTGCCTTGGCATTGGCTCCTTGCCCCAGCTCAGGGCTTTATTTTGTTCAGCCACCTCCCCCTTGTCCCCTGAGCCCCTGGCCCTTGGAAGCCGTCTTCCCCTCCTGCCCTCCCATCCCTCCCTGCTCACCTGCCCCTGCCCTGCCTGCCCTGTCTGAGCTGCATCCCCGAGGCTGATGTTCTCCCTCACTGTATCCTCTGCAGTTAACCTCCCCAACTCCCAGTTCCTGGTCCACCTGTCCATCCTGCCCCTTGTTCCTGATCTCCTGCATGCTGAGCCTTGAGGCCCCGCCCTCAAAGGCTCCTGGCCTTGCCCACCTGTAACCACTATCCTTGCTTCCCCTGTCCCGGTAGCCCCTGAGGCCCAGGGTGGAGTCAGCCTCCTCTGGGAAGCAGCTTGCCTGGGGCCCTCAGCACTGACCATGGGGAACCTCCTGTCCCTGAGCTCCTCCAGGACCCCTGGGCCTCTGCCCCTCCTGCCAGCTCACCTTGCCCCCTGCATTGTGTGCTCCTCTCTGCTCCACTCCATGAAGTCTGCCAGGGCTGCTGTGACGTTCCCTCATTTCTACGATTCCCAAAGCCCCAGCACTGTCAGCCCAGATGTAGTTGGGTCCCCCTCTGGATCTATTTCTTTCTTGACACTGGGTTTGATCCTGGAGCTGCCAGGACCCCTGTCCACAATCCAGCCAGCCAGCCACTTAGCTATCCCCCCATCAGAGCCCTCTGCCTCCTGCCCTGGCCCTCTCCCAGATTGAGGAGCTCTTGGCACCTGCCTGTCCTCACTGTCTCCCATCCCGCCCTCATCTCCTCCAGCAGCCCCACATCTGGAAGCTTATTCTGGTCTCTTGCTCTCCCGGACCCCATCACTTTGCCAGGTCAGCAGCCTTGTGTCCTCTGGCTCTCAGCCTTCTGTCCCAGCTGTGCACTAACCCTTCAGGCCTGTGCTCTGGGCCCTCCACACTTTCCTTGCCCTTTTTTCTTCTCCCTCCCACTCCCAGCACAGCCCTGCCCCAAGCACAGCTCTCTGCTCCCTGCACCCCCCACTGCTCTGGGCACCCCTCCTCACTTAACAGGCAGCCTTCCTGAAGTCCGTTCTAGCTGTTTCCTTTTCCCTACGTCCTCCATCTGCTCAGCCTTGCCCTGCACAGCTCAGTCTTCTGCCTTTCCCCCAAGTCTTTGGACCATCTTGAGACTTGGCTGCGCTCAAGGGTTCTGGGCCTGGTCAACTTGGAATCCTAACCTCTGTCATCCAGCTCAGAGCCTTTCATGGCCCTGTCTGCATGTTCTTGCTCTGGTCAGCACCTAGCCCTGCCCTGCCTGTCTGCTTCTCTATACTCTGGATGTTTGCCTGCTTCTCCTCTGCTCTACTGCTTTTCACCTGTTCTGGGAAGCTCCCAGCTGTGCCTGGCCCTGCTTCTCCCTGCTCTTGGGGCAACCAGCCATACTCAGCCTGCTTCTCCTCTGCCCTGCACAGCTTCCAGGCTGACCTGCCAAGGCCTGCCTTTCCCTGCTCTGGGCAGCTCCCATCCCTGCTCAGCTCTGACTGCTTTTCCATGCTCTGGGCAGCTCCTGTTCCAGCCCTCCCTGCTTCTCCCTGCTCTGTGTAGCTTCCAGCCCATCCCTCCCTTCTCTGGAAGAGTTCCCAGCCCTGCCCTGCCCTGGCCTGCTTCTCCCTGCTTTGGGTAGCTACACATCTTGCCCTGCTATGTTTGCTTCTCCCTGCTCTGGGCATCTCTCAGCTCTGCACATCCCTCCCTGCTTCTCCCTGCTCTGGCAGCTCACAGCCCAGCCCTCCCTGCCCTGAGGAACTCTTCTCCTGTCCAGCCCTGCCTGACTCTCCTTGCTCTGAACAGCTTCTACCCCAGCCATATCCTGCTTCTTTCTGCTCTAGGCAGCTCCAAGGCTTGCCCTGCTATGCTTGCTTTTCCCTGTTCTGCACAGCTTCCACTCCAGCCCCTCTTGCTTCTCCCTTCTCTGGAGAGCTCCCAGCCCTGCCCAACCCTGCCTGCTTCTCCCTGGTCTATACAGCTCACAGCCCAGCCCTACATGCTTCTCCCTGCTCTGGACAGCTGCCAGCCCTGCTCTGCGCTGACCTGTTTCTCCCTCCTCTGGGCAGTTACAAGCTTGCCCAGCTGTGGTTGCTTCTTTTTGCTCTGGGCAACTTCCAGTCTTGCTGAACCCTCTCTGCTTCTCCCTTCTGGGGGGAAACTCCCACCCATTCCCAGCCCTGCTTCTCCCTGCTCTAGGCAATTCCCAGCACTGTTCTACCTGCTTCTCCTCTGCCCTGGGCAGCTTGCAGCCCTGATCTGCTTAGGCTGCTTCTTCTGTGCCCTGGGCAGCTCCAAGCCCAGTGCTGTCTGCTTCTCCCTGCTCTGGGCAGCTCCTAGCCCTGCCCAGCCCTGCTTTTCCCTTCTCTGGGCAACTGGCTGGCTTGCCCTGCTATGCTTGTTTCTCCCTGCTCTGGGCATCTCCCAGCCCTGCCCAGCCCTCCCTGCTTCTCCCTGGTCTGGGCATCTCCCAGCTCTACCAAGCCCTCCCTGCTTCTCCTTAATCTGGCAACTCCCAGCTCTGACCTGGCCAACCCTGCTTCTCCCTGCTCTGGGCAGCTCACAGCCCAGCCCTCTCCATTCTGAGGTGCTCCCACTGCTTTCTTGCCCTGTCTGACTCTACCTGCTTTACACAGCTCCAAGGCTTGCCCTGCTATGCTTGCTTCTCCCTGTTCTGCACAGCTTCCAGTCCAGCTATTCCTGCTTTTCCCGGCTCTGGAGAGCTCCCAGCCTTGCACATCCCTGCCTGCTTCTCCCTGGTCAGATACAGCTTCCAGCCCAGCCCTCCCTATTTCTCCCTGCTCTGGACTGCTGCAAGCCCTGCTCTGCCCTGCCCTGCTTCCCCCTGCTCTGGGCAGCTGCAGGCTTGCCCAGCTATGATTGCTTCTCCTTGCTCTGGGCCACTTCCAGTCTTGCTGAATCCTCTGCTTCTCCCCACTGTGGAAAGCTCCCAGCCCTTCCCAGACCTTCTTCTCCTTGCTCTGGACATCTCCCATCTCAGCCTTCCCTCCTTCTCCCTGCTCTAGGCAGCTCCCTGCACTGCTCAACCTGCTTCTCTTATACCTGGGCAGCTTCTAGCCCTGATCTGCTTAGCCTGCTTCTTCTGTGCCCTGGGCAGCTTGAAATCCAGTGCTGTCTGCTTCTCCCTGCTCTGGACAGTTCCCAGCCCAGTGCTCTGTATTTGCCCTGCTTTGGATAGCCCCCAGCTCAGACCAGCCCTATCGGCCTCTTCCTACTCTGGGCAGTTCCTAGCCCTGCCCAGCCCTGCTTCTTCCTTCTCTTGGCAGCTACAGGCCCTGCTCACCACTGCCTGTTTTGATTGCTATGGGCGGCTTCTAGCATTTTTCTGCCCTGCTTCTCCCTGCTCTGGACAGCTCTCAACCTTGCCCATCCCTGCTTTTTCCTGCTCTGGGCCAGCTCCCAGTCTTACACAGCCATGTCTTTGTCTCCCTGCTCTGGGCAGCTTCCAGCCTTACCCAATCCTGCTGCTTTTCCCTGCTCTGCTAGTTCCCAGCCCCTCTCTGCTCTGCCAGCTTTGCCCTGCTCTATGCAGCTCCCACACTAGCCCTGCCTTATTCCTGCTCTGGGTACCTTTCAGTCTTTCCCTGCCCTGTCTGCTTCTCTCCTGCATGGGGCACCTTCAAGCTTTCTGGCATCCCAGCTTTCCCCTGGGCCAGGCAGTCATGCAGGGCTCTCAGCTCTGCCCAGCTCTGACTTGCCCCTAAGCTCCTTGCTCCTTGCAACCTGGCTGCCCACCTATAGCTGTGCCAACCTGACCTCTCCTCTGCAGACCTGCTGCCCTCAGCACAGGCTCCTGCATCAGATCCTGACTTGACCATTCAGCTTGACCCAGTTCTTTCCCCCAGATGGAGCCAATGGCACTTCTGGGTCCCTCCGTGCAGCCTGTGCTTGCTCCCTGGAAACAGCACATCTCCACTCATGTGCCCAGCTCCCAGGGACCTGGGACACCACTGCTCCTGACCCCTATCTCCCTTGGACCCAGGACACATCTCTCCTCACCCCCAGCTCCTTCAAGCTGATCTTCCTGCCCTTGCCCTTGACCCTGGCCATAGCCTAGGACTCCACTGTCACTACCTGTGACCCTGCACTGGGTTTCTCACCAGCTCCATGGGACTGGTGTACATGCTTTGGCCACCTGAGGTGCCTCCTGGTCCCCTGTGCTCCACCAGACCCTTCCCTGGCCCTGATCATCCTGCCCTTTCTGCGGTCTGTCATGCTGCCAGTTCAGCTCCAGCCTCACCTCCATGCGAGCCCTACCAAGTTAGCCACTCCTCTGGCTCCTGTCTGTCCCATCCTATCATGTTTTCTTGAAGGCCCTGGACCCCGGAGCCCAGCCTGCCTCCACCTGCTTCCACCTGCCTCCACCTATCTGTACCTGCTTCCTCCTGCCAGGTGCTCCTTTGTCCCTGTCCTGGACCCCCTGTGCTGGGTCACCTGCTTGGCCCCTGGGTATGGTTAGTCCATTTCAGGCCCCTTGAAGGCCTGATCTCTCCTCAGCTCATTCTGGACCCTACTTGTGGCCCATTGCCTCGTTCAGGATGGCAGCTCCCATGGATCCCCCCACTCCTCTCCTGCCATCCCTGCACTCTGCCCCACTCACCCTCACTCACCAAGGCTGGCAGGCCATGGGGATGGTGCCTGTGGAGCTGGGGTCTTGGAGGCAGCTCTCTCTGCTGCCCTGGGGCTGAAGGCTAATTGCTCCTCCATGCTGTTTCAACATGGGTGGCTCTGACTCCCCAGGACTTCACACACCAGAGGTGTGAAACCTTCTGGGCAAGCACACAAAGTCTCAAATCAGGATTGAAACCTGCATAGCATGCCTGCTTCCTGAAGTTCCCTTTTCTTTTGGGTGGTTTCTGTCTGTGAGGTCATGGGGTGAGGCCAGACACACTGAAGATCCTCACGTGGTTGTCTGGGGTGGGATGGGTTTGGTGGCCTTGGAACCCAGGTCTCACTGAGGCTTCCAGAGCCCCAGAGGAGAGTGGGACCTGGGTGGTCTCACTCTCTGTTCTCTGCCTCTACAGAAACCCAAGGGCCAACTTGGGACTGGCAGCGATTATGTCCACTCAGTCTGACCACCAGAACTTCCGTGGTGCTCTGGAGAAGAGGGACAGAGTACCGGGATGGGGGCCAGGTCATCATGCAGGTTGCGGCCCCAGGACCTCTCCCTTGAGCCCTATGCCACCCTTCCAGCCCCACTGTGCTCTTCCCTTTGCCTGGGGCCAGTGCAGAGTGTGCAAAGACCCTTCCAGGGCAGAATTATGGCAGAATGGTGTCTCCAGGTTGGTTCCAACCTTGTCTTGTTCATGGCCCTCAGTCTAGCCCAAGTCATGTCCTCTATCTCCCCTGCATGGGTACCCCACTTGCCCCTGGTGGCTGGTCTAGGAGCTGTCTGAAGCATGCAGGGATCAGCTGCGGGCTGCCTAGAGCAGGGAGAGGCAGGTAGAGGAGAAGGCTGGGGGAACATTGTCTTTTATGAGGTCCCTGCCTTGTTTTTCCATGGGCACATCCCCAGCTTTCTTTCCACCTGTCTTTGGCTCACACTGGACCCTGATATCTCAGGGAAAACAACAGTGAGTTGGTCCAGTCCCCCAATCCCAAGGCCTCTGCAGTCAGGCATGCAGAGTGTGAGACTCACCTGGCCACTCTTGCTGGGCAGCCATCTGGGCCTTGGCTTCCTCGTGTGCATGAACAAAATAAAGACCCTTTGCTCTGGAGCGCCAGGGCCAGGTGTATTGGACAGGAGCTCCTTCCAAAGCTGAGCCCTTGGGTGGCACTGACCAGCTGCCTGGCTTTTCTGGCTACCCTCCTTGCTGGCTTGCTTGTCCCCAGTCTGCATCCTTCATACCACATTGCAGGGACTCCCACCCTGAGGTCTCACCGGCATCCCCTGACTTTGCCCCAGCTCTCTGCCACCCCCATGAATGTGGCTTTGTGGCTCAGAATGCACCTGCCCTTCACCAGTGTGCACACTCCTGGCCAGGCTCACCCCTGAGATTTCACACCCTGGATGCTGCTAAGGTCACCTGAGCTCAGTGGCAGAGTCAGGCAGGACATCCTGGGGCGGCTCTGGATCCATGACAGTTCCTAGGGCAGAGATGACTGTCCCCAGGTAGAATCTCCATCCTACCAAGGTGGGGACTCAGATGAACTGTGACCCTCTGTATTGCAGTTCCCTCCTTCCTCCTCCATGGAGAGATTTGAAAGCCCATTCTGACGAGAGATGCTGACAGTGTCCAGGGGCCTGGAGTAGGGCAGGGTGGCATGATTGGTCCATCTGTCCTGTACGTCTTGGTGGGCACACCTGGAAGGGCTCGAGCTGTCCCTGTGCCACACCTGTGTGTTCCTACTGGGTGCAGATAGGTGCTCCAAGGCCGGACAGACTCCCAACGGAGCCAACAGCAGACCAGGAGATGGGGAGGGTGAGAGAAGTGTGGTTAGGGCACTGTTGGCCACTGCGAGGACAAGCAAGAGAGCCAGGACAAGGGAATCCCTGGAGATGAACAAGAGAAAATGCCACATTCCCAGGAGTGGTCTGAGACACTCAGGGGTGGAAAGAGCAGGGGTCAGACCATCCCAGGGATGCTTCTGCTCAGAGGCAGGCAGGCAGGGATTGAGTGTGAAGATGTGGATCACATCTTGCAGTGTGTAAGTCTGGGGCTGCAAAGACTGGCTTGACAGCCCTGCAGGATCTGAAGCAGCGAGTAGGAAACTATATGCAGGGGGCCCCTGACAGTTACTGGATGTGCCCTCAGGTCCTCCTTGGTTGTGCCAAGGGCTCAGGCTCTGGAATGTTGCTTTGGCATGTGGATTCTCCAGCAGGGAGTCAGCCTAGGGCCAGCTCAACCACATGTGCCATGAGGGCAGAGAGGAGAAAAGGGGGTTCTTTGCTATTGATCTGTCAAGACCTTTTTTGGCACAGCTCCTCCTTGGCAAGGAGCCCTCAGCTCATCACCTGCTGTGAACCAGGGTTCAGAGAAGTAGGAAAGGATGAACAGGCCTGGGGAGTCACATGGGCAAAACCCCTCACAAAGTTTCTTCTTCTCTGGTTTAGACCTGAGGGTGTTAGGCCCATGGAATCCACTCCCACGTATATGCCTAATTTTCCAGCAAGATAAATTGGCAACTCCTGTACTTCATTCAGTGTGCTTGCTACCTCTTCCTGATTCAGATCCTATTTTGGATTCCTTGGTTCTTCAGAGGTTGCATTTGATTTATGCAGGTTGTTGGTCTGAAGGAAAATCAGTTACTCTTGAGAAAAGTAAGGATCCTCAAGTACAGGATGGCTACTCTCCTTGGACCAATGTTGGCAAAGTCTGCTTTGCTTGGCACAGGAGGGTCAATGTGATTTGTGTGTTAAGTTACTGGACTTTATAGGAATCCACACAAATATCTACATTTTGGTTCTCAATGTCACAATCTGTCCAAACATATTCCTTCATATAAGGAAATTGCTGAGGTTGTGAATTCATCTAGTGGTGAAATTGTGCAAACTGTTTTATGAAACATTGGGTCTTGCTGTCAGAAACCTTTACTCCATAACCACATTTATTCTGTGGTTGCAAGAGAAAATATATGCCTCTTCCTCTGACCTTGTCTCAAATGGTGATGTTAGAGGTCTGGAATTGTCATTCTCTTTTAGTGGGCTTTCTTCAATACAGTGATAAGATGCCAGCCCATGCCACAGTACTTGAAATACTCATTTCTATCATCATGACTTTTTGTTGCAACAGGCATGTCTTTAATCAGCACTTGATTTCAGGAAACTGCAGTTGGTTTCCCACTGTATTCCATGGACAACGAGTGTGTCATTTTATGTTCTTCCATGATCACTATTTTTAACATAATTAACCAGATCAAATGAAAAATCCAAGTTCTTATCTTTGATTTCTGTTGATGGAATTGCCGATTACTACAAAAGTCAGAGTCAAAGTAAGAAAACATGAAGTGCTCTTGGTATTTCAAACAATACACTACACAGGAAAACAAATGTGTGCACAGTTGTTATCAGAGGTTGGATAGACCATGAGGAAAAACTGGTGCAAGACTTTGAGAGGTTCAGGAATCCCTTGGGAGAAAATTATATTAGTTACCTGCAACAGCAAAATGGGAGATTGCCAGGAGGCTGCTACAAACTACCATGGTGGTAAAATTAATGATCACTTAGGTGGAACCATTAGCACAATCCTCAAAGAGATACACTGTAGCCAGTTTTCTTTGTGTTGGGCTGGGATTGTACCACCTGGGTTGATTGTAGGCAGGATTCACATAGGTAAGAGAGGAGAAAGCAGATTCCATCACTGTAATTTATCTCTACTGGGGTCAGTTGAATCATGGACCCCAACAAAAGACATGTTCTTAATCTTAACCCACATTCCTGAGGGTGTGGACCCATTTGTAAATAGGGCCTTTGAATATATATTGTCAATTAAGGTGTGGATTCATTTACGAGTCAGGGTGGCTCACCTGAATCAGGATGGCCCTTAATCCTATTACTAGAGGCCTTATAAAGAGAAACTAGAAGTCAGAGAAAGTCACAGGAAGAAGCCAGAGGTCAGTGGAAACTGAGAAGAGACACAGGAAGAGAGAGAGAGTCATGTGATGGGAGGCAGGTATGTAAGCCAAGGAACCTCAAATCAAGCCAGCAACAGAGCCCTACAGGTTTCAGGAAGAAAGCATAACGTTTCAGTGTCTGGATTTTGGACTTCTAGCCTCTGAATCTGTGAATCGATAAATTTCCTGTTGTTAAGTCAATTAGTGGGTGTTATTTTTCATAGCAGCCCTGGCAAACTAAGACATGTATTTACAAATATCACTGCAGTATCTAACCCCACAGGCAACCTTTTCATAGCCAAAGCATTGAAGTCAATGGAAACTCACTGACTTGGTCATCTTTGCTGTTTCAAGGACCCTGGTTTCAAGTATGGGTTCTCAGGCAACTTCTAGTTGTGGGAAATGCGTGAGTGTTCCACAGCTGTCCTGGGCCCACTCTGTCAGTTTTGTGAGTCTGGATGCTTTTCAATGGACTGTGACCCCTTTCCTATGCTCTAATCCATGCCACACTCCAAAGTACTCCAGGCAATCACCAGATTCATTTTTGTCCTCTGCTTGTGCCCAAGATCACAAATGTAGTTGAGGCTGTTTGTATCCATGATTGTGAGCTATTATCACAAAACCTGGTGTCTCTTAAAACATAAACCCTAACCCAGTATTTCCTAAGCATGAATGTCCATAAGAAACACCTAGACAGCATGCTAAATCTGTAATACATCCTTAGTCTTGTTGGCTGTGTTGATAATTTCATGTGTCAAGTTGGCTATAAATTTCTTTCTCTACTTCAGACAGTTTACTTCTACTGGGGGATTTATCATCACCCTCATTGAGTTCCCACCTTGTGGCCTGCCCTATGGAATTTTGTCTTGACAATCTCCACAGGCATATGTATGTCTCATTGGTTCTGTTTCCCTAGTACACTGCTCAACCCTGGAATCACTCAATCAGAACAGCTTGTGATTGTTCTGGGTAGAGGTGGAGAAGGCAGTGACCTGTACTTGAAGTTAACCCCAGGATACGCACCCAGTCTGAGACCAGGGTATTGCTGTCCTAATCTGTTCATAGAGACCAGAAAATGTTCAAACTATGCAGGGGGTTTAGAAGACTTTGAGAAACAATGAAAACATATTTCAAAGGTTTATCTTGTACTAATAAAAATAAGTACAAATTTAAGGACTCCGCCTCTTTAATTGAGACACTTACTTGATCCAACTTCCCCACTCCAATTTTCTACCAAGGACACTTCTCACTTGTGAACCTTCAGCTTCTCTTTTGGCAACACATGCAAAATGGCATAGTGTTGTTTTGACCAAATTTTAGGCCTTACTCTTCTTTGATCTCAGGACAGTCTCAGCCAGTTCCCAGCCACAAAGATTCAAAAACTTTCTGTTTGGGCTGAGCAGTGTGGTCAGAGCAGGGTGGACAGAGAATCCTCCTGCCTTCCAGCGTCACATCTCACCTCAAGGGGTAGCTTCAGACATGAACCTTTCTGGTAGCTGTAGCTTCATTTGGATGACGTTACTTCAGTTTTAATCCAGTGCAGTAAATGTTCATCAAAGTCCCCTAAAGGCTGGGGATTAACAGTAACATGAGCTTTCAGCCAGCAAGCCAGTTTGGAAGCAATGTAGAATATTGTTTCAGTCTGACTCCATGTCCTCCCTCAATGAGAAAATGTTCTAGAAGCACCAGAGGAGCTCAGGGAAGGGAAGGCTGTCCTCCCTGTTCCACCCGTGATGATGTCCACTACTAATGGCTGTTTTGTATTGTTCTCCAATAGAGGACAACATAGTGTACTGACCATCTCTGTTCAGGAGGATCCCCCAGGCCTCTTCAGCCACCAGGTCCTCTCATCCTCAGGCTGGGGTTGCCCTGACATCCTCCTGGTTGGTTCTCCACCTTCCTGTCCTGAGAGCTGACTCTGAGATTCCTTACTCTCTGACTGCTGGTTGGGTCAGTTCATCCACCAAGAAAGCCAGTGGGAGGTCAGAGGGAGGAAGATACTGAGGCAGAGAGTTTGCTCCTGGTTCTCTCTCTGTGCGATCATCTGTGTCCCTTAACTGAATTTCCCAGCTCCTTTTGAGTTGGCTTCTGCCAAGTTTCTCCTCTTTGAGGGCTCAGTCACCACTACATTCCCTCTTCCTTTAGGTCTAAGGGGTGTGTGCCCACCCTGCTGGTCCCAGCTGTTCAGTCCTTCATCATTCTTGGGTTCCCCTACACTTGGTCCCTTTCTATATTGGGAAGTTGTCCTCCACTAAATCCTTCTAAAATGACCTTATCTTGGCTGGACCCAAGCATGGATGCATCCACCAACAAATGATTGCTGGGAGACTCCAGGGGGGTGCTGGTTCTGACCCCCTGCATTCAAGCCCAGGTGCATGGGTGGATGGATGGGGTCTGTTTGTGATGGGAGTTTGTACTGCCTACCCCTGGGACCCAGGGTCTTAATAACAGGAGAGCCATCATTTTCCTCACATCCCCGTCCAATGAGAGGGTTATTACAATGGGGCCACCATACCCAGTCAGGCTGCCCCTGCAGCAAAGTCATGGGGGAGGTGTTCACTGTGGGAGCCAGAGTTCACTTCTCCCCTTGAGGAACAGACCCTATACTGAACCCCAACTCCTGTGCACCCCACTCCCCACATATCTCATCAATACACATGGAAGCTCTCAGGGCAGCTCCCCTGACTCCATGCTCCCCACTTCTGACAAAGGCTCACTGATACTCTTGGCAGAGTCCACCTTTAGCTGCATCCTGGGAAAGACATGGGAGCATCATTACTCAGAGAGGTTTTGTTGAAATGAAGCAGGAAGAGGTATGGAGATTTGCAGCAGAAGGAATTGAGTTGTTTGCAGATTATATACAAAGTTATTAGGACTTGGGAAACAAGGAAGGTATAAAGAAGGAAACTTGGGGTGTTTATGTTCTTGACACATCATATGAGAAATGCTAATAATGGAGTTGAAGATTGGCCATATCAGACTGCATTGTTCTTGCACTTCTTGTTGGGGGGACCTTCAGTAAATTGGATGCCAGAGCCATTGTAGGCAGACCAAGAGACAAGGTGATCCTAAAGCTCACATTGGCAGAAGGTGTGTGGGCTGGGGGGAGCCATGGAGGTGTTCCTTTACATTGAAAGGATGAAGTCAGAGGAGAGAATTTGTGTTTGCTGGTCCTGGGCACTGAAGTCTCTGCCAACTGAAGACTCTTGTCTGGTGACTTCTTTGCTGGACAGTGTGCTGAATGCCTCCTCACTGCCCATCATTTGTGAATGCTGTATTTATAGGCTGTGCATGGAATATATGTGCTGTGTCATCTGCGTCATCTCAGCTACATTTTGTTAAATGTACATTTTCCTTTGCACTATTGATAGAAAATTGCTCACTGATTCAAAAGTCCTTTACAAAAATACAACAGTAGTAGTAAAAACAGTAATAAATATTACAATTACCCAGAATATATCATTGATCTTACATAGTATACAAGGTGTTCCCAGGAATCTGGACTGTAAATCTATAATTGCTGAGACATGTCAAGATTGAGGAACCAGTAAGAGGTGTGTGAACATGCAACATAATGATGACTGGCTGGAAATCCCATGGATGGCTGAGTCATCCCTTTCTCTTTCTACGGTGCATCAAATTTTGCCAGATGAGGTGTTTTCATCCTATTGTCTGTGGATCTTTGAAACATAATGCAGTAAACTTGGGTAACACAATCATTCTTTCTCATGTGAAGTTGACTATTTTTCTCTTTAAAGGTGGAGAATGGATTCACAGTGCAAAGCCAGCATGCAGTCTTGTTCTCCTTGTGACAAAATTCCCCTCACCCACTATGGCTGGATGGAACCACTTCTTTGCAAACTGCAGAAATTTTCTCTGCAGGTATGTGACAGGTGTATTTCTTAAAATCCAGGAGGCTATTCAATGTCCTTTGCACAATTACTTTATGGACTGCTTAGAAAAATGCTATCAATTGAACAGACCCAAAGCTTAATACTTATTTTTATGCTATGCTTATTGAATCACCTCTTTTAGGTTGTGATGGTTAGTCTTGCATGAAGTTGGGTAGGCTGTAGTTCTCAGGAATATAATCATCAAATACTAGTCTAGGTATTTCTGTGAAGGTATTTTGCAGATGCGATTAGCATCTCTAACCAGTTGACTTGAAGTAAAGGAGACTATCCTCCATAATGTGGGTGGTCTTCTTCCAATCAGTTGAAGCCTTAAGAGCAAATACTGGCGTTTCCTGGAGAATAAGACATTCTGCCCCAAGACTGTAGCATCAATTTATGCCTGAATTTCCAGTCTGCTACTTGCCCTACAATTTTAAACTCAAGACTGCAGCGTCAACTCCTCTCTGACTTTTCTATGGATTTTGGACTTGCTAGTCCCTACAGTTGCATGAGCCAATTCCTTAAAATTCATCTATCTATCTATCTATTTATCTATCTATTTATCTATCTGTCTATCTATCTATTCTATCTTTCTCTATCTCAGCCCATCCTGACCCATTTCACTCCACCTTGCTTGCTCAGTGTGGGTCAGTACACTCAGCTCAAGGTAATCCAGCCCAGCTCATCTCAGGCCAACCCTGCTCAGCCTAGCTAAGCCCTTTCCAGCCCTTCCTTGCCCAGCCCAGCTCAGCTCAGCCATGTCCAGCCCATCCCCATTTAGCCTTTCCATGTGCAGCCTAGTTCAGCCCTGTTGAGCACATCTCTGTACAGACCAGCGCAGCCCTGTCTAGCCCATCTCTGCCCAGGTCAGGTCATCCCAACTCATCACTGTCCAGGCTAGCTCAGACTTGTCCAGCCTGGCCCATCACATCCTAGTCTTGTCCAGTTCAGTCTAGCGAAGCTCGGTCTGGGACAGCTTGGCCCAGCCCAGCCCAGTGCAGTCAGTTCAGCCCTGTCTGCCCCATCCCTGCCCATCCCTCCTCAGCCTGGTTTAGTCCATTCCTGCCCAGTCCAGCTCAGCCCAGTCTGGCCCACTTAAGTCCACTTCATTCAGTCTAGGTCAGTAAATTCAGCTGAACCCAGCCTTGCTCAGCTTATCCCAGTTTAGCCCTGCTCAGTCTTCTTATTCCTGGCCAACCCAGCCCATCCTGGCTCAGCCCTGTCCAGCTCAGCTCAGCCCATCCCAGGCCATCCCAGCTCAGCCATGTTGAGTTTGGTTCAGCCCAGCCCAGCCTAGCCCAGCTCAGCCTTGTATCATCTGTACCAGCTTAGCTTAGCCAAGCTTAACCAAGCCCAGCCTCACCCAGCCCAGCTCAGCACATCCTGACCCATCTCAGTACACCTTACTCAGTGTAGGTATACTGCCTATACCCCGGGCAGTCTAAACCTGCTCAGCATAGCTTAGCACTGTCCAGTCCTTTCTTGCTCAGCCCAGCCCAGCTCAGCTCTGCCCAGCATGGCCAAACCTTGCCCAGCTCAGTTCTGTCAAGCTTATCCAAGCCCAACCCAGCCAAGCTCAGCTCTGTCCAGCATGGTCCACCCCAGCCCAGCTTAGATCACCTTACCCCATCCCAGCTCACCCTGCGCAGCCCTAGTCAGTCCAGCTCAACCCATCTTGGAGCATCTCAGTCTACCCTGTTCATGTAGGTCAGTCTATTTAGCCCAGCCCAATACAGCCCAGATCACCTTAACCCTGTCCAGCCCAGTGCTGTTTTGTGCAAGAGGAATGGAGGTCAGTTTGTGCATGTAGAGCTTCCCAATGTCCATCCTGCATGTGTGCTGAGGTGAGACTTCTCCAAGTAGTGGCTCAGAGTGGGCCCAATGTGGGCTGCCCTGGGCATGAGTGTGATGGGGGCCATGGGTCCACAAGTGTGGGGCATGCCCTTGTCCTCCCCTGGGCCCCGCAGAGGCACCCTGCTGGCCAGTATATTGCCTTCTTCCTGGAAGATGTCATGACCCATGGCCCCTTTCCTTGCTTCCAGGCACCTGTCCAGTTCAGTTCATCCTAACCATCTTACTCCAACCTGCTCAGTGTAGGTCAGGCCATTCAGCCCAGCTCATCCCAGATCAGCCCTGTCCAGCCAATTCAGCAGAGCCCAGCCTCACCCAGCCCAGTTTAGCTTATCCTGGTCCATCTCAGACCTCCCAGCTCAGTATAGATCAGTCCACCTAGCTCTTCTCAGCCCAGCTCACTCAAGCATTTAGCTACACTAAGCCCTGCACAGTGCAGTCCTGCCCAGCTTGGCCCAGAAGTCATGGCTCAGGCCATCTTAGGCCCGTGGTTCAGCACAAGGACAGCTCCCTGATGCCTACATCACAGGCATGACTGGGCAGGCAGGTCTGGGTTCCAGGCTGTTGCAAGCAGATCCACAGCCCACCCTAGGTCTGGAACTCTGATCTACCCCTGACTGTCTCCTTCTTGGGCCCTGCTCCCAGTCTTGTTCCATCTAAGAGATGTTTGCCTTTAAAGGTTGGTTTTGGGCAGTCTCCTGACCCTGTGTGTCCCTATGCAGGGAAGAGACAGCTGAAAGACTGATGGTGACCAAGGGGTTCAGTCCATTCCAGAAGGCAGCTAGTGTCCACTACCCCAAGCCCAGCAGCCGTAGCAGCCCGGCCCCTCTGGGTTCCCAGTGACTGGGATACCTGAGGTCCTAGGGCTTTCATCACAAACTGCTCACTGGTTTGTCCTGTCCCACCTGCCTGTGGCTGTCTGTATAGTCCCAGTATATTCAGCAGGTCTCCTGCCTAGGGGCATCTCCCTGGCCAAAGAGAACCCGTAGTAACCAATGTTTTTATTTTTGCACCAAGAGAAGAGGGCTTGTGGGGAGGGGAGCTCTGCCTCAATGTTCTCAGCTAAAAATGGGGTGGTAACTCCCAGCAGCTTGGCAGCTCTGGAAGTTCCCTTTTCCCTCTGTTATTGGGAAGTTGATGTTGCATCCACCCATGGGGTCCCAGGTGAAGCCCATTGGCTGGGGATGCACAGGTGCTTTCTGGGGAGACCTCCTCTTTCCTTTTTGCAGCCCTTTGTTTGTGCCTCCTCTGCCAGCTCCTCCTACCTGGCCTCAAGATCTGATGCCATGTGTGTGTTCCCTGCTGGCAGATGCTCACAGTCCCCTCTACTGGCACTTGGGCTGGAGAGGGCAACCTGGCACGGTCATGCCTGCTCCTCAGGGCAGCTCTCCAAGAAAAGGTTGTGGCTGTTTGGTGCACAAGGAAACTGAGGCCAGGACATACATGTAGGGCTTCCCAATATCCATCCCGCACGTGTGCTGTCAGGCTGCTCCATGCAGCGCTTCAGAGCTGGCCCAATGTGGGCTGCTCTGGGCATGAATGCATGGGAGCCATAGGTCCCCAATAGTTGGGCTTACCATTGTCCTCCCCTGGGCTCCCCAGAGGCACCCTGCTGGCCAGTGACATGCCCTTCTTCTGCAAGGTGTTTTGACCCATGAATTCTTTGCTCACTCCCAGGCAGTTGTTCTTCAGCCTGGATACCCAGCTGTGGCAGTCTTCACCAAGGGTAAAGAGGGAGGGCAGAGTTGGTGAGCAGGGGCCCACTGTGGGGGAGAGCTGGACAGGGCTGTGAGGCTGAGGGCTGGTCACTGAGTCTGCCAGGCCCTGCAGCTGCTGGTGTTTGGAGTCCACAGGGTGGATCAGTGTCAGGGGTTCTGGCACCATGCAGCAGGCTGGGAGGGCGCATGGGGTGGCTCTCCAGAGGCTTCCACAGCTTATGTGCTTATGTCTGGGGAGCCTAGAGTTTCCTTCAATGGTCTGGAAGTACCTACAGATCTGTGGCTTCCAGGAATCCCCTGAGGCCTGTGTGCACACATACATTGGGGGACCACAGGGAACCCATGTGCCCAGGCTTGTTGGCTCAAAGTTTCCAGGAGGACACTTGCAAGGTCCTTGGGGGAGGGGAGAGCTGCTAGGTGGCATCAGGACCCTGGACCCTGGACTCCAGGTCTAATGGACTATGGTCCCCATGCACAGGAATTGTGTGGAGAAGGGCTCTGTGAGACCTGGTGCCTTCTGGTGGGGTGTTCAGACTCATTCTGGACCCCAAAAGGACTACTGGATGTCTGAGGCACTGTGGCACAGGGGCTGACATAGGGCAGGGCCTGACCCACCTTAGGGGGGCTGGGGACAAGGGGGAAGGGTGAGGGTTAGTCCAGCTTTGTGGCAGAATTGTAGGCCTGGGGAAGCTGTGACCCTTCCTGAACCATTTGCCTTCCCAAGGCAGTCTATCCCAGGAGTGTCCCTCCCCATCCTCAGCCCCAGGGATGGACACAGTGTGAGAGGATGGGTGGGAAACTTTGAGTTCCATAAAAGGATCTGTGCTTTCAGAGAAACCACTGGGGGAAAGGGAGGGTACAGGGGGGATCTCCTCTCCCTCCTGGGCTTTTAGTCACATAAGTTCAGAACAGTCTAGTTCAGTCTAGCCTAGCCCAGCTAAGCCCACCTCAGTGAGTGTGAGCCCAGGTTGGCCCAGGGTCTGTGTAGGCGGTCACCTGGACCACTCCTGCTCACCCTGCATCCCCCTGCTCTCTCTCCTGGCCATGGGCACTAGGCAAAGGTGGCTCAGTGCCAGCCTGCCTGCCCCCTCGTTTCCCTCTGATGTCCTGGGTGCCAGTCTTCTGAGACCATGTGTGATGGTTGTGTGTGTGGCATCAGAGGTTGGGTCCCCCGGAAGGAGACTGAGGGTGCCTGCTGCCCCTGACCTTCAGGTTCCCATCTGGGTTCCTTGTTCCTGGAGAAGAGTGCTCTCTGTTCCTCTCCTATGTTCCTCCAGGATGGACTCAGCTCTGGGCACAGGAGTCCAAGTCTCTCTTGTTCTGGTCCTAAGAGTCATCCTGCTACCCCCACCCTTTCCCATTCAGTGGTGGGTCTGGCTCTCGGTGCTTCCTTGCACTGGTCCCAGCAGACACCAAACTTAGCTGTCCTGCATGCTTGGTCTTGTCCACCATGGCACTGATGCAGCCCCACCCTGATTGCTCAGAACCTCTCTTGCATCCCATAGTGCTGTTCCCTTACTCCAGCATCTCAGGTGTGCATGTGTGTGCAAGTGTTTACACATCTGTGTGTCAGCATTCATGTGTTAATGTGTACATTTCGGCGTGTTGGGGGAATAAGGAAGGATCTGCTCCCCTACCTCAGCCTGAACTGGTCCTGCTGACTGAGGAGACCCCCAGGCAGTGTGTGAGAGGGCACTGCTGTTCCTATATTAGCGTGTGACTGGCCTGGGCAAGGGCAGGGTTGCTTGATGTCCACTGGGGTGCTCACCATGTGCTGTTCCATGTCAGAGAGTGTCGAACTAGGAAGCTGGATGTGGGATGAGTCAAGCCTTCCTCAATCCAGGATGCTCCTTAACTGAGCTGGCTCAGGTGGGCCCCCAGAGCAGGGTCTGACCTGGCTAGGCAGTTCTTGAGGGGCTTCATGGCGTGAAGGACCAGCAGGAATTTGGTAGTAGCTGGACCAGAGAGCATAGGAGGGATGATTTTTGATCCCATGTGCTATTACGCCCACCCTCTGAGACAAGGCCAAATGCTAGGACTTGTGTGGGTAATGAGGGATGAAAGCCAGCTCAGTTCAAGGGGTCATTGGGGAAGAGAGCCGAGCTGCAGATGCTTCCTAGACTCTTCTGGACTGGAATGCCAAAGGTTAGCAGGAACTGGCCTTCAGCTCCTCCAGGTCTCACCTGGGGAGTTCAGTGCTCACCAGGTTCTCAGATTCCCCCATAACTGAGTGATTTGATTTTTGCCCTCTTAGTGGGCTGGACCTCAGAGTTGCCCTGGCCCTCAGATTTTGAGTCCAGCTGACTCCCTTGTTGTCCTTGGCTGCAACCCCAAATGTACACCTATTGACATACACAACCCTAAACTTCCCCTTTCGACTACATTCACACACATAATTCACATACATAATTCAGCATTGTTAATTACAACGTGCCACCATCACCACCATCTATTTCCAAAACTTAACAATCAATCTAAATAGAACTTCTGTACAAGTTAGGCATCAGTTTCTTGTTGTCTACTCCAAGTGTATCCCTTGGTAAACTATACTTTAGATTCTAATTCTAAGTTGGCTTATAATAATTAGTTCATATCAGTGAAATCATACATTACTTGTCCTTTTCTGTATGGCTTATTTCACTCAACATAATGTCCTCAGTACTTCATCAATACTTCATGTAGCATCAGGACTTCATCCCTTCTTACAGCTGAATAATATTCCATCATAAATATATACCACATTTTGTTTATCCGTTCATTGGCTGAAGGCCACTTGTGTTGCTTCCATCTTTTGGCAACTGTAAATAATGCTGCTATGAACATTGGTGAGGAAATATCTGTTGCAGTCCCTGCTTCCAATTCTTCTGGATCTATATCTAGTAGCGGGATTGCCAGGTCATATGGTAATTCTATATGTAGCTTCCTGAGGAACTGCCTGTCTTCCACATAGGGTGTGCCATTTTACCTTCTCATCAGCAATGAATGAGTGTTCCTATTTCTACACATCCACTTCAATGCTTGCAATTGTATGTTTTATTTTTAAAGTAGCCATTCTAGTTGGTGTAAAATGATATCTCACTTTGGTTTTAATTTGCATTTTCCTAATGGATAGTGATATTGAGTATCATGTGATTTTTAGCCATTTGTGTATCCTCTTTGGAGAAATGTCTACTCAAGTATTTTGCCCATTTTTAAAATTGTTTTTTTTTTTTTTGTTGTTGATTGTTAGTGCTCTTTATATATTCTGGATATTGGATATGTGGTTTCCCAGTATTTTCTCCTATTGAGTAGGTTGTCTTTTCACTTTCATAATAAAATTCTTCGATGAAAATTTTTTTTTTAATTTTGAGGAGGTCCGCTCTCTATAAATTTTCTTTTGTTGCTTGTGCTTTGAGTATAAAGTCTAAGAAACCATTGTCTCAAACAAGATCCTGAATATGCTTCCCTATATTTTCTTCTAGGAGTTTTATAGTTGTGGCTATTATTTGTGAGTCTTTCATCCATTTTGGATTAATTTCTTGGTACCTGGTATGAGTTTGGGGTCCTCTTTCATTCTTTTGCAAGTGGAATCCAGCTCTCCCAGAACAATTTGTTGAAAAAACTATTCTTTCCCAATTGAGTGGACTTGGCAGCCTTGTCAAAAATCAACTTGCTGTGTATGTGAGTGTGTATTTCTGAGCTCTAAATTCGATTCTCTTGGTTAATATAGCAATCCTTTGTTCTGGTTTCATGATGTTTTGACTACTGTGGCTTTGCTGTTTTCTTTCATGCCAGGAAGTGTGAGTTCTCCAATGTAGTTCTTCTTTTTCAAGATGTTTATGGCTGTTCAGGGACCCTTACCCTTCCAAATAAACCTGATAATTGGCTTTTCCATTTTTGCAAATTAGGCTGTTGGAATTTTGATTGGGATTGTGTTGTTTCTGTAAATCACTTTGGGTAGAATTGACGTCTTATTGATATTTAGCCCTCTAGTTCATGAGCACGGAATGTCCTTCCATTTATTTAGGTGTTCTTTGATTTCTTTTAGCAATGTTTTGGATTTTTCTGTGTACAAGTCCTTTACATCCTCAGTTAAATTTATTCCAATATATTTGATTCTTTTAGTTGCTATTTTAATGGAATGTTTTCTTGATTTCCTCCTCAAGCTGCTTATTACTAGTGTTTTGAAACACTACTGATTTTTGCATTGCTATTGTAGCCTGACACTTTACTGAGTTAATTTCTTATTTCTGGTAGCTTTCTTGTTGACTTTTGGGAGTTTCTATATATATGATCATGTTGAGTGTAAACAGTGGGAGTTTTACTTCTCCCATTCCAATTTGGATGCTGTGCCAGTTTGAATGTATTGTGTCCCCCAAATGCCATTATCTTTGTGGTCTTGTTGGACAGACGTTTTGGTGCTGGTTAGATTTGCTTGGAATGTGCCCCACCCAGCTGTGGGTGGTGACTTTGGTGGGATACTCCCATGGAGGCGTGACCCCACCCATTCAGGGTGGGCCTTGATCAGTTGAGCCATATAAAACATGCTGACTCAAAGAGACCAGATGAAGTGCAGCTGTGAGTGACGTTTTGAAGAGGAGCAAGCTTGCTAGAGAGGAACGTCCTGGGAGAAAGCCATTTTGAAACCAGAACTTTGGAGCAGATGCCAGCCACATGCCTTCCCAGCTAACAGAGGTTTTCCGGACGCCATTGGCCATCCTCCAGTGAAGGTACCCGATTACTGATGTGTTACCTTGGACACTTTATGGCCTTAAGACTGTAACTGTGTAGCCAAATAAACCCCCTTTTTATAAAAGCCAATCCAACTCTGGTGTTTTGCATTCTGCAGCATTAGCAAACTAGAACAGATTTTGGTACCAGAAGTGGGGTGCTTTTGCTGCCGAGTTTGCAAATACCAAACATGTTGGAATGGCTTTTTAAATGGATAATGGGGAGTTTCTGGAAGAGTTGTGAAGAGCGTGATAGAAAAGGCCAAAACTGCTTTAAAGAGACTGTTTGTGGAAATATGGACTCTCAAGATACTTCTGATGAGGACATAGCAGTCACATCTATTCCTGAATTGTAATGGCTATCTCCATACTCTGAGATGTTGATTCCCTTGTGTATAACTTGATTGGTCTGTGGAATGTTGGGTATCTGTGTGACCCCTGAAACTCAGAGCTAGAGCTCAGCAGATATGAATGTCAGTATTAAAACATGCAGCAACTGTTAAAAGAGAAAGTGCTGAAAAAGACCCCAGATTTCAATTAGAGTTATGAATGAAGCAGATCTGAGTAACACTAGGGCAAATTGGACCAAAAGGGTAAAGGTTGAAACAGACTGCGTCTTGAAACTTCAACTTCCATGTGAGACCAAGGGAAGAGATGTTTATTTGGTGCAAGATCTTTATTTTCTAAACAATATAACTTCTACAGTCTGTTTAAACACCGTAATTACATGGAACTTTGATTAGTACATGAGACCTGGTAGGTTTGTATAGGTTAGCATGAAAAAAGAACACATTCCAAAATAATTTTGGCAGAGATTAAAAATATATAAGCAGGGCTCTCCTGAGGAGCTGGGGAAAAATGCAGAAGTGTTGGTTTTCCTCACCTCGATTGTTGCTGATGTTCTCACGAACATTGAGGACTGACGGTTTGGTATGCTGAGCACTCTACCTTGGGTCTTGCCCTTATGAAGCATGTTGCTCCAAAGGAGAGGCTAAACCTGCTTATAATTGTGCCTAAAAATCTACCCCTGAGTACCTCTTTGTTCCTCAGATGTGGCCTTCTCTCTCTAGCTAAACCAACTCTGTAAGTGATTTCACTGCCCTCCCCATTATGTGGGACCTGACTCCCAGGGGTATAAATCTCCCTGCCAATGCAGAATATGACTCCTGGGGATGAATCTGGACCCAGCATCATGGGATTGAGAATATTTTCTTGACCAAAAGGGGGATGCAAAATGAACCAAAATAAAGCTTCAGTGTCTGAGAGAATTCACATGGGGTCGAGAGGTCACGCTCATGGACATTCTTATGCCACTATATAGATAACACTTCCTAGGTTTTAATGTATTGGAACAGCTAGAAGTACATATCTGAAACTACCAAACTCCAACCCAGTAGCCTTGACTCTTCAAGTCAATTGTATAATAATGTAGCTTACAAGGGGTGACAGTGTGATTGCGAAAACCTTATGGATAGCACTTTTATCCAGGGTATGGATGGTTGAATAGAAAAATGGGGACAAAAACTATATGAAAAAGAGAGTGAGATGGGGGGAATGATGTGGATGTTCTTTTTTACTTTTATATATGATGGTATTATAAAAAGTTGATTGTACACCATGGTTGAATGTATCTCAATAAAACTGAATTAAATTAAAAAAAGAAAGTATGCTGAATTTTGTCAAATGCCTTTACTGTGTCAATTGAAATGATCGTGACTTTTTCCCTTGTGTCTAGATGTTCTATTGATTAGAGTGGTGTATTGAAGTATACAAGTATTACTGTAGAGGTGCCTATTTCTCCCTTCAGTTTTGACAGTGTTTGCCTCACGTATTTTGGAGCACTGTGTTTGGGTACATATATATTTTGACTATTATTTATTCTTGGTGGATTGCCTCTTTTATTAACCTATAGTATTCTGTGTTTCTTGTAACAGCTTTTAATTTGAAGTCCATTTTGTCTGATATTAGTATAGCTACCCTAGTTATTTTTTGGTTATTATTTGCATAGACTGTCTTTCTCCTTTCTTTCCCTTTTCAACCTGTTTGAGTCTCTGAGTCTGAGTCTCTTGTAAACAACATGTAGCTGCATAATGCTCTTTTTTTTTATATCCTTCTGCCAACATGTATCTATTGTTTGGGGAATTTATTCTTTTAACATTCAGTGTTATTACTGTAAATGCACTACTTGAGCCATTTTGCACACCTGTTTTTATATGTGATATCTTTTGTTGTCTCTCTTCTGCTTTATTGCAACCTCCTTTTCTGTACAGTTTATATTTGTGATGTGTTTGATCCCTCTCTCACTTCTGTTTCTGTATTTTTAAAAATAACTTTCTTTATGGTTACCTTGTGATTTATATTACACAACCTCCATCTATAATCTACTAGTTTGAAAAGATACTAATTTAACTTCATTAGCATGCACATTCTCTGTTCCCATATCTTTTTCTCCTCTTTATTTATTTTTATTACTATTATTTTTACCACTTTATCACTTTATATTTTTCATGTCCATTTTCAGGAAATATACTCTTTTCTTGTTCAGTTGTATTCTGACTCTTCTAAGAATTAAAGAATAGATTTGTATTTTGAGTAGACAGTACTATTATTGGGTTTTGCATTTACCCATTAAGTTACCCTTACTAAAGGTCTTCATTTCTTCATGCTACTCCAAGTCACTCTCTCCTGTCTTTGCCTTTCAGCCTGCAGAACTCTGTTTAGTATTTCTTGTAGGGCAGTTCTTTTGTTGATGAATTCTCTCAGTTCCTGTTTATCTGTGAATATTTGAAACTGCCTCATTTTAGAGGCCAGTTTTTCCAGATAAAGAATTTTGGACAGACATTTTTTCTCTTTCAGTATATTAAACTTACGATATCACTGCCTTCTCGCCTCCTTGGTTTTGATGAGAAATTGGAACTTAGCCTTGCTGGAGATGCCCTGTATGTCCTGGATTGCTTTTTTTTTTTTTCTGTAGGTTCATTTCTCCCCCTTGCCTAGGATTTTATTGTTGATTGGCTTTATGTTACGGCTCTTCTTTGACTTATTCCAGATGTTTAAAATTCCCCATGTTTACCTGTTCAGATTTTCTCAGTTCTTCTGATTCTTGTCCTGAAATGTGGTTGAGATATTTAAGATCGCACTTTCTTGCCAAATTGTTTCACCTCCAGGAGAGAGTCTCCTTTCCTCTCTCCTTCTGTGTGAGTCCTGATCTGTTCTCTTTGGTTTTGTTCAGACTTTTCTCCCAGCTCCTATCAGTTGTTTAAATTCTCTGCATCACTCTTACACTCTTCAGTTTAACACTCCCTTTTTTTCTCTGATTCTTTTCTTTCCCTGGTTTTTCCCCTTTAGAGAATCCTGCCCTGGGGGCAGATGTGGCAAATCCAGCAGGGTGGGCCACTTTGGAAAAGTCTGTTTTGCCTTCACTGGTCCGCTGACTGCAACTGGGTTGTGTGAGGGCACAAAAGTTCTTGCCAGCATTTCTATCATTGTGTCTCTCATCTCCCACCTGGAGGCCCTTGTTCTATGTAGCACTGCTCAGTGACTTTTGTTTCCCCTGGGTCTCTGCAGGCTTAGGTCCTTGTGCCTGGAAATGTGCAGTGTTCTAAGGTCTAACTCACTTCTGTGAGTTGCTCCCCAGTCTCCATGCATGTGTTTCAGTGGTGTTTATGTGCAGATTTTGGGGTTCCTTTTCTGTGGATCCCTCCTTTTATGAATGTTTCCCTTCAATTTTTAGCTGCTCTAGCAGCCCTGAATTATATTATCTGACTCCTTAGCCAATAAGACTTCCATTTTCTGCTGTAGTTCTTGCTGCACATGCTGTGTAGACTGCCTTCAGACACGTCCTTCAAGGGAAGAGTCCTCTCTAGTGTCTGCCTGCTTTGGGTCATACTCCAATGCCTTCAACTAATTGTTTATTATTGTTTTCTGGAGTTTATATTTGCTATCTGACAAAGGGCTAGCCTGATACAGGCTACACCAGCGTTACTGGAATCAGAACTACTTTCTCTCATGTGGTTTTTCATTTTCATTCCCTGGTGACTAATGAGATTTAGAATCCTTTTCATGTGTTTAATGGCTGCTTGGATATCTCTTGTGAAATACTCTTTCAATTCTCTTGCCCATGTTTCTATTGACGTGTTAGGTTTTTCTATTTGATTTGCATGAGTTCTGCATATATAATTTTGGGTATAATTTTTCCTGTTACAGTGTTTTTATAAGAAAAATTGTGAAAGACTTCAAAATGGACCAAAAGATTGATGGGTGTGTTCAGTGGAAAACAAGGCATTTTCTTGCATGCTCTCCAGATGATGTGATTCTATGGGAGCTCCACAGTATTCACTGTCTTCAAGCTGTGATTTACAACTCTATATGTTACAGATAATTTATAGGAATGCAAGTTCTGTTCCTTGGAAAGACAATTGTTTCCTCCTGTTCTCCCATGGAAAAAGCTAGTTTCTTTTATCTATTTATAAATTCATTTTAGCATGCCTGATTCAACTATGTAAGTATAGTTCTTTGTATTCTATTCTGAACTGGTTGTAACCTCTTTTCAGTATTAAATGGGAAAAACAAAGCTTCAAGACAACAAAGGCATTTATTTGGGGTCTTAGAATTTCAATTCACAGAGCACAGATTCAGGTAGCAACCTAAGTCATGGCCCATCTTTGCATTTCCAGGTAAGGGTTTTCAAAGGAAAAGAAGGTTTGAGAAGTTATTTATGGTTGATGGATATTGGGGTACTCCATTTGTCTTTCAGATTACTAGTTTACTGAGTTCTTTATTTTATAGCTTGTCTGTGGTGTATGGATGCCCTTGGGGTTTCAAGGAACATTACTGCTTGAGGATGTGCATACTTTGGCAGTTTGTGCTATCTGGCTGAGACCTGCAAAAGAGCACCTCAAGAATGACCTCCTGACTCCATTTTTTATATTATTATTATTAAATTCAGTTTTATTGAAATACATTCACACACCGTACAATCATCCATGGTATACAATCCACTGTCCACAGTATGATAACATAGTTATGCGTTCATCACCACAATCTATCCCTGAACATTTTCCTTACATCAGAAAGAACCAGAACAGGAATAAAAAATAAAAGTGAAAAAAGAACACACAAATCATCCCCTCATCCCACCCCATTTGTCCTTTAGTTTTTATCCCCATTTTTCTACTCATCCATACACTAGATTAAGGGGGTGTGATCCACAAGGTCTTCACAATCACACTGTCACCCCTTGTAATCTACATTATTATATAATTGTCTTCAGAAGTCCAGATGGCTGGGTTGGAGTTTGGTAGTTTCAGGTATTTATTTCTAGCTATTCCAATACATTGAAACCTAAGAGGTGTTATCTGTATAATGCTTAAGAATGTCCACCAGAGTGACCTCTCGACTCCATTTGAAATCTCTCAGCCACTGAAACTATTTCGTCTCATTTTGCATCCCCCTTTTGGTCAAGAAGATACTCTCAGTCCCACGATGCTGGGTCCACATTCATCCCTGGGAGTCATATTCTACATTGCCAGGGAGATTTGCAACCCTGGGTGTCGGGTCCCACGTAGGGGGGAGGGCAGTGAGTTCGCCTGTTGAGATGGCTCAGTTAGCGAGAGAGAGGGCCACATCTGAGCAACAAAGAGGTGCTCAGGGGGAGATTCTTAGGCACCATTACATGCAAGTTTAGCCTCTCCTTTGCAGTAACAAGCTTCCTAAGGGCAAGTCCCATGATCGAGGGCTCAGCACATCAAACCGCCAGTCCCAATGTTTCTGACAACATCAACACCAGTCCATGTGAGGATGTCCAACACATCCACACCTTCCCCCCGATCCTCGGGGCTGGGGAGGGGGAGGCTGTAAATATATTTTTTATTATCTGCCTCCTGACTCCATTTTAAATCTCCAGCCAGACTAATTCTATTTTGCTTTATTTCATTTTAGATCAGTTAAGTAAAATCTTGGAAATGTGATAATTATATATCTATATGAGAGTCAAGATTATACCACTTAACAATTATCCTTTAATGTATCACAAATATCTTCTCCCACATGGCCTCACCCAACCTAAGTGTTCAGGGAGTTTAGTTGTCTGTGTCCCAGAAGGACAGGAAACCAGGAGAGATGAGCAGAATTGAGATTGACCACACACGCCTCCTGGGCACTCCCTCAGGAAAACTTTCCCTGACCCCACAGCACCTATTGTTATATGACTTTATTGCCCCACTACTTTTCATTCATAGTAGTTGTCACAGTTCTACTTAAATAATAATTTGTTGAATTATGCTCTCAATGTTTGTTTCTGCTCCTGGAATCAAAATTCCTGAGGGCAGAAGCCCTGTTGGTCTTGTTTTCCACAATGTGCCAAGTGTCTATTTGGTAAATATTTGTTGAATAAATAAATGGATAGAATATTCACAGAACTTCCAAGTTGGCCTCTGCCCTTCCTAACATTTCTGGGGCCTTATTTAAGCATGAAGTTTCAACAACTGGTTTGAATTCCAGCTGTAAGGAAATGGTCTTCCCTTGAGAATAGGAATCAGATCAGGATGACTTTCTGGAATCTTTTTCAGAGGCAGTATAGAGAAGAAAGAACATGAACTTCAGGGCCAGAAGACATGAGTTCAGTTTCTACCCAGAAGCAGGGAGATGCAGCTTCCCTAAAGCCTTGATTTCTTCATCAGTAAAGCTGAGGCAGTGACTCCTGCCTCTCAGCGGTGCTGTGAATTCACAGTGAAAGTCTCTGAAAACTGAAAAAGTCAAAACTCTATGTCCATATCAAATGTGACAATTATTATATTTTAGTAGATATTTTCATCTACTTCAATTGTGGGCACGCATTTTAATGGTGGTGTATCATTTGCTAGGATATGCTGTGATATCAAATGATCCCTGTTTTAGTTTCCTGGGCTGTTCAAGCAAATACAATGCAATGCATTGGTTTAAGCAATGGCAATTTATTAACTCACAGTTTTGAAACAAGGAGAACATCTAAATCAGGGCAAGTGAAGGTGATGCTTTCCTCCTGAAGACTGGCGTTCAGGATCTGGCTGCCAGTGGGTCTTGGTCCTTGTTTCCTCTGTCACATGACCATGCACATGGGGGCTTCTCCTGGCCTCTCCCTTCTCTTCTGGGTTCCATTGAGATCCAGCTTCTTGTCTCGTGTGGCTTTTTTCTCTCTCCGTCTGAATTTCATTCTCTTATAATGGGCTCCAGTTATAGGATTAAGACTCATCCTGCTGGAGGTGGGCCACACCTTAACTGAACTAACCTCATCATAACATCCAATTTACAATGGGTTCACACCCACAGGAAGGGATTAGTTTTGAGAACATGTTTTCCTGGGTTATATACATCTAGAAACCACCACAACCCCCAAATGAAAAGGCATATAACATTATAGGTATCTTCTCTCTCATTTCAGTGTCTACTGCAGTTTGGGACTCTGCCTGGCTCTGCTACACCTGAATTTTTTATTCTGGAATCTAAGCTAAAGGAGGAGGTACACTCTGGAACATATTCCCAGGGAGGAGGAATAGAGCAATGATGGATCCACACAGTGGACACTCCTGTTGACATTCCTTTGGCCAAGGCTGATGACAGTGGGGTGGTGTATCTCTTTCTCCCACGGGGCAGCGTGCTCTCAGCATGGGGTGGGGAGTGGGCAATCACCAGTGAGGACCAATATTAAGAGCTACCATCAGGATGAGGATTTGAGAAGAGCTATTTCTCTGGATAGTTCTTCACTGGACACCTGAGAGTCAGTGTGCCCAATAGTCTTCTGCATTATGCTCTTTATATCCCCTGATACCGTTGGGACCTTCACTTCATGTGGTTCCCCTGCCTTGTTATGTCTAAGCCTCCTCCCTGTTCCAAGTTTCTTTTCTCTGGCTTGACCCTCTGTAACCGGCACGTGAAAAGGACCCAGAGGATGGTAATGTAGGAGAAGATCACTAACCTCAATTCAGCAGTCTGTGTTTGGACCCAATTCTCCCACATGCTGATGGGTGACCTTGGTCATGTCACTGACCTTCACCCATCTGCCCATCTCCCAGCCTGCATCTATGCCATGGCCTGGTCTGGGTCCAGACAGAACATAAAGAAGGGATGAGAATGCCAGTGTCACATGGGCAGGGACTTGTAGTGATGGTTCACCATGTCATTCCAGCCCTGGAGAGCAGGGTTTGGGATCAGTCCACAGGAGATGACTCAGGAAGATGCTGTCCTGCTCTCCAGGAGCTCCTGGTATCTGGGGAACATGCAAGGCTATTAAGTGGAGAAGCACATTCACAGGATGAGAGAGAGCAAGGTCCATTGCACTTGGTGGGTTAGGGGGGGATTCACAGGGGAAAAAGGCACATGAGCTAAAAAGAAAAGGGATTACAAGAGCTTGCTTGGAGTCCCCAGGTGAAGGGAACCATGTGTACAAAGTCTTGGTGCATGAGGCAGCCTTATGATCCAGGGAACTCGGCACCCAGCTGTGGCTCTGGTGAAAATCAGCAGGTGTGTGTGTCTATGTGTGTTTCACTATGTGAGGACATGTATGACTGCAGATGCCAGATGAATATGTGAGTCTGAGTGTGTTAGCGTAACTGCCCAGTGTAGGGAAGGCATGTGAGCTTGTGTGTGTCTGAGTGTGACTCTATGGCTCTCCTATGCAGGACAAGGTTACACATGTCTGTGTGTCTGAACATGTGTTGGTGTGAGTGCCCTTGTAGGAATTGTGTGTGTCTGTATGTGTTGAAGTTTGTACTGGTGAAGCAGGTATGTGTGTCTGTGTTTGTTTCTGAAAGTTTGTTGGTGTGACTGTCCCTGTGCATTAGACCTGTGTGTCTGTGTATGTCTGAGTGTTTGTTGGTGTGTCTACCCTATGCAGTAGGCATGTGTGTCTGTGTGCATCTGGGCATGGGTTGGTGTGACATCTCTGTACAAGAGGTGTGTGTGTCTGTGTCTGTGCTTCAGCTGAGGTGTGCAATACAGAGGTCAGGAGGCCTGCCCAGGTACATGCTCTGGGACAGAGGCCATGGATGGCTCAGGTGCATCTGTATCTCTTTCTGGTCTGGCCCTGCTGCATCTCTCTAAGGCTGTGATCATAGAAGGCAGCCAAGATCAGGTAGGGGGACCTTGGGGCCTGCTGGGTGCCCTGTTGGGGCTCTTGATGGCCTGGCTGTGTGCAGCCCTTGAGGATTCTGGGGGCTTCCCAGAGCCCAGCTTCACTGTACAAAGCTGAGACATCACTGGCTTAGTAGGCAGTGATGGTAGGTCCATCCCTGCTGGGTGGGGGACTGCAAGGGAGATTAGGTGGCAAGACCTCAGAGCCTGATGAAGGGGGAGGGGCAGATGCAGAGCCAGCCCTCAGAGCAGATGTGCCATGGGTGGAGCAGGGTCAGGAAGGGAGAGCTCTGGCATCAGAGGGTGAAGGGTCTGGTGCAAGAGGGGGTGGGGAGGACAGATGGTGGGGGTGGGTGGGTCATGCAACTGCAGGAGGAGACGGATATCAGGATGACAGGGTGTAAGGAGGATGATGGGTAGGGAGTGGGTCAAGAAGACAGGAGGTGCTGAGAGGGGAATGTATAAGGGGGAATGAGGAAGGGGCAGGGGAGTGAGGTGGGGTGGGAGGAGGGGGTCAGAGGATGGCACATCACAGAGAGCACACTGTGGTGACCCATATTCACAGAGGGTGGCCTCCAAGGCCTGAATGGGCTGTACACAGAGAGGCAGGATGGGGCACAGACACTGATGGTGCCACAAGTGTTGGAGGAGGATGGAACCAGATGGGAGACTTGGGAGCATGGCTATGGAAGATGGGAGGCTGTGGGGGGTGAGCAGATGGGAGGTGAGATGCTGCGGGGAAGCTAGTGCATTGGTTTAGGGGATGGGGTAGAAGTTGTGGGCTAGAGAAAGATGGGGAACAATGTTAGCAAGAGAAGCTTATGGGTTAGAGGAGAAAGTGTGGGGAAACCTCAAGCTCTTGGCTTAGATACCGTTGTGTGGTAGCCTGGAGGGGAAGCAGGTTTGGGAAGGCAACTGAGGCCTGCAGTGCCTGGAGGACAAGGTGGGTCCACAACAGCTGCAATTAGAGACATGAGTGTGGTGTGGGGACAGGTCAGGATGAGCCCTGACTCTGTCTCCAGCACTCCTTGCTGCCCCATGGCACTGTGGAATTGGGGACTCTTATGGGGCCGAGTTGTGGACATTTCTGCAGGCAGCATCTGGGACAGGACTCAGGGCCTTGGGGAAAATGTCCAGATTCCCTAAGGGAGCTTGGCACAGATGTGTGGATTCTAGGGGACCAGAGGACCAGATGTCCCCTCTGCCCACACCCAGGCTGCCCTTGGCCTGAGGAGTCTCACTGTCAGGGTCTGTAGGAAGCATCTGCTCCTTCCCCAGAGAGCTGGATGGTCCTGCCCTTCCCACCACAGCCCTCTCCACCCTGAGTGATGTGGCACCTGATACAGCCTGGGCTGAGCTGTGCACTCTCAGGACTTCGGCGGTGCCCACCCTGAGCAGGGTGAAGGTCAGGGGGTGGCTTTGTAAAGCCACAAAGAAGATGCATGGCCATCCCTGATGTCCTGATATCACTGGAGGTTGGAGTCTGCTGTGCTCCCATCATGGGGTGGAGCTGGTGGGCATAAAGCCAGTTGCCAGCTGCCTGTTGCCTGCCTTCTCATTAGTCACTCTTCTTTCTGCCTGAGCATCAGCAAAGCCAAAGGATTCACCCTCAGCCCCTCTGCACCTGTTCCTCACAGCTCCTGTAGCACCAAATCCTGATAATTCAAAAGCCACCCTTGGACACAAATTGCCTGGTCAAACCAGCCCAGCCTCAGGGTCCCTGGAGTTCACCATCCAGCAGGCATCAGCTATGAGTCCAAACAGTGGGATCTGTTCCATGGTGAGGACCCTGACTGCCTCTCTGTCCCTGTTCCTGCTCTCTGGGCAGTCTGGGCCTGGGCCTCTGGGGACATCCTGCCTGGCCCCTGTGTCTTTGGTGAAGCTCCCGTGCAGCTGCTGGAGTGATGCTGCTAAAGAAGCCCCTCTGTGGCCCTGTCCTGCCAATAATTATCTCTCTCTCCTGAGGCCCAGAGGACATGTCAGCTCCTTTTTTTATGACTGTGGCCCGGCTTGTCTCCATCTCCAGCCCCACCTTGCTTTGCCTTTGTTGACCACTGTGGCCTGATCCGTGCCCCCTCTCACAGCAGGTGGCTTCTCAGTTCTGGTCGTACCAGTGCTCGACGACCCTCCTGTACCCAGCCTCCATGTGGCTCTGCCCCCCAAGACTCCCCCACTGACCCCCAGGCCCCATGCGATCCCCTGCACTTCCTCATTGCCCGGACTTGGGAACTGAGGTCAGTGCTGCTGGGCCTGTCCCTGTGTGCTTGGGACACAGCTGGATGAAGGTCCTTTGGGACTGCCCAGCTCAGGACAGTGAGGCCTTCCTGGGGCTGCTCACCCTGCCCACCCTGCAGAGTAACCCCACAGGACTGCACGGTGCCTCCTAACTCGGGCTCCAGTTCTGCAGGGAGAAGGACACCCCTGGAAGGCCCATCTAAATACCCTGAGGAGGGGACGGGGCCCAGGGGGGCAGGGCCCTGTGGCGGGTCAAGCAGAGCCAGTGCAGGCAGGAAGGGGTTGAGGGTGGGCAGAAGGGCCAGAAGATTCCAGAAACTGTACATTTGTGGGAGGATTCCCTGGAATGATGATGAGGCCATGCTCTTCCTAACTGTGTTTTGAGATAGGCGTGGAGTGTAGCAACATGGACAGACTAATAAATCGTTATCATTTTAAAGGGTGGTTTATTGTCATTTGTAGCAATGTAGAAACACATGCACATTACAGACAATGAATGGGCTTCAGAAAATTAGAGAGGAGAAAAAGATACTGAAACTGATGTTCTGATATTTCCTCTGAGCAATTTATCTGTATGATTTCCCCTCCCCCATGTCCCAAATCATCATTATTAATTGAGGCTCTATCCTTTTAGCAGGGCGTCCTGTGTGGCTTGTATGGGTGCTCCCAGAGCATGTGGCTTGGCCTCAGGAGTCTCCCCACTGCCTCCCATGCATAGTAGTGCTTGAGTTGCACAGAGGAGGGCAATTTTTCCTCTGTCCCTTGTTATCTGGCTCTCTTGCCCTGAGAAGCAATGAGACAAGCAACCTAGAGGGGCGCCAAGGCCCCTGGGGCTGTGAATGGTACCAGAGCCCACAGATGCCCAGTTCAGCCCCACAAGGTGGGGGCACTCTTCTGTTGTGTCCCAACCCCCACTGCATGCTCACTGTCTGGAGGCCTGGCATCCAGTACCGGCGCTGGCCGTCCCTGCTGGCCCCACTCTCCCAGCGCTCATGCCCAGAGACTCCCCTCTCCCCTCCTCTGTCCATGGGACCCACTGAGGCTGCCTCTCACATGACCACATCCTGCCTAGGGCCCTCCCAGTAAGCCCATCTAGCTGTCACCAACTGGGCCCCTGCCCTTCCTCAGTGGCAGAGATGCCCACCCCTCACAGGCATCTCATCTTTGCATGTGCCTGGGCACCTGCTGAGGCCACACAACCCCCAGCCCTCTCTCATCCATAGGGAATTCCCAGGTGGAGGGAAGGATAGATCTTTCACCCCTGCACTCCTGCCCACATCTTCCTCTGCAGGGTTTCCCTATGTAGAGTGAGGACAGGCTCCCACTGCCCACATCCTTGAGGACAGACTTTGGAGCAGAGCTGTGGTTGATGGTTGGGAGATGGCAGGATGTCCTCAGTCTGTCCTCTCACTCTCTCCAGCAGGCAGTCAGGAATGTCTGTCCATTTGTGTTGGATCCCTCATCTGAGGTTACTGTGGGTATCCAGGGTGTGGTCTTTGCAGAGATCTCCATGCTAAGGGAGGTGCCCGAGCATGGAGGCTGGATAGTGGCTCAGCTGAGGTGAACCAGTGATTGGATGGAGGCTCCAGTGAGACTCTTCCTCAGGCCAGGTGTGCACCGAAGCTCCCAGGATAGAGTGTGGCCAGATGAGTGCCAGGAAGAAGGGAGATCTGAGAAGTGGACAGTGGCACCTTCCAGGAGCTGCCCTTCAGAATGTGGTGTCCCCACCACAGCCTCTGTGGGAAACCCTTGCAACCTGGGGCCTGGCCAAGCATGGATTCCCAGCTCTTGTTCCTACAAAGGCCTGCCCTTTTCCTGATGGACAGCTGGACATTTGGCCCTGGCTTCTCCCCATTCAGTGTGAACCTGCATGAGCTGGGCAGTGATGAGTCTGGGCCTGAGTTGTTAGAACAGGGTCTGATGCTCCTGCTCAAAGTGTGTTGAGCCCCAGAAGTGCACATGGTTCTGTCTGCAAAACCCCCTGTCCAGCACTTCTGGTTGCTGCTGTGCAAATGTGCTTGGTTATGGGGGAACCAGCAGGTGTCCAGGCAGCTGAGGTCTGGGGTTAGAGTTTGCTGCCTTCAAAGTTCTCCAAAGGGATGTAGCTGAGGCAGCAGTTCAGAGGGTGTCAGGGTCAGAAAGAGCAGTGTCAAAGGCCTGTGGGGTCAGAGGGTGGCAAGATCAGGGGTCAATGAGGTCAGAGTTGAGAGGTGCAGGTCTGGAGTGGGGGGTTGAGCTGCAAGGGGCCAATGGCTTGTCTTCTGTGGGGTCTGAGGCCAGGACAGCACCACCTCTATGTACAATCCCTGGATGCAAGAGCAGGAACGGTGACCCTAGGCCCCCTGCCCAATCATGTTCCTGTAGTTGGGGACGATTGTCTGCTTCAGCTCCACCACTGAGGAGAAGATCCACTTCACCTGTAGGAAGACAGGTGGATGTGAGTGTGTGGGGAAGGGTAGGCTCCCACGGCTTCTGTGGTGCCCACAGTCCCTGCCCCCTTGGCCACCACCCTTCTTTCTGCCAATTGCACCAGGGCACTGGCTGACAGAGCCCCGGGCTGGTGGGGGTGGCTGTCGGTGCAGAGAGGGAGGTCCCAGGAAGAAGCCCACCTTGAAGAGGGTGACGGTGGCACTGTAGCACACACTAAGCAGGAAGAGGGTGATGAAAATGGAGATGGTCATCCACAGTCCATCCAGCTCCCCGTCCTGAGCCTCAGCACAACTCTCGTCTGGCCACAGCTCTGCCCAGGAAATATGGGGGTCAGGGGGCTGTCCCAGCCACAGCCTCTGGGAGGGGCAGGTCTCTCTGAGAGTCGGGCAGGACAGGTTGGTGTGGGAGGAACGGGATGGGAAAGTCCAGGTAGAAGTCCCTGTGTGCCGGGATGGTCTTTACATTTTCTCTGCCCCATTCCCTCTGGGTCACGTTGGGGTACCCTCTCTGGGCCTCTCAGGGAAGTGCTGTGATCCCTCCCAGGTCAAGAGGCATCATCCTTATCACCATCCCACTCTTCTAGCCTGGCACCCACTTGCTCCATGTAGTGCCCAGTGGTCAGGTGTGGGAACTGCTCCCTGCCATCCACTGGGCCTTGGGGCTGCAGAGGCAGTGTAAGGGGCCCAAAGGAAATGAGGCCACCCCAAGCCCTCTGCACCCTCCTTGGGTCATCTGGCTGCAGAGATGAACAGGGCTAAGGAGAGGCCCCCAGTGTTAGGGACAATGGTGAGGGTGGACCTAGTGAGTGGGTTTTCCTGGAGTGTGAGTGTGAGCATGTGGGAATGCGAGTGTGTGAGCATGTGGGAGTGTCAATGTGTGGGAGTATGGAAGTGTGGGATTTTGAGCATGTGAGTCTCTGAACATGTGAGTGCATGGAAGTGCGTTTGAGTATGTAAGCATGTGGGAGTGTGAGCATATGTGTGTGTATATGAGTGTGTGGGGGTGGGAGTGTATGAACATGTGAGTGTATGAGAATGTGGCTGTGCAAGCATGTCAGCCTGGAGCATGTGGGAGTGGGTGCATGTGGGTGTATGAGTGTGGGAGTGCAAGCACATGAGAGTGGGATCATGTGAGTGTTGAGTGTATGAGTTTGTGAGGGTGTGAGCATGTTGGAGCAAGGGAGTGTGAGCATATGAGTGTGTGATCATGTGGAAGTGTGAGCATGTCAGCTTGTAAGCATGTGGGAATGGGAGCATGGGGAGAGGGAGCGTGTGAGCCTGCAAGTGTGTGAACCTGTGAGTGTAGAGGAGGGGCTGAATGCATGGGCATGTGAGTGTGGGAGCGTGTGAGTGTGTGAGCATGTGGGAGGCTGGCGGCTGTGCCAGAAGAGGCCTTTGCCATCACAGGAGCATGAGGGAATGCACAAAGCACCTGCCTTAGCCCCCATGTCAGTCCCTCCTTGAGGAAGTGTGGAGGGTGTGTCTGGGTGTGGGTTTCCCATGTCTGCACGTGAGAGGAGGCCAAGTCTGAGCTGGTCAGTGAGTGGATGAGCAGTGAGCTGCCCGCTGGGCACTCGTGCCAGGTCTGGTGGACATCAGGGGTCCTGCTGGTGCCTGCAGGTGCACATGGATGGGCACTTGCACTGAATACCTGTGGGAGGCCCAGGTGTGTAAGCTGTGATGTGCATGCATGTGGAAAGATAGCGATGGAGGCTGAGGGCTGCTCATCAGAGGTGGCTTTTTCCAAAGTGTCTGGGCTCAGTGTGCATGTGGTGGCCGGTATGGGGCCCACCCTGGGGCAGATGGGCCCACCTGCCTCTGCCTCTTTGGAGCACTGGGGTGAGGGTCCCCATGCATGTGTCCTCCTGACACTCCGTAAGGATGGAGGCCACGGCCAACCCATTTCCTCCTGAACTTGCCATGTGGGATCCAGGTGGAAAAGGCACATCCATTGGCCCTGGCAGTTCTCACAAGAGGATTGAGTTACCAAGGGAGCTCTTGGACAGGGACCCTGGGACAAATGACAGGCCACTTTCCCCACTGCACTGGCCCCTACAGAGGCATGCTATGACTTCATTGTCCTTGGGAGATGCCTCCACCTATTCCATTTTCCCACGCCTGAGCTCCTAGTAGCTGGTGTCTGGAGGGAGGGTACAGAAGAGAGACCACCTCTTCCCTGCTGTGGCAACACCTGCACTGAGCTCTCTCCAGGTGGCCAGTGCAGATTCACTTGCCCCCTGGGATCTGGCCCAGGCCCCTGCTTTTTCCCGAATCGTGAGGACAGAGGCTTCCTTCAGGAGCAGCCTCAGAAAGAACCATGCCAGTCTCGCAGAATCCCAGGGCAGTGCTGGGTGCTTTATTTCCATGCTGAGGTGCCTGGGAGGTATTTACAGGGGGGCTGGGGAGGGGTGCTCACTGGTCACACTCATTTACCGGGAGACTGGGAGACAGTCTTCTGTGTGTAGTGGTTGTGCAGGGCCTCATGCATCACAACACATGAAAACGAACTGCTTCCTGGCCACTTGCTGCGGTCTATGCTTAACTTGCTGTAGAGGAAGAAGGTTCCGTCCTGCTCCTCCTGGGGCGGGGTGGACACGAAACTGCTCTCGGGTAATGGCTGCCCATTGCTCTGCCATGTGACGTCAATTTCACTGGGATAGAAGTCCGTGATCATGCAGGTGAGGCTGAGTACTTGCTTGGATAGCGACTCTGGGTGTGGGCCAAAGGCGTACACCTGTGGCTCCCGGGGCTGCCCTGTGGGGACAGAAGACCATGTGGCTGCTCAGGGCAGGGGGCTGGCCTGAGCTGTGGTGACCCCCAGGGGCCAGGGAAGGGTGCGAGGTGGCTATAGAGGGTGCTCCTCAGCCTGGCTGATGGCCCTCACTCACCCGGGGCTTTGAAGATGCTCTGCTCTACGGGGGATGGGAGGGCTTTGTTGTTGACCTTGCACTTGAAGACCTTCCCCTTCAGCCAGTCCTGGTGCTTGATGGGCAGCACACTGACCACCCGGTAGGTGCTGTTGAATTGCTCCTGCCGCTCCCCCGTCTTGGCTGTGTGCATCTCCATGCCGTCCACGTACCAGTTGAATGTCACCTCGGGTTCCTCCTGGCTCACGTCCACAACCAGGCACGTGACCTCAGGGGTGCGGGAGATCATGAGGGTGTCCTTGGGCTTCGGGGGGAAGATGAAAACTGATGGTCCCCCAGAGACTTGGGTGGGAGAGACAGGAAGGTGAGTTGGCACCTGGGGTGGGCAGAGTGGATCCTCCCATTCCCCCATGGTTGGCAATGCCTGGGCTGCCCCTTACCTGGGCAAGGTGGGCATGGTGCTGGAGGTATTTTCACTGCAGAGAGAGCAGACTGGGGTTATCAAGGTCTGGGAGGAGAGGAGGCGACCAGACAGCGCCATGGGGAGGTTCTGGCCTTTGGGGTGGGATTAGATCAATGTCTGTGTCCCCAGGACATGGGTTAGGGACATCCAACCTGTGCCTGCCCTGGGCCTGGGGGCAGTGCCCAGAGAACCCCCTCACTGAACTTGTGGGTGGGGGTCAGGCAGAGGCTTTCATGGGAAGGAGACAGGTTCCTCCTTGGCCACCCTGGGCTGGGGTCCCAGCTCTCCCATGTGCCTTGGCTCATCCCTGATGGGCAGCCACCCAGGGCTGACCCTGTGCCTGTCTCCCAGAGCACACCAGGCAATGGGTGAGGGCCCAAGCTGCCAATCCATGTTCTCACCGATCTTGTCCACCTTGGTGCTGCTGGCCGGGTGGTGTACGTTGCAGGTGTAGGTCTTGCTCTTTCACAGTGCTACTGGGCACAGTCACGAGGCTGCTGCTGGAGTAGAAGCCCGAGGAAAGCAGGACGCTTGGGAAGGTTTGGACACCGCTGGTCAAGGCACCCGAGTTCCACTGCACCGACACGGGCTCGGGGAAGTAGCCTGTGACCAGGCATCCCAGGGTCACCGTGGTGTCAAGCTTCTCCTTCCAGCTGGGGGCCAGAGGGTAAACTGATGGGGCCGTGATGGCAACTGGAAGAGAGGAGATGCTGGTGTGAGGGCAGAGCCTGATCCACCTGTCACTGAGGCCCCGAGGCCCTTCCATTTGCAGCTCCTCAAGGCCCCTGCCCTTTTGGGGCTGATGGGCATCAGGTGCAGACCCAGCTGTCCCCAGCCACTTCCACCTCAGCCCCCCACCCTTCCTGGAGACCCCCAGGACTGACACAGAGTACCCCACTGACTGATGTGCTTCTTTGAGCTGTGGGCCTCTCCCACCCTCATGGCTATCTCTTGGGGGCCCCCTGCAGACAGCTTTAGCTCCAGAGCCCCCAAGCACCTTATTTCCACTCTGCTCATCAGGCCACCTTGTCCTCAGCCAGGACCCTGTTGCTGCCCCCAACCCCCAATCCAGGTTCCTTTGAAACCTGTCTCTCTGGCTCATCAATGCCAGGGCCCACTTGTCCCTCCTTGGGACCCCCAATCCCAGCACCATTTCCTGTGGCCCACATATACCTCCTCCCTGAGCCCCCACATTGCAATTCAGCAGCCCAGCTGTTGGGTCCACTCTGGCTATCTGCCCAGCTCCTTGCTCCCCACAAACACTCATCAAAGTGTGGTGAGTCCTTCCTGCCTCCCCCCTCCCCCACCTCACAGCTCAGCACACCCCTCCGCTCAGGTAGGAGCCCTGCACCTGCCTTCAGGGCCCTCCTTTGCCCTGCAATGGCCAGCACATCTGGGCCCCAGGAAGCCCTCCTCTTCCCTGAGGCTGGAAGGAGTCAAAGTGCACCTCCTGTCCAAAGTCTTTAGGCTCTGGAAACTCATGCCCTCTCCTTGCCTGGTCTTGTCCCCTCCAGTCCAGTTCCCCTTCAGTTTCTCTGCTCCTGAGCTCTGTCCTGGCCCTCTTGCCCTCAAGCATCATTTCTCTGTGCAGCTCTTACCTGCCCCATTGTCCCCTCTGCCGTGAGCTCTGCCAGGCCCTCCTGCCCCTTCCATTCTCCATCACAGCTGGCCCTCAGCCTGGCACCTCGGCTGGTTCACATCGCCCTCCTCTCTACTTGGGATTCTTACCTCAGCCTGCCTCGGCATCTGCTCCTTGCCCCAGCTCAGGGCTTTATTTTGTTCAGCTACCTCCCCCTTGTCCCATGAGCCCCTGGCCCTTGGAAGCCCTCTTCCCCTCCTGCCCTCCCATCCCTCCCTGCTCACCTGCCCCTGCTCTGCCTGCCCTGTCTGAGCTGCATCCCCGAGGCTGATGTCCTCCCTCACTGTATCTTCTGCAGTTAACCTCCCCAACTCCCAGTTCCTGGTCCACCTGTCCATCCTGCCCCTTGTTCCTGATCTCCTACATGCTGAGCCTTGAGGCCCTGCCCTCAAAGGCTCCTGGCCTTGCCCACCTGGAACCACTATCCTTGCTTCCCCTGTCCCGGCAACCCCTGAGGCCCAGGGCTGAGTCAGCCTCCTCTGGGAAGCAGCTTGCCTGGGTACTCAGCACTGACCATGGGGTACGTTCTGTCCCTGAGCTCTTTCAGGACCCCTGGGCCTCTGCCGGTCCTGCCAGCCCACCTTGCCCCCTGCATTGTGTGCTCCTCTCTGCTCCGTACCCTGAAGTCTTCCAGGGCTGCTATGATGTCCCCCCGTTTCTATGATTCCCACCCCCTCAGTGCTGTCAGCCCAGATGTAGCTGGGTCCCCCTCTGGATCTATTCCTTTCTTGACACTGGGCTTGATCCTGGAGCTGCCAGGACACCTGTCCACTCTCCAGCCAGCCAGACACCTAGCTATCCCCCCATCAGAGCCCTCTGCCTCCTGCCCTGGCCCTCTCCCAGACCGAGGAGCTCTTGGCACCTGCCTGTCCTCACTGTCTCCCACCCCGCCCCCAAGTCCTCTAGTAGCCCCATGCCTGGAAGCTTCTTTCTGGACCCTTGCTCTGCCAGACCCCATCACTTTACCAGGTCAGCAGTCTTTTGTCCTCTGGCTCCCAGCCTTCTGCCCCAGCTGTGTACTAAGCCCCTTAGGCCTGTGTTCTGGGCTCTCCACACCTTCCTTGCCTTCTTTTCTTCTCCCTCCCACTCCCAACACAGCCCAGCCCCAAGCACAGCTCTCTGCTCCCTGCACCCCCCCCACTGCTCTGGGCACCCCTTCTCCCTTATCAGGTGGCCTCTCCTAAGCCCATTCTTGTCCTTTTCTTTCCCTACATCCTCCATCTGCTCAGCCTTGCCGTGCACAGCTCAGCCTTCTGCCTTTCCCTCAAGTCTTTGGCCCATCTTGGGACTTGGCTGCCCTCAAGGGCTCTGGGCCTGGTCAACTTGGAATCCTAACCTCTGTCAGCCAGCTCAGAGCTTTTCACGGCCCTACCTGCATGTTCTTTCTCTGGTCAGCATCTATCCCTGCCCTGCCTGTCTTCTTCTCCATACTCTGGGTGGCTCCCAGATGTTTGCCTGCTTCTCTTGCTGCTCTGGGACTTCCCAGCCCTTATCTGCTATGATTGCTTCTCTCTGCCCAGGGTAGCTGTCTGGCCTTCTCAGTCTGCTTCTCCTTTGCTAGAGGGAGCTCCCAGCCATGCTGAGCACTGCCTGCTTCTCTTCTATTCTGGGCAGCTCCCAACACTGCTCTACCTGCTTCTCACCTGTTCTTGGAAGCTATCAGCTATGCCTGGCCCTGCTTCTCCCTGCTCTTGGGGCAACGAGCCATACTCAATCTGCTTCTTGGCTCTGTGCAGCTCCCAGCCTGACCTGCCAAGCCATGCCTTTTCCTGTTCTGGGCAGCTCCCAACCCTGCTCATCTCTGCCTGCTTTTCCCTGCTCTGGGCAGCTCCCAGCCCAACCCTCTGTGCTTCTCCTGCTTTGGGTAGCTTCCAGCGCAGCCATCCCTGCTCTGGAAGATCTCCCAGGCCTGCCCTGCCCTGCCTTGCTTCTCCCTGCTCTGGGCACCTGCATGGCTTGCCCTGCTATGCTTGCTTTTCCCTGCTCTGGGCATCTCTCGGCTCTGCACAGCCCTTCCTGCTTCTCCCTGCTCTGGCAGCTCACAGCCCAGCCCTCCCTGCTCTGAGGAACTCATATTCCTGTCCAGCCCTGCCTGACTCTCACTGCTCTGGACATCTACCCTGGACATGACCTGCTTCTCCCTGCTCTGGGCAGCTCCCAGCCCTGCTCATCTCTGCCTGCTTTTCCTTGCTCCGTACAGCTTCCAGCCCAGCCCTCCCTACTTCTCCCTGCTCTGGACACCTGCCAGCCTTGCTCTGCCCTGCCCTGCTTCTCCCTGCTCTGGGCAGCTGTAAGCTTGCCCTGCTATGGTTGCTTGTCCTTGCTCGGGGCAGCTTCCAGTCTTGCTCAACCCCCCTGTTTCTCCCTGCTGTGGGAAGCTCCCAGCCCTTCCCAGTCCTGCTTCTCCTTGCTCTGGGGAATTCCTAGCTCAGCCCTCCCTGCTTCTCACTGCTCTAGGCAAATCCCAGCCCTGCTCAACTGCTTCTCCTCTGCAATGGGCAGCTTCTAGCCCTTATCAGCTTAGGATGCTTCTTCTGTGCCCTGGGCAGCTCGAGGCCTAGCACTGTCTGCTTCTCCCTGCTCTGGGAAGCTCCCAGACAAGCCCTCCCTATTTGCCCTGTTGTGGATAGCTCCCAGCTCAGACCAGCCCTCTCTGCTTTTCCCTGCTTTGGTCAGCTCTCATTTCTGCTCAGCCCTGTCTGCTTCTTCCTGCTCTGGGCAGATCCCTGCCCTGCTCACCACTGCCTGTTTTGCATGCTCTGGGAAGCTTCCAGCATTTTCCTGCTCTGTTTCTCCCTCCTCTGGAGAGCTTTCATCCCTGCCCACCCCTGACTTTCCCTGCTCTGGGCAGCTTCCATCCTTACCCAGTCCTTCCTGCTTTTCCTTGCTCTACTAGTTCCCAGCCCCTCTCTGCTCTTCCAACTTTGCCCTGCTCTATTCAGTTCCCACCCTAACCCTGCCTTCTTATTCCTGCTCTGGGTAGCTTCCAGTCTTTCCCTGTCTGTCTGCTTCTCTCCTGCATGGGGCACCTTCAAGCTTTCTGGCATCCCAGCTTTCCCCTGGGCCAGGCAGTCATGCAGGGCTCTCAGCTCTGCCCAGCTCTGACTTGCCCCTAAACTCCTGCCTCCTTGCAACCTGGCTGCCCACCTATACCTGTGCCAACCTGACCTCTCCCTGCAGACCTGCTACCCTCAGCACAGGCTCCTGCATCTGCTCATGACCTGACCAGCCAGCTTGACCCAGTTCTTTCCCCCAGACGGAGCCAGTGGCACTTCTGGGTCTCTCTGTGCAGCCTGTGCTTGATCCCTGGGACTGGGACAGCTCCACTCATGTGCCCAGCTCCCAGGGACCAGGGACACCTCTGCTCCTCACCCCCAGCCCCTTTAAGCTGATCTTGCTGCCCTTAGCCCAGCCCCTGTGGGATCTCAGCTCTAGGCCTATGCTGCTCTTGCCCTTGGCCCTGGCCATAGCCTAGGACTCCACTGTCACTACCTGTGACTCTGACCAGGGTTTCTCACCAGCTCCATGGGACTACTGTGCATGCTTTGGCCACCTGAGGTGCCTCCTGCTCCCCTGTGCTCAAGCAGAACTTTCTTGTCACAGATCATCCTGTCCAGTCCATCCTGCTGCCTGCTCAGCTCCAGCGTCACCCCTGTGTGAGCCCTACCTGGTTGGCCATTCTTCAGGCCCCTGTCTGTCCCATCCTATCATGTTTTCTTGAAGGCCCTGGACCCCGGAGCCCAGCCTACCTCCACCTGCTTCCACCTGCCTCCACCTATCTGTTCCTGCTTCCTCCTGCCAGGTGCTCCTTTGTCCCTGCCCTGGACCAGTGCTGTGGGCCTGCAGGCAGCCTGCACCCCCTGTCCTGGGTCACTTGCTTGGCCCCTGGGTATGGTTAGTCCATTTCAGGCCCCGTGAAGGCCTGATCTCTCCTCAGCTCATTCTGGACCCTACTTGTGGTCCATTGCCTCACCCAGGTCTGGCAGCTCCTATGGATTCCCCGGCTCCCCTCCTGCCATCCCTGCACTCTGCCCCACTCACCCTCACTCACCAAGGCTGGCAGGCCATGGGGATGGTGCCCGTGGAGCTGGGGTCTTGGCGGCAGCTAACCCTGCTGCCCTGGGCACTGATGGCTGATTGCCCCTCCATGTTGTGCCACCATGGGTGGCTCTGACTCCCCAGGACTTTACACACTCGAGGTGTGAAACCTTCTGGGCAAGCCCACAAAGACTCAAATCAGGATTGAAACCTGCATAGCATGCCTGCTTCCTGAAGTTCCCTTTTCTTTTGGGTGGTTTCGGTCTGAGAAGGCATGGGGTGAGGCCAGACACACTGAAGATCCTAATGTGGGTGTTTGGGGTGGGGTGGGGCTGGTGGCCCTGGAACCCAGGTCTCACTGAGGCTTCCAGAGCCCCAGAGGAGAGTGGGACCTGGGTGGTCTCACTTTCTGCTCTCTGCCTCTACAGAACTGCAAGGCAACTTGGGACTGGCAGCGATTATGTCCACTCAGCCTGACCACCAGAACTTCCCTGCTGCTCTGGAGAAGAGGGACAGAGTACCGGGATGGAGGCCAAGTCATCATGCAGGCTGGGTCCCCAGGACTTCTCCCTTGAGCCCTCTGCCACCCTTCAGACCCACTGTGCTCTTCTGTTTGCCTGGGGCCAATTTAGAGTGCACAAAGGCTGTTCCAGGGCATAATAGTGGCAGAATGGTGGTGTCAGGACAGTTCTGACCCTGTCTTGCTCATGGCCCTCAGTCCAGGCCAAGTCTTGTCCTCTATATCTGCTGCCTGTGTCCCTCACTTGCCCCTGGGGGCTGAGCTTGGAGCTGTCCCAAGCATGCAGGGCTCAGCAGGGAGCTGCCCAGAGCAGGGAGAGGCAGGTAGAGCAGAAGTCTGGGGGAAGGTGTCTTTTTTGAGGTCTCTGCCTTCTGCTTCCATGGACACATCCCCAGCTTTCTTTCCACCTATCTTTGGCTCATACTTGACCCTGATATCTCAGGGCAAACAACAGTGAGTTGGTCCAGTCCCCCAATCCCAAGGCCTCTGCAGTCAGGCACGCAGAGTGTGAACCTCGCCCAGCCACTCTTGCTGGGTAGCCCTCTGGGCCTTGGCTTCCTCATGTGCATGAATGAAATAAAGACTGTTTGCTCTGGAGCACCAGGGCCAGGTGTATTGGAAAAGAGCTCCTTCCAAAGCCGAGCCCTTGGTTAGCACTGACTGGCTGCCTGGCCTTTCTGGCTACCCTCCTCCCCGGCTTGCTTGGCTCCAGTCTGCATCCTTCATACCACATTTTAGGGACTCCCACCCTGAGGTCTCACCGGCATCCCCTGGCCTTGCCCCAGCTCTCTGCCACCCCCATGAATGTGGCTTTGTGGCTCAGAATGCACCTGCCCTTCACCAGTGTGCACACTCCTGGCCAGGCTCACCCCTGAGATTTCACACCCTGGATGCTGCTAAGGTCACCTGTGTTCAGTGGCAGAGTCAGGCAGGACATCCTGGGGCTGCTCTGGATCCACGACAGTTCCTAGGGCAGAGAGGACTGTCTCCAGGTGGAATCTCCCTCCTACCAAGTTGGGGATTCAGATGAACTGTGACCCTCTGTATTGCAGTTCTCTCCTTCCTCCTCCATGGAGAGAATGGAAAACCCTTCCTGACGAGAGATGCTGACAGTGTCCAGGGGCCTGGAGTGGGGCAGGGTGGCATGGTTGGTCCATCTGTCCTGTACGTCTTGGTGGGCACACCTGGAAGGGCTCGAGCTGTCCCTGTGCCACACCTGTGTGTTCCTACTGGGTGCAGATAGGTGCCCCAAGGCCAGACAGACTCCCAAAGGAGCCAATGGCAATTGGGAGATGGGGAGGGTGAGAGAAGTGTGGTTATGGCACTGTTGGCCACTGCAAGGACAAGCATGAGAGCCAGGACAAGGGAATCCTTGGAGATGAACAAGAGAAAATGCCACATTCCCAGGAGTGGCCTGAGACACTCAGTGATGGAAAGAGCAGGGGTCAGACCATCCCAGGGATGATTCTGCTCAGAGGCAGGCAGGCAGGGATTGAGTGTGAAGATGTGGATCACATCTTGCAGTGGGTGTGTCTGGGGCTGCAAAGACTGTCTTGACAGCCCTGCAGGATCCGGTGCAGTGAGCATGGAACTACATGAAGGGGGCCCCTGACAGTTACTGGATGTGCCCTCAGATCCTCCTTGGTTGTGCCAAGGGCTCAAGCTCTGAAATGTTGCTTTGGCATGTGCATTCTCCAGCAGGGAGTCAGCCTAGAGCCAGCTCAACCACATGTGCCATGACACAGAGTGGAGAAAAGGGGGTTCTTTGCTATTGATCTGTCAAGACCTTTTTTGGCACAGCTCCTCCTTGGCAAGGAGGCCCCAGCTCATCACCTGCTGTGAACCAGGGTTCAGAGAAGTAGGAAAGGATGAACAGGGTTGGGAAGTCACATGGGCAAAACCCCTCACAAACTTTCTTCTTACCTGGTTTCGACCTGAGGGTGTTAGGCCCATAGAATCCACTCCCACTTATATGCCCAATTTTCCGGCAAGATAAATTATCAAATCTTGTACTTCATTTAGTGTCCTTGCTACATCTTCCTGATTTGGATACTATTTTGGATTCCTTGGTTCTTCAGAGCTTGCATTTGATTTATGCAGGTCATTGTTGGTCTGAAGGAAAATCATTTACTCCTGAGAAAAGTAAGGATTCTCAAGTACAGGGTGGGTACTACCTTGGTTGATTGTAGGCAGGAGTCACATAGGTAAGAGAGGGGAAAACAGATTCCATCACTGTAATTTATCTCTTCTGGGGTCAGTTGAATCATGGACCCCAACAAAAGAAATGTTCTGAATCTTAACCCACATTCCTCAGGGTATGAACCCATTTGTAAATAGAACTTTTGAATATGTATTTTCAATTAAGGTGTGGATTCATTTATGAATCAGGGTGGCTCAACTGAATCAGGATGGCCCTTAATCCTATTACTAGAGGCCTTATAAATAGAAACTAGAAGTCAGAGAAAGTCACAGGAAGAAGCCAGAAGTCAGTGGAAACTGAGAAGAGACACAGGAAGAGAGAGAGAGTCATGTGATGGGAGGCAGGTATGTAAGCCAAGGAACCTCAAAGCAAGCCAGCAACAGAGCCCTACAGGTTTCAGGAAGAAAGCATAACTTTTCAATGCCTGGATTTTGGACTTCTAGCCTCTGAATCTGTGAATCAATAAATTCCTGTTAAGTCTATCAGTGGATGTTATTTTTCATAGCAGCCCTGGCAAACTAAGACATGTACTTACCAATATCACTGCGGTATCTATTACCACCGGCAACCTTTCCATGGCCAAAGCATTGAAGTCAATGGAAACTCACTGACTTGGTCATTTTTGGTGTTTAAAGGACCTTGGTTACAAATATGGCTTCTAAGGAAACTTCTAGTTGTGGGAAATACATGAGTGGTTCACAGCTGTCTTGGGCCAACTCTGTCTGTTTTCTGAGTCTGGATGCTTTTCAATGGACTGTGACCCCCTCCATCTGCTCTAATCCATGCCATGCTCCAAAGTACTCCAGGCAATCACCAGATTCAGTTTTGTCCTCTGTTTGTGCCCAAGGTCACACATGTAGTTGAGGCTGTTTGTATCCATGATTATGAGCTATTATAACAAAACCTGGTGTCTCTTAAAACATAAAACCTAATGCAGTATTTCCTAAGCATGAATGTCTATGAGAAACATCTAGACAGCATCTTAAATCTCTAATGCATCCTTAGTCTTGCTGGCTGCATTGATTAATTTCATGTGTCAAGTTAGCTAGGCTTTGGTGTTTAGCTGTTTGGTCAAGGGAGCACTAGCCTGATTGTTCCTGTGAGGATATTTCATAGATGGATTCAAATCATTAATCAGTTTATTGCATCTATGGCTGATTACATCTACAACCAACGAAGGAGATCCCTGGGCAATGAGGAGGGAGAATTGAGGATTTCAGAGGTCAGAAAGTAGAATTTCTTCCTCTACTTCAGGCAGTTAACTTCTTCTGGAGAATTTATCATCACTCTCATTGAGTTTCCAAATTGTGTCCTGCCCTATGGAATTTTCTCTTGCCAGTCTCCACAGACACATGTATGTCTCATTGGTTCTGTTTCCCTAGTACACTGCCCTACCCTGGAGTCACTCAATCAGGTGGTGAATCATTCTCCACCTTCCTGTCCTGAGAGCTTGTGATTGGTGTGGGTTGAGATGGAGAAGGCAGTGACCTGTAGTTGGAAAATAACCCCAGGATACGCACCCAGCCTGAGAATATGGTATCGCTGTCCTAATCTGCACATAGAAACCAGAACATGTTCGAACTATGCAGGGGGTTTAGAAGATTTTGAGAAACAATGAAAACATATTTCAAGGTTTATTTTGTACTAATACAAATAAGTACAAATTTAAGGATTCCTCCTCTTTAATTGAGACACTTACTTTATCCAACTTCCCCACTCCAATTTTCTACCCATGACACTTCTCAGTTGTGAACCTTCAGCTTCTCTTTTGGCAACACATGCAAAATGGCATAGTGTTGTTTTGACCAAATTTTAGGCCTTGCTCTTCTTTGATCTCAGAACTGTCTCAGCTAGCTCCCAGACACCAAGAGTCACAAATTTTCCATTTTGGTTGAGCAGGTGTGGTCAGACCAGGGTGGACAGAGAATCCTCCTTCCTTCCAGCCTCACACCTCACCTCAAGGGGTAGCTTCAGACATGAACCTCTCTGGTTGCTCTGGCTTCATTTGGATGACCTTACTACAGTTTTATTCCAGTGCAATAAATGTTCATCAAAGTCCCCCTGAAGGCTGCTGGCTTAACAGTAACATGAGCTTTCAGCTATGAAGCCAGCTTGGAAGCAGCGTGGAATATTGTTTCAGTCTGACTCCATGTCCTCCCTCAATGACAAAATTTTCTAGAAGCACCAGAGGAGCTCATGTAAGGGAAGGCTGTCCTCCTTGTTCCACACTTGATGATGTCCAGTACTAATGGCTGTTTTGTATTGTCCTCCAATACAGGACATGGTAGTGTACTGACTGTGCCAGTTTGAGTGTATTGTGTCCCCCAAATGCCATTATCTTTGTGGTCTTGTGTGGGGCAGAAATTTTGGTGCTGGTTAGATTTGCTTGGAATGTGCCCCACTCAGCTGTGGGAGATGATTCTGATGAGATGTTCCCATGGAGGTGTGGCCCCACCCATTCGGGGGTGGGCCTTGATCAGTGGAGCTATATAAATGAGCTGACTCAAAGAGAGAAAAGAGAGTGCAGCTGGGAGTGATGTTTTGAAGAGAAGCAAGCTTGCTGGAGAGGAACGTCCTGGGAGAAAGCCGTTTTGAGGCTGGAGCTTTGGAGCAGATGCCAGCTGCCTTCCTAGCTAACAGAGGTTTTCTGGAGGCCATTGGCCATCCTCCGGTGAGGGTACCCAATTGCTGAGGTGTTACCTTGGACGTTTTGTGGCCTTAAGACTGTAATTGTGTAGTGAAATAAACCCCCGTTTTATAAAAGCCTATCCATCTCTGGTGTTTTGCATTCTGCAGCATTAGCAAACTAGAACACTGACCATCTCTGTTCAGGAGGATCCCCCAGGCCTCTTCAGCCACCATGTCCTCTGGTCCTCAGGTTGGGGGTGCCCTGACATCTTCCTAGTTGGTTCTCCACCTTCCTGTCCTGAGAGCTGACTCTGAGCTGCCTTATTCCCTGACTGCTGGTTGGGTCAGTTCATCCACCAAGAAAGCCAGTGGGAGGTCAGAGGGAGGAAGATACTGAGGCAGAGAGTTCATCCTGGTTCTCTCTCTGTGCTATCATCTGTGTCCCTTTACTGAATTTCCCAGCTCCTCTTGAGTTGGCTTCTGCCAAGTTTCTCCTCTTTGAGGGCTCAGTCACTGCTACCTTCCCTCTTTCTTTAGGTCTAAGGGGTGCGTGCCCACCCTGCTGGTCCCAGCTGTTCAGTCCTGCATCATTCTTGGGTTCCCCTACACTTGGTCCCTTTCTGTATTGGGAAGTTGTCCTCCACTAAATCCTTCTGAAATGACCTTATCTTGGCTGGAACCAAGCATGGATGCATCCACCAACAAAGGATTGCTGGGAGGCTCATGGGAGGGTGCTGGTGCTGACCCTCTCCATTCAAGCCCAGGTGCATGGGTGGATGGATGGAGTCTGTTTGTCATGGGAGTTTGTACTGCCCACCATTGGGACCCCGGGTCTTTATAACAGGAGAGCCCTCATTTTCCTCACATCCCCAACCAATGAGGGGGTTATTATGATGGGGCCACCATAAGGCTGCCCCTGCAGCAAAGTCATGGGGGAAGTGTGCACTGTGGGAGCCAGAGTTCTGTTCTGCTGCCCCTGAGGAACAGACCCTATACTGAACCCCCAACTCCTGTGCTCCCTACTACCCAACATGTCTCATCATTGCCCATGGAAGCTCTCAGGGCAGCTCCCCTGACTCCATTCACCCCACTTCCCAACAAAGCTCACTGATCCTCTTGGCAGAGTTCACCTTTAGCTGCATCCTGGCAAAGACATGGTAGCATCATTACTCAGAGAGGTTTTGTCAAAATGAAGCAGGAAGAGGTATGGAGATTTGCAGCAGAAGGAATTGAGTTGTTTGCAGATAATATACAAAGTTATTAGGACTTGGGGAACAAAGACGGTATAAAGAGGGAAACTTGGGGTGTTTATGTTCTTGGGACATCAAATGAGAAATGCTAATAATGAAGTTGAAGATTGGCCATATCAGACTGCACTGTTCTTGCACCTCTTGAGGTGGGGATCTTCAGTAAATTGGATTCAAGAGCCATTGTGAGGCAGACCAACGGACAAGTTGATCCAAAAACTCACATTGGCAGGAGGTGTGTGGGGTAGGAGGAGCCATGGAGGTGTTCCTTTACATTGAAAGGATGAAGTCAGAGGAGAGAATTTGTGTTCGCCGGTCCTGGGCACTGAAGACTCTGCCAGCTGAAGACTCTTGCCTGGTGACTTCTTTGCTGGACAGTGTGCTGAATGCCTCCTCACTGCCCATCATGTGTGAACACTATATTTAAAGGCTGTGCATGGAGTATATGTGCTGTGTCATCTGCTTCAACTCAACTACAGTTTGTTAAATGTGCATTTTCTTTGTCACTATTGATAGAAAAATGGCTGATTCAAAAGCCCTTTACAAAAATACAACAGTAGTAGTAAAAACAGTAATAAATATTGCAATGACCCAGACTATATCATTAATCCTACACTGTATGCAAGGTGCTCACAGGAATCTGGACTGTAAATCTCTAATTGCTGAGACATGTCAAGCTTGAGGAACCAGTAAAGAGTTGCGTGAACATGCAACATAATGATGGATGGCTGGAAATCCCATGGAAGGCCAAGTCATCCCTTTCCCTTCCTATGGTGCATCCAATTTTGCCAGATGAGTTGTGTTTTCATCCTAATGTCTGTGGATGTTTCAAACATAATGCAGTAACCTTGGGTAACACAATCATTCTTTCTCATGTGAAATTGATTATTTTTATCTTTAAAGGTGGGGAAGGGATTCACAGTGCGAAGCCAGCATGCAGACTTGTTCTCCTTGTGTCAAAACTCCCCTCACCCACTATGGTTGGATGGAACCACTTCTGTGCAAACTGCAGAAATTTTCTCTGCAGATATGTGACAGGTGTATTTCTTAAAATCCAGGAGGCTATTCAATGTCCATTGCACTATTACTTTATGGACTGCTTAGAAAAATGCTATCAAGTAAACAGACCCAAAGCTTAATACTTATTTTTATCCTATGCTTATTGAATCACCTCTTTTAGGCTGTGATGTTTAGTCTTGCATCAAGTTGGCTAGGCTATAGTACTCAGGAATATAATCATCAATTTCTAGTCTAGGTATTTCTGTGAAGGTATTTTGTAGATGTGTTTAGCATCTGTAGCTAGTTGACTTGAAGTAAAGGAGACTATCCTCCATAATGTTGGTAGTCTTCTTCCAATCAGTTGAAGCCTTAAGAACAAATAGTGGAGTTTCCTGGAGAATAAGACATTCTGCCCCAAGACTGTAGCATCAATTTATGCCTGAATTTCCAGGCTGCCACCTGCCCTACAATTTTAAACTCAAGACTGCAACATCAACTCCTCTCTGACTTTTCTATGGATTTTGGACTTGCTAGTCCCTACAGTTGCATGAGCCAATTCCTTAAAATTTATCTATGTATCTATCTATCTATCTATCATCTATCCATCTATCTCTATCTCAGCCCATCCTGACCAATTTCACTCCACCTTGCTTGCACAGTGTCGGTCAATACACTCAGCTCAAGGTAATCCAGCCCAGCTCATCTCAGGCCAACCCTGCTCAGCCTAGCTTAGCCCTGTCCAGCCCTTCCTTGCCCAGCCCAGCTCAGCTCAGCTCTGCCTAGCATGGCTGTGCCTAGCCCAGCTCTGCCCTGTTAAGCTTATCCCTTCCCAAGCCAGCTCTACTCAGCCCTGTCCAGCCCATCCCTGTCTAGCCAATCCATGTCCAGCCTAGTTCAGCCCTGTCCGGCATGTCTCTGTTCAGACTAGCTCAGCCCTGTCTAGACCATCCCTGCCCAGGTCAGGTCATCCCAACCCATCACTGTCTAGACTAGCTCAGACTTGTCTAGCCTGGCCCATCCCACCCTAGTCTTGTCCTGTCCAGTCTAGCCAAGCTCAGTCCTGGACAGCTTGGCCCAGCCCAGCTCAGTCCATCCCAGCTCAGTCCTGTCTGCCCTGTCACTGCCCATCCCTTCTCAGCCTGGTTTAGTCCATTCCTGCCCAGTCCAGCTCAGCCCATTCTGGCCCACTTAAGTCAACTTCATTCAGTCTAGGTCAGTAAACTCAGCCAAACCCAGTCCAGCTCAGCTTATCCCAGTGTAGCCCTGCTCAGCCTTCTTATCCCTGGCCAACCCAGCCCATCCCGTCTCAGCCCTGTCCAGCTCAGCTCAGCCCATCCCAGGCCATCGCAGCTCTGCCCTGTCAAGTTCAGTTCAGCCCAGCCCAGCCTAGCCCAGCTCAGCCTTGTATAGTCTATACCAGCCTAGCCCAGCTTAGCCAAGCTTAGCCAAGCCCAGCCTCACTCAGCCCAGCTCAGTACATCCTGACCCATCTCAGTACACCTTGCTCAGTGTAGGTGTACTGCCTACATCCCAGGCAGTCCAAACCTGCTCAGCATAGCTCAGCACTGTCCAGTCCTTCCTTGCTCAGCCCAGCCCAGCTCAGCTCTGCCCAGAATGGCCAAACCTAGCCCAGCTCAGTTCTGTCAAGCTTGTCCATGCCCAACTCAGCCTAGCTCAGCTCTTTCCAGCATGGTCCACCCCAGCCCAGCTTAGACCACCTTACCCCATCCCAGCTCACCCAGCCCAGCCCCAGTCAGTCCAGATCAGCCCATCTTGGACCATCTCAGTCTACCCTGTTCATGTAGCTCAGTCTGTTTAGCCCAGCTCAATCCAGCCCAGTCCTCCTTAACCTTGTCCATCCCAGTACTGTTTTGTGCAAGAGGAAATGGAGGCCAGGATGTGCATGTAGAGCTTCCGAATGGCCATCCTGCATATGTGCTGAGGTGAGGCTTCTCCGAGTAGTTTGCTCAGAGTTGGCCCAATGTGGGCTGCCCTGGGCATGAGTGTGATGGGGGCCATGGGTCCACAAGGGTGGGGCAGGCCCTTGTTTTCCCCTGGGCCCTCCAGAAGCACCCTGCTAGCCAGTATATTTCCTTTTTCCTGGAAGGTTTCATGACCCATGGCCCCTTTCCTCACTCCCAGGCACCTGTCCAGTTCAGTTCATCCTAACCATCTTAGTCCAACCTGCTCTGTGTAGGTCAGGCCATTCAGCCCAGCTCATCACAAATCAGCCCTGTCCAGCCAATTCAGCAGAGCCCAGCCTCACCCAGCCCAGTTTAGCGTATCCTGATCCATCTCAGACCTCCCAGCTCAGTATAGATCAGTCCACTTAGCTCTTCTCAGCCCAGCTCAGTCAAGCAATTAGCTACACTAAGCCCCACCCAGGCCCAGAAGTCATGGCTCAGGCCATCTTACGCCCATGGTTCAGCACAAGGACAGATCCCTGATGCCTACACTCCAGGCATGACCTGGCAGGCAGATCTGGATCCCAGGCTGTTGCAATCAGATTAACAGCCCAGCCTAGGTCTGGAACTCTGATCTACCCCTGACTTTCTCCTTCTTGGGCCTTGCTCCCAGTCTTGTTCTGTCTAAGAGCTGCTTGCCTTTAAAGGTTGGTTTTGGGCAGTCTCCTGACCCTCTGTTTCCCTATGCAGGGATAGGACAGCTGAAAGACTGATGGTGACCAAGGGGTTCAGTCCATTCCAGAAGGCAGCTAGTGTCCGCTACCCCAAGCCCAGCAGCCATAGCAGCCCGGCCCCTCTGGGTTCCCAGTGACTGGGACACCTTCGCTCCTAGGGCTTTCATCACTAAGTGCTCACTGGTTTGTCCTGTCACACCTGCCTGTGGCTGTCTGTAGGGTCCTTGTATACTCAGCAGGTCTCCTGTCTAGGAGTGGCTCCCTGGCAAAAGAGAACCCATAGTAACCATTGTTGTTATTTTTTTCACCAAGAGAAGAGGGCTTGTGGGGAGGGGAGCTCTGCCTCAGTGCTCTCAGCTAAAAATGGGGTGGGTACTCCCAGCAGCTGGGCAGCTCTGGAAGTTCCCTTTTCCCTCTGTTATTGGGAAGTTGATGTTGCACCCACCTGAGAGGTCCCAGGTGAAGCCTCTTGGCTGGGGATGCACAGGTGCTTTCTGGGGAGACCTCCTCTTTCCTTTTTGCAGCCCTTTGTGCCTCCTCTGTCAGCTCCTCCTACCTGACCTCAAGATCTGATGCCATGTGCGTGTTCCCTGCGGGCAGAGGCTCAAGGTCCCCTCTGCTGGCCTTTGGGTTGGAGAGGGCAACCTGGCATAGTCATTCCTGCTCCTCAGGGAAGCTCTGTGAGAAAAGGTCATGGCTGTTTTGTGCATGAGAAACTTGAGGCCAGGATGTTCATGTAGGGCTTCCCAATGTCCATCCTGCACACATGCTCTCAGGCTGCTCTGTGCAGCGGTTCAGAGCTGGCTCAATGTTGGCTGCTCTGAGCATGAGTGAGTGGGGGCCATAGGTCCACAGTAGTTGGGCTTGCCATTGTCCTCCCCTGGGCTCCCGAGAGGCACCCTACTGGCCAGTGACATGCCCTTCTTCCACAAGGCATTTTGACCCATGGATTCTTTCCTCACTCCCAGGCTGTTGTCCTTCAGCCTGGGTACCCAGCTGGGGCAGGCTTCACCAAGGGTACAGAGGGAGGGCAGAGTTGGCGAGCAGGGGCCCACTGTGGGGGAGGGCTGGACAGGGCTGTGAGGCTGAGGGCTGGTCAGTGAGTCTGCCAGGCCCTGCAGCCACTGGTGTTTGGGTTCCACAGGGCAGATCAGTACCAGGGTCTGGCACCATGCAGCAGGCTGGGATGGGGCATGGGGTGGCTCTCCAGAGGCTTCCACAGCTTATGTGCCTGATGGGGCACACAGCCAACACCCAGTACCTGCACCCAGAACGTCTGGGGAGGCTAGAATTTCCTTCAATTGTGTGGAAATACCTATAGACCTGTGGGCTTCCAGGAAACCTCCAAGGCCTGTGTGCACACATATATTGGGGGAGGCCACAGGGAACCCATGTGCCCAGGCTTGTTGGCACAAAGGTTCCAGGAGGACACCTGCATGGTCTTATGGGGAGGGGAGAGCTGCTAGGTGGCATCAGGATCCTGGACTCTGGACTCCAGGTCAAATGGGCTAGTGGTCCCTGTGTACAGGAACTGTGTGGAGAAGGGCTCTGTCAGACCTGGTGCATTCTGGTGGGGTGTTCAGACTCATTCTGGAGACCCCCAAAAGGGTTACTGGATGTCTGAGGTTGTCTGGTACAGGGGCTTACCTGGGGTGGGGCCTGACCCAACTGTACAAGTTAGGCATCAGTTTCCTGTTCTCTACCCCCAGTGTATCCCTTGGTAAACTATACTTTAGATTCTAATTCTAAGTTGGCTTATAATAATTAGTCCATAGCAGTGAAATCATATAGTACTCATCCTTTCCTGTATGGCTTGTTTCACTCAACATAATGTCCTCAGTACTTCATGTAGCATCAGGACTTCATCCCTTACAGCAGAATAATATTCCATCATAAGTATATACCACATTTTGTTTATCCGTTCATTGGTTATTAGCCACTTGGGTTGTTTCCATCTTTTGGCATCTATAAATAATGCTGCTGTGAACATTGGTGAGCAAATATCTGTTCCATTTCCTGCTTTCAATTCTTCTGGATATTTATATCTAATAGCAGGATTGCCAGGTCATATGGTAATTCTATACGTAGCTTCCTGAGGAACTGCCTGTCTTCCCCATAGGGTGTGCCATTTTACCTTCTCATCAGCAATGAATGAGTGTTCCTATTTCTACACATCCACTTCAGTGCTTGCAATTGTAAGTTTTTTTAAAGTAGCCATTCTAGTGGGTGTAAAATGATATCTCACTGTGGTTTTAATTTGCGTTTTCCTAAGAGATAGTGATGTTGAGGATCATGTGCTTTTTAGCCATTTGTGTATCCTCTTTGGAGAAATGTCTATTCAAGTATTTTGCCCATTTTTAAAATTGTGTGTTTTTGTTGTTGTTGATTGGTAGTGCTTCTTTATATATTCTGGATATTGGATATGTGATTTCCGAATATTTTCTCCTATTGAGTCGGTTGTCTTTTCAATTTCATAATAAAATCCTTTGATGAAAAAAAATTTTTAATTTTGAAGAGGTCCAATCTATATAAATTTTCTTTTGTTGCTTGTGCTTTGGGTATAAAGTCTAAGAAACCATTGTCTCATACAAGATCCTGAATATGTTTCCCTATATTTTCTTCTAGGAATTTTATATTTGCGGCTATTATTTGTTGGTGTTTCATCCATTTAGGATTAATTTCTTGGTACATGGTATGCGTTAGGGTCCTCTTTCATTCTTTTGCATATGGAATCCAGCTCTCCCAGAACCATTTGTTGAAAAGACTATTCTTTCCCAATTGAGTGGACTTGGCAGCCTTGTCAAAAATCAACTTTCTATTTATGTGAGGGTGTATTTCTGAACTCTATATTCAATTCTCTTGGTTAATATAGCTGGTTTCATGATGTTTTCACTACTGTAGCTTTGCTATATTTTTCAATGCCAGGAAGTGTGAGTTCTCCAATGTAGTCCTTTTTTCAAGATGTTTTTGGCTGTTCAGGTACACTTGCCCTTCGAAATAAACCTGATAATTGGCTTTTCCATTTTTGCAAATTAGGCGGTTGTTATTTTGATTGGGATTGTGTTGATTCTGTAAATCATTTTGGGTGGAATTGACATCTTAATTATATTTAGCCCTCCAGTTCATAAACACAGAAAATCCTATTTATTTAGGTGTTCTTTGATTTCTTTTAGCAATATTTTGGAATTTTCTATGTAGAAGTCCTTTACATCCTCAGTTAAATTTATTCCTAGATATTTGATTCTTTTAGTTGCTATTTTAATGCAATGTTTTCTTGATTCACTCCTCAGCCTGCTTATTACTAGTGTACAGAAACACTACTGATTTTTGCAGATTGTTATTGTACCCTGACACTTTGCTGAATTAATTTCTTATTTCTGGTAGCTTTCTTGTTGACTTTTAGGAGTTTCTATATATAAGATCATGTCAAGTGCAAACAGTGGAAGTTTTACTTCTCCCTTTCCAATTTAGATGCCTTGTATTCCTTTTTAATGCCTAATTGCTCTGGCCAAAGTTCTAGAACTATGTTGAATAAAAGTGGTGACAATGCAGTGGGTGTCCTTGTTTTGTATCAGATCTTAGAGGGAAAGATTTCTGTCTTTCACTATTGAGTATGATGTCACCTGTGGGTTTTTCATATGTGCCCTTTATCATGTTGAGGAAGTTTTCTTCTCTTCTCAACTATCTAAGAGTTTCTATCCAGCGAGTCTGCTGAAATGGAATATTGAGCAACAATGAGAAGGAGTGAAGCTGTGAGACATGCAATGATGTGAATGGATCCTGTAGACAGTAATTTGAGTGAAGTATGCCAGAAACAAAGGCAAACACTATAATCTTCACCAATATGGGCAAACTACAATGTTTAAACTCAGAATTGAATGTTGGCACACAGACTTTCAGGGAAATGATTACTGTAATGGTCTCCAAATTGTAAACTCTTACAGCAGTCACATCTATTCCTGAATTGTTATGGCTATCTCCAACCTCTGAGATGCTGATCCCCTTGTGTATAACTTGATTGGTCTGTGGAATGTTGGATATCTGTGTGACCCCTGAAACTCAGAGCTAGAGCTCAGCAGATATGAATGTCAGTATTAGCACATACAGCAACCATTAAAAGAGAAAGAGCTGAAAAAGACCCCAGATTTCAATTAGAGATATGAATGAAGAAGATCTGGATAACACTAGGGCAAATCGGAACAAAGGGTGAAGGTTGAAACTGACTGTGTCTTGAAACTTCAACTTCCATGTGAGACCAAGGGAAGAGATATTTATTTGGTGCAGGATCTATATTTTCAAAACATTATAACCTCTACAGTCTGTTTAAACACCATAATTACATGGAACTTTGATTAGTAAGCGAGATCTGGTAGGTTTTTATAGGTTAGCATGAAATAACAACATATTCCAAAATAATTTGGGCAGAGAATAAAAATATATAGCCAGGGCCCTCATGAGAAGCTGGGGGAAAATGCAGAAGTGTTGGACTTCCTCACCTGGATTGTTGCTGATGTTCTCATGGACATTGAGGACTGACGGTTTGGTATGCCGAGCACTACCATGGGGCTTACCCTTATGAAGCATGTTGTTCCAAAGAGAGGCTAAACCTGCTTATAATTGTGCCTTAGAGTCTCCCCCAAGTAACTCTTTGTTGCTCAGATGTGGCCCTCTCTCTCTAGCTAAACCAACTCAGCAGGTGATCTCATTGCCCTCTCCACTATGTGTGACCTGACTCCCAGGGGTATAAATCTCCCTGGCAATGCAGGATATGACTCCTGGGGATGAATCTGGACCTGGCTTCATGGGATTGAGAACATTTTCTTGACCAAAAGGGGGATGTGAAATGTAACAAAATAAAGCTTCAGTGTCTGAAAGAATTCACATGGGGTCAAGAGGTCACTCTCGTGGACATTCTTACACACTATATAGATAACCCTTTTTAGGTTTTAATATATTGTAACAGATAGAACTAAATAACAGAAACTATGAAACTCCAACCCAGTAGCCTTGACTCTTCAAGTCGATTGTATAACAATGTAGCTTACAAGGGGTGACAGTGTGATTGTGAAAACCTTGTGGATAGTACTCCTTTTATCCAGTATATTGATGGTTGAATAGAAAAATGGAGACAAGATCTAAATGAAAAAGAGGGTGGGATGGTGAGGATGACGTGGATGTTCTTTTTTAGTTTTATATATGATGGTATTATGAACAGTTGATTGTACACCATGGATGAATGTATCTCAACAAAACTGAATTGAATTAAAAGAAAGTATGCTGAATTTTGTCAAGTGCCTTTACTGTGTCAATTGAAATGATCA